>NC_035447.2:173139803-173485152 GCF_002127325.2 Helianthus annuus | reverse complement strand
CATGGGTATAGGTATGAAAAATAAATATTGCGTATATAGTGTTTGTTGGGACATCACGGATCTAAGTGTATAAAACATTCAAAAGGTCGAGTATGTAAATACGAATGGTATAAATGATGTTATCACGAGGTATCGACCAAAATGTGTACGATGATATGCATGTATAGTTGTTTAAATGAAACATTGAGTCTATCGAATCAAAATTAGGTTGACCTTGATTGGAAGGGTAGAATATAGTTGTGTATGTAAGAGGATATAAAGTATTAATTGGTTAAGCATAATGTATTTTTGTAATGATTGAAATGCTACTTTTGTTAAAAAAAAATCATGTAAGTCAAAGATTGTCGGTTCCCATGAAGACTTCTTGCCCGCGTGTTTTGTAAATTGGTGTAGGAAAAGGTCTTCGTTAAAAAGTAAGTTCGTTTCATCAAATAAGAAATTATGAATTTAGGAGGTTCTTGTGAAAACTAGGATCCTTAGAAGAGAAATTTAGCAAAAGGACTTAGTAAAATAAAAAAAAATAACAATGATTTGTTGATGTTGAAAAGGGTATTTGGCAAAACAATCATATAACTTCTATAAGATCTTATAAGTATTTGAGAAAGGTTGGTTGGATTTTGATTAAAAGTAGAAGGTGAGCATGTTTTAGTGATTAAGTCGAATATGAAGTTCATGGGCAAGAGTTTCATTGAACCGATTAAATTGGTAGGTAGCACTTCGTAAGGTTTTGAAGTTCGAGCAATAAAACATTTTAAGACATGATTATGAATTTCGCGTATATGAGTTGAGTGAAAATAGATTGTAGAATAAGAAGTACGTTTGATAAAACAATGCATTTTGAAATCGGTATGAGTGGGTATTTTGAATAATGATAAACAATTTGGGTATAAAATATGATCGAATTTGCATAATAAGATATTTTGAAGAGACGTTTTGGTAACGATCACCTAGGCAAGGGAATCACCCCTAACTTGTTGGTGATGTCGTTTTTTTTTTTTTTTTTGAAAAAGGGGAGTGGAGTTAGTCGTCAAGGTAAGGAAATCACTCCAATCTTAATGATATGTCTCCACTCGTCGTTACAAGGAATATGAAATTATATTATATGAAATCATGCATATATATAAATGTATGGTGAAGGTTCAATATGTTGTGTGCATGAAAAGAGAATATCGAAAGTATACTCGAGTTTGAAAGATTGCATCGTATAAAATAAATATTAGAAACACATGTTGATCAAAATTTGGATGGTTCCAAAACGGAACTTTGACTAACCAAAGTGGTCGAAAAGTCTTTCGAATTTGAGGAGCATGCTTTGGCCTAATAGGTAAAATACTCTCGCCGACAAGTCGGTTAACGGTATTTACCCTTCCGGTTACTACATGTCCCAAATCAATCGAAATTTCGAGACTTGGCGGGATTTATGAAAAACAAAATATCAAGGAGTGGAACTAGTCGACAAGGTGCGGGTTTCACCCCTAACTTGACGATTTCGTATCCTAAGTGTGGTTGGTACTCGTCGGGTCAAAATTTAAATTTCGACATGTTGACGAGGGTCCACTAGAATTTGAAATTTGAGATTTACCATTTAGATGTGGATTTCACTCCTAGCTCAATGGCGATATCTCGTGTAAAAGAAGAATAGATAGATTGAGAGTCGTTCACTAAATTATGGGTTTCACGCCTATTTTGGTGAATTCGTCTCATTTGTACAATATGAGTGTAGTCGGATTTAGAATAATCGAGTAAAATGCATGAGGGAAGTGTATGTCGAAGGAGATACACAAACAAGTATAAACACATAAGAAAGCATATCAAGGATGATACTTAAATAATGAAATAAAACAAGTATTAACACATAGAGAAATATGTCAAGAATAACACATAAAGAATCGAACAACGAAACAAGTGTTAACACATAATAAAACAAGCATTAATGCGTAAGAATAACATGTCGAATATTACACATGAGTAACATACATGTTTAAAAGAGCATAAATAAGTAACAAGTAAAGTATCATGTAGTAGTCCAAGCAAAGCATACGAATAAGGTTCTAAAACTATAGACTAGGCTAAAGCATTCCTACTTTTCCTAATTCCCTATAGTTATGGCTCTGATACCAATCTGTCACACCCCAACCAATGGCGGAAACATCGGGATGAGACGAAGTGTGAAGATTGCTCGAGACATCATAACGCTATTTGTGACAATAATTTAATAATCCAAATTTCATTTCCAAAATAAATGTCAAAACATTACAAGAAAAGCAAATAACAACATTGTTCAACATAACATAAACAAAATTGATACAACACTTTAAACCTAAACGTCTAAGTGAGTATTTAGGCATCTTTGCTATCCGTTTTCATTTCATCATCATCAACCTGTAACATGTTTAAAAATACAATTCAATGCAAAAGCAAAGGCGAGTATACAAGTTTGGTACGTACATAGCATAAGTTAAAAAGTGTGATCAATTCCTCATGGCAAGCATATGATTCAAGATAAACCTTAAATATGGCATGTGTCTAACATATCAAACCAAGAAAACGCAATATGCTCAAGACATAACCTCAAGTTTACGGGCGGGTCGTTAATCCTATAGCGCTACATATGTCAAGGTTTGGCTCGTACGAAGTTAATGATAAGTTCAACACATAAGAATAACCCAAGTTTAAAGTATCAAGTCATCACGTATACAAGCATGTTATAGGAACGTTCATGTGTTTAACAAAGTGTTCATGTGTAAGTTAATAGGTAAACATGTTACACCCCAAAAGTGGTAAAAGTAAAAAGGGGGAAATACGAGTATACTCACGGTTTACAAGTGGTGACTTGAAATTCCGAGAGCAAGTTTGTAGATGAATTAGTTCGGAGCACCTTGTCCTTCTACACAAGGAAACGTAGGTGTGTGAGTTTGGCGTATAACGGAAGATTATAGATTCGGAGTTTTTAATATATAGAAAGTAACATAGGTGAAAATAATCATCTTGTACGCATAACTCTTGTTCTTGACACTATTGAAACTCAAAAGAGTTGGTATGATTTCATGGATTCTAAGATCCATTAGAGTCGTAACAAGGGCATGGTCATAGATGATGTAACGTCCACTTAACAAATAACTATTAAGTCATCATCAAGTCTTAGTTACTTAGATGTATACATATAGAATAACTTAGATATTATATAGTTTACAAGTCTTAAGATTCAAGCATGAGGTAGGAGATTAATGTCTCCATTTAGGTACCTCTTTGTGTCATAGAATACATACATGAGGTAGGAAGAACAAGCTTCCATTTAGGCACCTCTATTGTTCACCACTACACTTGTTGTTATAAACAACAAGGAGGGCCATGAACATACAAGTATCAAGGTATTAACAACAACTAATCTATAGCAAAACATCAAGTAATGAGTGGATTCTTATGAAGGATAGCCCAAGCTAATCCAACCATCACACATTCAACAAGTTTCACACTTGAACATTACTTGTGGGTAAAACCCTAATTAAAAACAGAAAGTTTATGAGGTTTTAACCTCTGATTTAGATGTCTCAACCATGTTTTTAAGCTTAACCAACCATAAGAGGGGTTGTAAGCATTAGGACATTGGTTTGAGATGTGTTTCACACAAGTTAGATGAAGTTTGCATAAGTTTGAAACAAAACAGAAAGTTTTTGGTCAATTTCGGAGCAATTCCAGGTCTGATTTCTCCAAGGAGAAGTCTAGGAATCGAACCCCATGATTATACAAGCAAGTAGGAAAAAGAATCGAGTGAATCGGATAAGAATTGAGTGAGTTATGCTCATTTTCGTGAAGGCTGAACAATCTGCTCGAACCTGTGATTTCAGCTGCGTTTTTTTAGAGTTTTAGAGTGATTAGAGTGTTGCAAAAGTGGTAGAGAGGCTGAGATTAAGTTGTATTTATAAGGGGAAGATTAGGGTTAAGTTGGGTTGGCATTAAATGCAAGTTGGTTGGAAATTATCAAATAAAAAAAAACACTAAAACAGCCATCAAGGCTTGCGCTCGGAATGGCTGGACAGCCATTTAACTTTGTCTTTTGTTTTGTGTGACATGATAGAGTAGGCAATATATATTATGCTAAACCTAAAACTAACTTATTAAATCAAATTGTAATATTAAGAGGTGAGTGGGAAGTTTGTAATTAAAACACAACAAACAAATCAGCCATAAGTGTCCGGCCGCAATTCTGTGTTGTCTTTTTTTATTATTTGTGACACAAAAGATTTGATATTGTCTAATTCATTATGTTAAGTTAGTTACATACTAACTGTTGAATGTATAATATAAAAAAATAGTGTAAAAAGACTAAATAAGAATGAAAAAGATTGTTGTTGAATGTCGCATGTCTTTCATATTCCTTTTTTTCTTTCTAAGATTGATATTATATTATAATATAACTACAAAACATTAATATATGATAAATTAATCTATTAAGCATATATATACATATGTTAGATGAAATTAAGTAATGAGTTTGTATAAAATAAAAGTATAGGTTGGGTATTGTGAACGTATAATCAGGTGTTTGTATAATTTAACGTCTAGAGTCATGTATATCTTTAAAAGTACGAATATGTATCGAATGAGTTATGTGTCAAATGTATAGGCGGATTTAAATGTACAAACATGAATAAATAAACAAGGTGTAATATGTGCGAAATACTAAATTTATTACGATCGAAGTTACGAACACGAAAACGGAAGCGAAATACGAATACGATACTGATGTAAGTTTCCAAAAATAGGTACAAGAATAATCTTTCTAATTAAAGTAAGTTTCAAAAAGCGAGGCGTTACAGTTTCAACCACTCTAACTGTCTCTATCGTCCGCCTCCTCTTCATATGCCCAAACCATCTCAATCTTCCCTCCTTTATCTTATCTGATATACTAGATATTTCTAACCTCTCCGTAAAAACATCATTTTTTATTCGGTTTAACCTTGTGTGTCTACATATCCATGTTAGCATTCTGAAGTACACTGATTATTCCATATGTCATAACAAGAGTAAACTGTCATTTTGGTCCCTGTGGTTTGGTCAATTTTGTCACTTTAGTCCAAAACTCAAACTTTTTGCATCTGGGTCCATATGGTTTCAGTTTTATTGCCATTTTGGTCCAAAAATGAAATCATGTCATATTTGTCTTATAAAATCCAGTAATTTTGTCATTTTCCGCAGTGGCAAAATGATCATTTCTTTTTTACAAATAAATACCATATTTTATAAGACAAATATGACCTGATTTGCCCCTGAGAAAAATGATAAAATTGCAGGATTTTATAAGACAAGTATGACCTGATTTTATTTTTGGACCAAAATGACAATAAAACTGAAACCACATGGACCCAGATGCAAAAGGTTTGACTTTTGAATTAAAATGACAAAACTAACCAAACCTCAAGGACCAAAATGACAGTTTACTCGTCATAACAACATATATGAATTGTTCTGAAATTATTATATATGTATAATACAACAATAAAAATGATTATTTATTTTTTTGATTTTATTTGATTAGAATTGGCTTACACTCGACGTTTTGTTTCTTTCGAAAGCTATTATCATATTCAAAAGCTATTACACATATTACAAGAATATAAAGGTGGACGATCACCATATCTCTTACTTCCAAACTACCAACAACATTAGGACATCATTAAAGAATCTTCTTTAAACACATGCAATGTTCCTCTATATTGTAACAAAGTAACACAACTTTGTTTTATCCGTACCAATAAAATTCCAAGTTAGTATAGCTTCTAGTTCTAATACATTACAATACAAAGTTATTTTTTAACACAATCAATTGTGTTGCAATTTACAATGTAAACAAAATAATCGCTCCAATGAATCAAAACATGTGTGAACATCACTACGTCGTCTGATTCTAAAGAGTCGGGTCATAGACCCGACTCATCAGATAACGTTGACCTCTTTGATCTGCGGGTCAAATAATCATCCAAATAGTCCCACTTAATCTATCACTCAAAGACCCACTCCAAGATTTTGACTTGCTAAGTCACATCTAACCTCAGCCAACCCGACCCGAGAATTTGCAAGATCAAATTCCATCCACATATTTTGTTGATGGTGGTGTCCGATCACATAAGCTTCAATCCCTAAAAGATCCGAATTCCCAAATGTGAAACAATGTATTTCATCATTCCCTTTAATCAAACCGGGTACTCGAACCAACAACTTCTCACCCGAAACACTCATTTGGGCGCCCCGAAACATCATGGTAACACTAGGTAACACGGGTAACCCGCCCCGTGTCGGGTCAATCCGATAACAAAGGTCCATTGCACCTTGGAATACAAAATCCGGATCCTCATAAACCCGTAAAACCGCTTTAGTTTGGTTCAAATACTCGTTTCTCAAAGCGGTATAAACCGGCCCGAGAAGGAAAGTAAACTGGGTACCCGAGTCCACCATAGTTTGACCCGCACCCGTGTGATCGGGTTCATAAATCGATTTCGGCAAACCCAAAACCGTCTCCGAAACTTTAATCCCTTCAAGCTGAACCGTGTACGCTACCCGGTCGAAATAAGGTAACGGCGTCGATATGTTAACTAACGGCGTGTAATTCAACGGTTCGAGCCACGACACGTTAACCTCCCCGAACACTAAAACCCCGGTCGAGTCCCGACCCGATATACAATACGAGAACTTCGGGTAACCCATTTGCGTAACAAACGATAAAGAACCTCGGTTCATACCCAATAACCCGGTGGACTTCGAATCCTCATCCGGGTCGGAGCTTGACCCGGTATCCATACACCCGAATACAATCCGGGTCGGGTCAAAACCCGCAAACCGAAACGTATCAATGGCAAGATTACCCTCGACTGAAGTGGCGTCAGCGTACGACACAATGACGTGGCAGAGGTTTTTCGGGTCACATGAAGCGGGTAAGATGAGGTCTCGGGTTCGGGTCGTGCAAGTCGGGTGAGAACAAACAACCGGATTGTAGGATGTGGAGTTTAACGGGTCGAACCATAATGGTGTGGTGGGTGTTTGTTTGCACCGGAGCCACGTCAGCTCGCTGCCGGTGTCGAGAACCACCACCACTTGCTGCGGCGGCGTACCGACGGCTAGGGCCACCGTTAAAGAAACATTGTGGTTGAAAGAAAGCTTGTTTGGTGGTTTTGGACCCGACCCGGATGGTATTTGTTGAATCTTTAGTGGTAAGATTAAAGTTTTTGAATAAATTGAGTTAAAAAATGATGAGAAGAAAAGGTTATAAATGAGGAAGAGATAGAAAGAGGCCATGGGGAGGGGGTAGAAACTAGAAACTAGAAAGAGAGATAGAGATAGAGGATGTATGTATATGTTTAATGGTTGTGTGTTGGTTTCTTCTCTCTCACATAGAACACGGTGAGTGTGTGTGAGGGAGTGTGTGTGTACGTGTGTGTATGGTTGTAGGATTTTGGGAAGTGTAGGACCCGACCGGGATATGTTTCTCCGTCATGTTTGGTGTATTGGTTGGTCCACCCAACCAACCGATATGGTTCATGAAAATAGTAACATTTCAACCATCTCAAATCAAAATCAGGTCAGATTGGTAGTTACATATTCAGGTTATTCTATTTAGAATTTTTGAAGGGTGATGGTTATCTTTCCTTTTCAAATTGGTAGTTACATATGCGGTAATTATATGCGTATACTACTCTATATGTCAACCCACATATATGGCCGTATAGTCTTAGGTATACATGCATATAGTTTTTGTATATGTAATAGTCTGAAGGGCGCAAAACCGTACAACACGGGGGGGGGGGGGGGGGGGGGGGGGGGGCGTAAGACGGTGCTAACTGAACAATGGCCAAAATCGAGAAAAAATGTGAAACAAAAACATAAATTTTTAACACCAAATAACTCATGTGAACTAACACGTAGACAACGTTGAATTTATACTAACAAACTTCGTTAAAGTTTAAGACTTGTATGATAATTTTTTTAAATTTTAGAGGTAGAAAAGTAAAATGTTTAAAAAATAACAAAATAATAAAATGATTAAACTATAGAGGATAAAAATAAAAGTTTACAATAAAAGGCGAAATTGCTATTGTTTATTGGAATGTTATAAATTAATATATATATAGGGACAAGATCATGCGAGAACCACCTCTTATTGCGAGAACCGCGAGAACCAATGTGAACACAACTAAAAATAGCTAAAAATCACACAAAATTTTTTTTTTAATATTTTTTATATAAAAATCGCTACTTTTCGAAGCAAAAAAAATTAGAAATTTTTTTTTTAATCCACTAAAAGTAGCGATTTGAGCATAAAAAATATTAAAAAAATAGATTTTTTTTTTAGATTTTTTTAGGTTTTTTGGGGGTTTAGTTTTTAGCATTTTAGCTTGGGGGGGGGGAGGGGGGTTTAGGTTTTTTTTTTTTTTTTTTTTTTTTTTGGGGGGGGGGTTAGGTTTTTTTAGCTATTTTAGGTTGTGTTCACATTGGTTCTCGCGGTTTCTCACAATAAGGGTGGTTCTCGCATGAGCCTCTCTCTCTCTCTCTCTCTCTCTCTCTATATATATATATATATATATATATATATATGTGTGTGTGTGTGTGTGTGTATGTGTGTATGTGTGTGTGTGTGTGGAAAGAGTAAAATGAAAACCACCTTCAGTTTTGAGAAATGTGATAATCAAGTCTTCCAAATGGTTTTTCCTAAAATTTTTTTTATCAAAAATCATAAATAAATCACTTGTTTCAGTAAAAAAAATAAAAAAATGTCGCATGCAAAAATTTACATCAGGTGTAAAAAAAATCATTGTCGTAACAAAAATTTACATTAGGTTTATGCAAAACTTACAATAGTCGTAACTACCGACTCGACAATTTTTTTTTGTTTTCTTTTTTTTACAGATGTATTTATAATACTTTCAACTATGTTTGTGTAAAAATTTTTGGCCCAACTCGCATGAGTTCTCATGATTCTCACAACTCGTGGTGGTTCTTAATTCAACTGAAACATACACACACACACACACACTAGTTAAAGAAACCCAGAAAACTTCATCTCCACCATCCATCTCACATGATCATTGATAGATATTAAAAAAGGTACAAAAAGTTTTTTTTCACACAAATGTACAGTCTGACAAAAAGTGTAAAAGGTTACAGTTTTCTATCTCCTCTCTCATTTGGCAGAAACAAATGTGACAGCTGCATTGTTAGATAAAAATATCGTTGTAAAAAATTGTAACATGTTTTTTACGTGTATTACAAAATAAAAACTTTATAAATTATAAGTTTTAAATCCATACACTTCATATAATCTAAAAAACTGATGTAATAAACAATAAAAAGTGTTACAGGTGAGTTACAAAAGCTGTGAACAACCGAAAAAAATGTAACACATTCTATATTCTCTCTCCGTTGTTACGAAAAGTGTGTCAATGTTAGAAAATATTGCAGGTGTCAGTAAAAATGTTGCAGCGAAAAAGTATAACACGTGGCAGCATGATATCCATCCATTAGGTTTTCAAAGTTTTTGCAACTCACATAAAATTTCTCCCATTATATAATGTATAGAGTTGGAGGGTATTTTCTACAAACTCGTCTAGCGTTTTATGATCAATGTCATATTAGCTTTTTCCTTGACTTTTCAAACTCCTCAAATGTTAGAAACGCTTCCTAATTTTTTTTCTAAATGTCACGTCACATTTAGTTATTTGAATAATGAGATGATTGATGATTGATTGAACCTTCTAATTTTAAATATTAAATTAATTTAAATTTATACAAAGTAAATAAGACTAAGAGTAAATTGCTAAAATTCAAACAATTTTTTTTACAATATTGTCCTTCACCTTTGGTATTTTTGCCAATTCCATCCATACGACTAACATAGTTTGTTTTTCCTGTTAAGGTTAGGGGCCTTTTTGTCCTTTTAGCTAATAAAGCTTGGTACAAGCTGTTAATGCACACACAATCACATCAACACCACCTTATCACCCCCACCACCACAACATCATCACCCTACCACCATCACGATTGCACCATCACCACCACTTTCCACCCCAATAATAACCATTGACGCACCACCTTCACCCCACAACAACCACCGCCGCACCAACTCCACCTCATAACATCCGCCGCCGCCAACCCCAAAACCAAAACCAAATCCATATTTATATTTTCAATACCTCTAAAGCCAAAAGTTAAATCCAATTAAAATACTGCCCATACATCATCATCATCATTAAACCCTAGAACCACCATGTTCAACACAAAACGTTCCAACAAAACATTATCATCATCCCTTTCTACATAGCTTTGCTCGAGATTTTGACGGTGGTTAAGGCTGCGACGACTGGGTTTATATCAGAATGATGTGGTGCGACGACTGGGTTTATATCAGAATGATGTGGTGCGACGGTGGTTAAGGGTCCAATCAGGGGTCGCGCTTACCTAACATCTCGCATAAATTTCGTACACTCTTAACGCTCGGATATAGGTATATAGCTCTATGTTATACAAATATATAGTTCTTAGAGTAAATTGCATTTTACGTCCTTTAAGTTTTAGCCAAATTTCAGGCGATTTCCTTTAACCAAGGAAATTACACTGGATGTCCTTTAAGTTACGGTTTTCTATTAGGCGATGTCCTTATTACATAACTTGGTTAAATTTTCTTGTTATCCCCAAACATGTGCCTTGCCCGTAAGGGTAATACCGTCTTTTCATTTTAACTAAAAGAGTGAATTGCATTTTATGTCCTTTAAGTTTCACCCAAATTATAAACTATGTCCTTTCACTAATGAAATTACACCGAAGATATGGCTAAGGATGAGGTGGCCCGTCTGAGGTCAATCGCCGGTAGAGTGTCGCCGGAAGAGGATCCATCCAACCATCTATCTATTTCCACCATAATTTCGTTAGTTAAAAGACAAAACCTTAAATTTTGGTGAAACTTAAAGGACATAAGATACAATTTACACTTTTAGTTAGACCGAAAAGACTGTATTATCCTCACGTGCAAGGTGCATGTCTAGAGTTAATTAGAAAATTTAATCAGGTTATGCAATAAGGACACCGTCCGATAAAATACATTAATATAAAGGACATTTAGTGTAGTGTAGTTTACTCTAGTTCTTAAATTTAGCTGAAAGTTAAAAAACAGTAAAATATTTACTTTAGTTCTTCAATCATTCTAATCAAGTTTTTAATTTTAGCCGAAACATAAAAAACAGTAAAATATTACTTTAGGGCAAAAGATCAAATACAAATAATCTTAACATACAAATTGAAAGAAAACCCAAAAAGACAAGGTGGCATTTTTGTACCACCAAGTATCAAAGTTACAACAAAAAATACCTAAAAAAACACAAATTTTTTTTTAACATTTTTTATTAAAAAATCGCTACATTTCGTTAGCAAATTTTTTTTTGGCTGCTACTAAAAGTAGCGATTTTTTAATAAAAAATGTTAAAAAAATAAAATAAAATAATTTGTGTGTTTTTTTTATTTTTTTAGATTTTTTTAGGTTTTTTGGGGGGTTTAGTTTTTAGCATTTTAGCTTGGGGGGGGGGGGTTAGGTTTTGGGGGGTGGGGGGGGGGGTTAGGTTTTGGGGGGTGGGGGGGGGGTAAGGTTTTTTTTTAGGTTTTTGGGGGGGGGGGAGGGTTAGGTTTTTTTAGGTTTTTGGGGGGTGGGGGGTAGGTTTTTTTTTAGGTTTTTGGGGGGTGGGGGTTTAGGTTTTTTTTGGGGGTGGGGGGAGTGGTTAGGTTTTTTTAGGTATATTTGTAGAGTAACTTTGATAGTTATTGATAATTACAAAAATGCCACCTTGTCTTTTTGAGTTTTCCTTCAATTTGTATGTTTAGTATGTTAAGATTATTTGTACAAGAACTTTACCCATTACTTTAGTTCTTCAATCATTCTAATAAAAACCGAGGATTCGTTAGAAACAGAGGTTGATGTTGATGTTGATTAGAAGAAACGGGTGTTCTCCTTTATCTGATCATTTTCGAAATGAATTCTTCTAAAAAAATTTATAAGAAATGTATCCATTTAGATACCCGATCCTTTTTAAATGAAAAATTTAAAATAAATAAACAACAATAACGTATTTATTTGGATTGTGTGTATATAATATAAGCACATTTTTTTTAAATATTAACAACTTCCCTCGCGAATATTTAGTAGCTTTTGAAATTTAGACTGTAGGGACAATTTGTTTTGTATACTAACTTTTCCATTTTTTTAAATCTACTAGGTCTATTATGATGATATATAAGAGTCTGTTTGGTACGGGGTAATGAAATTGACGAGAGAATGAAATAGACGAGGTAATGGAATGGACAAAGAAATGAAATAGATCATTCCATTCCATGATCTTGTTTGGTTACCATGTGGGAATAAAATGAATCATTACCTTGTAGTGTTTGGTGGGCAGGAAAAGAAGGAATAAAATTGGCGACGGGTGGCGGTAGTCGATGGCCTAAGACTTGTTATTGTTTTCAAATCACTTTCGAAGTTGACATTAGATCAGCCATCAGCTGTGTGTGGATTTGATAACGTGGAATTATCAAAATAATAAGTTTTGATTATGTAACATGGGTCCTTAGGGTTTTTTTTTTTTTTTTTTTTTTTTTTTTTTTTTTTTTTTTTTCACAAGGGTTAATATATATTTATTTAGGTTGAGGTTTATAGATTTACTAAGCTTGCTCAAGTATAGACTTTTTACTAGATCACTCATGTTAGAAAAACATGAACTCAAACACGATTAAATGTTGAGTTATACTATCATTCACTACCATTATGCCTAAACCACTTTTGTTATATTTGAGTTTAGTGGGACATTCCAATATGAGATTCAGCTATGGTGTTACAAGAACCCCTCTCTATGGACGGACTAGTGTTGGTCTTCCATGTGCTAGATCTTTGATAATTTCCCAATTAATGCCATGAGCCACTCATCAATGTGTAACACCTCGAATTTTTGTGTCCAATAATGTGTTAACACGTGTCATTTGACTACACGTGGCATCTATAATAAATAAAGGACTAAATTTGACGAACCTTGAAAGTATGTAAATTCGAGGGTTATAAATGTCAACAAAGGGTAAAATACGGTATAGTCACCCTAAATGATGCTCATACCTTCAAACGAATAAATCATAGATCGCACGGAAGCGAAACGCGGAAGAAAGTGAGGGATTACAAACCACAGGGGTTAACTGTGTCAACATGTTTAAATTATACCTCTGAGTGACCCTTTAACGTTCCCAAAGCTTTGTAACAGTGTTGTACACTCACTAGAATGTAATATATAAATTTCGCGAAGTTTCGTTATGAAACGAGAAAGTTACGATCAAATTCGTAAGAGAAGGGTTGAAAGCGTCAATAATAAAATTTAAGGCCTTCTGAATAATAAATAGATTAACCAGGGGCTTAACGATACGGGTAAATAACGCGAGGTCCTTAATTGTAATTAACCGAGGGCCATATCGCAAAGTTACCCCTTCAAACCCGAAAGGTCAGGTAATTAATTACCAAGATTTTTAATCATTACAAAAAGATTTGAAAAAGATTTAATTTTAACCCCTTACGGACCGTAAAGGGTATGTCTTACGGACCGTAAGGAGGGGGAATGATTGCTGAGATCCGCCTATGGCTTACGGACCGCAAGGCCGAAGCCATACGGTCCGTAAGCAGCGCCCAGCGACAGATTGTTGGCTGTTGGCTGATTTAAGCGCCAAGACATGGATTTATGGGTTTTTCAGAGGTATGGTTGCCCCCTACTCGACCCATAACCCTCTAGGACACATGCCACTGATCCACATTCATCCATAGCATGAGTTGTAATGATCTAAAGGCTTGTCCTTGACTATAAATAAGCACCTTATGCTCACAACATTCATCACAACTCAAACACTCTCATCTGATCATTCCAAAAGCTTTCAAGTCTTCTTCTCTGCTCTATAATCAAGTCTTTACTTCTGTAAGTTGCTTAGTTCCTTTGTAGTTCAATTTATGCTTAGTAAAGCACTAGAAACCAAACCGTCGTAAATACGGTTTGACTTTGAAATAAATCCAAGATGGTTCAGTCTTATGACGAATCAAAGGTAGTTATGAGTTGGTATTAATGTGGGTAATAAACCTCTAAGAGGGCTCCCTCTGATCACCACTCTAACTAGCTCAAATGTCGAGTCAAACGGTCGGTTAAAAAGTCAACAGAAAGCTATTTTTGTGATTTATGCATAATCTGTAAGTATATGCTATGGAACCTGTTTAGACACTCTTAAAACATGATATTAAGTATATAAACTTGTTTGCGCTCGTCTGAATCGACCATTTGCTATATCGACCCGGTTCGGAGCCGAATGTCGCAAAAGTTTGACTTTTGCTTTGACTTCAGTTCTGACCCGTTTTAGTGAGGTATAGATATGCCTTAGGACTCTCTTAGGACCAAGTTACATGATGGTTTAACCCTCTGTGACCGGTTCATGATTTGTCCGAGTCTTCTACGCATTTCCGTTAATCGCCTAAAAGTTGACCGTAACGGCCTTTTTGAAATAAAACGAGTATTTCGGACACGTGAACGGACCATAACCTTGCTTATTAAATTATAAGCATGTCCTTAAAGTTTCACATCAATCCGAGGTCTAGAATGAGAGTTATGCTAAATAGCGCATTTATAAGAAACTTTTGTAATAAACGGCGTAATTAGCATAACCCCTATCTAAACCAAGTTTCCGTCACCAAGACTTTTACCCACTGTCATAAAATAATATTTTTGGAATTTTAAAGATTTTTAATAATTTTTACCTCGCTCATAACCTGCGGTTATGGCTACGGTTCGGTAAATACCGAATATGCCCTTTTCGGCCAAAACTTGAGTTCTACAAGGTCTTTTGACCCGATTCCAGTTGCTACTGATTTTAAATAATAAATAAGGTATTTTAGACTTTATAAGCTGTTCGGGAAACTCAGATTTCCTGTAGAACTCGAAAAGCTCTTTAAAAGTCCTTAAAATGACCGAAAAACCCCTACGGGGCGTAATATTAACTTAAACTCGTTACGGGCATCACGGAAGGTATCCTACTGATACCACAACCTCTTTAAGACATATTGACTTAGGAAATAAACGTAAGACTCTCATGGTTAACCGTTTCGCCTATTGCGCGCACGGTTCGGCTTGTGAAACTAGTTTTCATAAATTAGCCGATACGGGTCAAACTATATTATTTTGACCCCAAAATCCAAAGTGTGAACCTTGAACCCATATAAAACAAGTCTCTGAACTTGTTTGGGGCAGAATCACATTCCATTCTCGGTTTTCGCCTTTTCGCGCGATTAAACCATATTTATATTCCGGAACCAACCGGTCTAGGCTACGGCCAATATAAAGACCCGTTAGGATTCTAAGAGGTTAATTAAAACCTTCGTTCCAGATTAGGAGACCAGTAAAAGCTATCGGTGATTTAATCAAATTAAGGAATAATACTTGCAAAGGTAAATACTTTTAACTTATTTCCCCTATACGGGCTTGGGATACGGTATAATAATACCGCTTGATTGAGTATCATATCTTCCATCGCTTAGGTGGTTAATTAAATATTATGATCGGCTCATTTAAACAGTTTTGTTTCTTAAAAGCCTTTGGGGGGTTAATGACCGTTGTCCCGGATATCCTTGGCATCATTTTACGAAATGGCCACGACCATCGACATCCCGGTGTAGGCGTACACCCGGTATATATTGTCGACATTTAATTAAAAGACGTAGCCGTTGGTTTCTATACTACGGTTTTACGCAATGTGGTGTGTCTATTAATCTTTAACCCGGCACGACCCGGACTACTGAATGCATAAAAGAACATGTAATACGTTCACAAGATTTTAATAATTTTCCCAAGTTATAAAAGAGTTTGTGCCTTGTGCATTCAAATCAATTTTAATAAACATTTTCAAATGTGTCAGTTGAATGTATTTACCAGTGTAATCTGACGTATTTTTCCCCAAAAGATTAAGTGCAGGTACTAGACGAAATGGGCTGGTAATAGCTTCCTAGGCATCACGAATAGTCTCGCAAACTCGATGCCGTATCTGAATGAACAATATTTTATTATTTTGATCCGCTGTGGATACATTCGACTTCTGTAATACATTTTGATATTACAACCAGAGGTTGAAGTATATATTTATTTTTAAGCTTCCGCTGTGTATTTATATAATTGTGTGGTTTGACTATATTGTTGCCAACTACGTCACGGTAATCCCCCACCGGGCCCACCGGTGATACACGTGGAAAGCGGGGCGTGACAGGTTGGTATCAGAGCCAACATTGAGTGAATTAAACACTATCCTATTGTGTTTAATCTCAATGACACAATTGCACATACTTGAGTCTAGACAATAACTTAGGACAAATTCGGATTAATACTCCTTTTGTCTTTATTTTCATTTCGATTTTTAATAAGTTTTGGAGCAGGAAAATGCCACCTGTTATATTCCGAGGAAGAGGAAGGGGAAGAAGAGGCAGAGGAGATATCGTGACACATCACGATCACGAAGCTGGACCGTCAGGTACAAGACCTCCTTCAATGACAAGGAGCGAAGAACCACAACGACGAAGAGATCTTTACGAACCTGCGAGGCATTCCACCTCGCACAGCTCGACGCCATCATACCGGCACTCCTTTGGGCCAAACTCAGAAAATGATCCCAACAACCCACAACCTTCCTTCTTGCCTCTACAACGTTCGGTATCACACCGGAATTATGACGACCCTACTCCATACTTCATAGGTCAGTTTAATCCAGCTGACTACATACAGGAACCTTCAGGCTTTGTTCCATTAGGGTCACAAGATCACTTCTCCCAAGACCACATGGATGAAGATACTGATCCAACAGAACCTGCTCGTGGTACGCCCACGCATCCGATAGAAGTCTCTGATGGGTCATCCTTCCATGGCACACCCTATCAGGGACCAGACAGTTTCCAAGCGTTGTTTGACCGACATGAGTGGTACTACACACCACCTCAACAGACATCACAACAACCGCGACATCCACAGGATCCCTCTGAGGATTCACGCTTTGTGGCAGTTACGCCACCACCTCCGCCACTGGCGCAACCAGTAATACCTGATCCGCCAAGGCGTAGGAGGACAAATGCTCGTATGTCCACACGAGGAGGAGGGGGTATCCACTTCAGCACCCCTCGACACTCTAGTAGTAGCCACTATCCGCCACTACAAGAAGAAGGACCTTCAAGTCCTATACAGGAGGCGAACTCCGCACTAGCTGCACCAAATTCGCCACCATTTGGGTATGACCAACCCATACCTGCTTACACGGGTCCGACGGCTTACAACCCGTTCGAACCGTCTCAGGCACATTACAACTACAATTATGAGCGCGACCCATATGTGGTGTCGGCTAGATATAATGCACGCTACCCTGACGGAGCACATGGAAACATGGGAGCTCCGAACTACTCAGCTCATGGGTATCCAATACCTCCCAGACCCCCAGTTCCGCAACAAGCGCCACAACCACGTTTCTCTCCTCCTGAACAGGAAGAAATACTCCATCGACTAGATCGTGTGGAGAGAGAGTTCGAAGAAGAGAAAAAGAGCCACCGAGGATTTCTCAAAGGCTTGGCGAACCTACTAAAGGGCAAAAAGAAGAAACGTGACCACTAGCCCTTAATAGTTGTACTAATGTAATTTCTACTTATCGTATTTCAGTCCCTACGTGGACTTATCTTTTAGTCCTTGCATGGACACTTATCTTATGATAGTCCCTGCGTGGACTTGTCACTCATTTTAAAACCTCTATGGAGGTATGTACTATTTAAAAGACCCGTTTAGGGCAATATGTAATTGTATTTGAGATTTTGGAATGTATGTTATGAGTTTGTTTTAATATGTATGAAATAAATCAAAACCATTCCTTTTAAACTGATCTGCCTAAATAAAGAATCTTACGAGTGAAACCTAGCCTGGTGTCTTTTAAAGATCCGGCCAAGATAGTAGGACTTAATTAAAAGATTCAGATTCCCTGTTAACCGCTGCAAGCATGTTAACGATCATGGCAGATGTGATTCGTTAAAATCACGCACGTCATTCTTATACAATAATCCTTTAAGGATTTCAAAACCCAACTAAATGATTTATAAATCATGGGTTAAATCACCAATGAAGGTGATCAATCATATTAAACATCCATTTATGATGTAGTGCCTACGGGCCAACCTTATTAAACATCCATTTGTGATGTAGTGCCTACGGGCCAACCTTATTAAAACATCCATTAGTGATGTAGTGCCTACGGGCCAACCTTATTAAAACATCCATTAGTGGTGTAGTGCCTATGGGCCGTAATAATTGTCTTATAAGGACAAAAGACAGTGGTGGACTATGACTCCCTGTCAGAAAGAGATAAAAAGAACTACGGTTCAAATCTCTATGCCTTTGATTCTCTGAAATCTCGGCTAATATTATAAAACATCCTCGTGATTAGGCTTTACGCCGCCAATATTATTGATATAGCTAAAATAGGATATATTCAAATCCTGAGAGTTAATGAAGTAATAAGTTAACCAAATATGGTCTCTGTTACCATGGTTGACAAATTGTCATGAAAGACAATTATATAATAATCTCCTGAATAAAATTTTGTTATCTTCTGTAACAGATTCAAGTTACAATGGCGGATCCCAATGGAGAGAATAGCCATACAAATGAAGATGACTACGACAATGCGCAGGTGCATCTGACCAGCGCACAGCTAAAGGCGCTAATTGACAATGCTGTTCAGGCAGCTCTTGATCGTCAATACACTGAGTCTCATAGCAGATCTGTAACAAAGCCACTCTCCAAACCAAAGACACACTCCAAACCACCCTCTCAACCTAAGAAGGATGACGACAATCACTCGTCAGCTGAAAATAGTATTCGTCGTGAACGAGAGTACACTGATGCAACTGGTGCCAAGGGTTGCACCTACAAGTATTTTGTATCTTGTAAGCCCCGGGAATTTACGGGGGAGAAAGGTATTGTTGACTGTATCACTTGGCTAGATGAGATGGACACTATTGTGGACATCAGTGGGTGCGCAGAGAAGGATGTGGTGAAGTTTGTGTCCCAGTCATTTAAGGGCGAGGCCCTGGCATGGTGGAGAGCGTTGGTGCAGACATCAGGTAAGTCTGCTTTATACAAGATGACATGGGAGGAATTTATTGCTCTCATTAAGGAAAACTACTACCCTCAGCATGAGGTTGAGAAGATCGAGGCTGACTTTGTGTCACTGGTGATGACGAACCTGGATTGCCAGGCTTATTTGACGAGCTTCAATACGATGTCTCGCCTGGTTCCGTACCTTGTGACACCAGAGTCTAGGAGGATCGCCCGTTTCATTGGGGGCTTGGAGCCTGCGATAAAGGCGAGTGTGAAGGCCTCTCGGCCGACGACCTTCAGGTCAGTTACTGACCTCTCCTTGTCTCTCACTTTAGATGCTGTCCGTCTGAGGACGCTAAGGAACAAGGAGGCTGAGAAGAGGAAACGTGAGGATGATACCTCACGAAAGTCAGGAAAGAAACACCGTGGAAACGGTGACGGCAAGAGAGGGGCTGAAGCAAAGAAGGATGGGCAAACTGGTGAAAGGCCCAACTGCAAAATCTGCAAGAAACCTCATTCTGGGAAATGTAGGTTTGCATCGAATTCACAGTCACAGCCAAAGATTTCCTCCTGTGGACTATGCAAGTCCAAGGATCATAAGACGGTGGATTGTAAGAAAATCAAGGACGCAACCTGCTACGGTTGCAATGAAAAGGGGCATATCAAGAGTAACTGCCCTATGAACGCTAGGAAGGCGGAGGAGACCAAGAAGACAAACGCGAGAGTCTTCCGCATGGATGCAAAGGAGGCAGTACAGAACGACAATGTGCTTACAGGTACTTTTCTCGTAAATAATATATTTGCAAGAGTACTTTTCGATTCTGGCGCTGATAAATCCTTTGTAGACCAAAAGTTTTGTAAACTATTGAACATGCCGCTCAAAACCCTAGATATGAAATACGAGGTAGAGTTAGCAGACGGCACGATAGAAACCGTCTCCACTGTGCTAGAGGGATGTGAAATGTCCATTAAGAACCATTCTTTTCCTCTATCTCTACTTCCTTTCAAACTAGCGGGTTTCAACATTGTTCTAGGCATGGACTGGTTATCCCGTAATCAGGCCCAAATCATTTGCGGCAAAAGGCATATAGTGTTAAAAACTCCGAATGGTGAATCGCTTACCATTCGAGGAGATACACAGTACGGATTGCCCGAAGATGTATCTATGCTCAAAGCTTCTAGGTGTTTGAACAGAGGCTGTGTAATTTATATGGCTCAGGTGATAATTGAAGAACCTAAGCCGAAGATCGAGGGTCTTCCTGTCATTTCTGAATATCCCGAGGTTTTCCCCGAAGAACTACCTGGTTTACCACCAGATAGACAAGTGGAATTCAGAATAGATATCATACCAGGAGCAGCTCCGATAGCAAGAGCACCTTACAGGCTAGCTCCTACTGAAATGAAGGAATTAAGGACCCAGTTGGATGAACTATTGGCAAAAGGTTTTATCAAACCTAGTTCGTCTCCCTGGGGAGCACCTGTCCTATTTGTAAAGAAGAAGGACGGATCGATGCGTTTGTGCATCGATTACCGAGAGCTGAACAAAGTTACCATAAAGAATAGATATCCTCTGCCAAGGATCGACGATCTGTTCGATCAGCTGCAAGGAGCGAGCTACTTCTCAAAGATCGACTTAAGGTCGGGCTATCATCAGCTAAGGGTCAGAGATGAAGATGTACATAAGACAGCATTTAGGACTCGCTATGGTCATTACGAGTTCCTAATGATGCCTTTTGGGCTCACAAATGCACCGGCTGCGTTCATGGATCTCATGAATCGCGTCTGCAAGCCGTATTTGGACAAATTTGTCATCGTCTTCATCGACGATATTCTTATATATTCCAAAAGCCAAGCTGACCACGAGAAGCACCTCCGTTGCATTCTCGAATTACTACAGCGTGAGAAACTCTACGCCAAATTCTCAAAATGTGAATTCTGGCTACGAGAGGTTCAGTTTTTGGGTCACGTTGTAAACGAGCGTGGTATCCAGGTGGATCCCGCTAAGGTAGAGGCAGTCATGAACTGGCAAGAGCCAAAGACGCCTACCGAAATTCGTAGTTTCCTGGGGTTAGCAGGATACTACAGGAGGTTTATTGAGAATTTTTCAAGGATTGCTGCGCCCTTGACTTCCCTAACCAAGAAGAAAGAAAAGTTCATTTGGGGCCCGAAGCAGCAAGAATCCTTCGAAATCCTGAAGCAAAAGCTGAGCAACGCACCTGTGTTGACCTTACCTGAGGGTACAGATGAATTCGTAGTTTACTGCGATGCATCACACACAGGCATGGGGTGTGTGCTTATGTAGAAGGGCAAGGTTATTGCCTACGCTTCACGACAATTAAAGGTGCACGAAAAGAATTACACCACCCATGATTTGGAGTTGGGTGCCGTTGTATTTGCACTGAAATTGTGGAGGCATTACCTTTATGGTATTAAATTTGTGATTTATTCTGATCACAAAAGCCTCCAGCACCTGTTCAACCAGAAGGAGTTGAACATGAGGCAGCGCCGTTGGATGGAGACCTTGAATGACTATGATTGTGAGATCAGGTACCATCCCGGCAAAGCGAATGTAGTCGCTGATGCCTTGAGCAGGAAAGAAAGGGTAAAACCTATTCGAATCAATGCCAAGAGCATTGAAGTCAAGAACAATTTGATTGAGAGGATATTAGCTGCACAGCGAGAGGCTGTGTTGGAAGCTAATTATCCTAATGAAAAGTTAGGAGTAACTGAGGAGCAGTTGACTCTTAGCAAGGATGGAATCCTTAGATTAAACGGACGAATATGGGTTCCGATTTATGGAGGACTACGAGATGTTATCCTCCAGGAAGCCCATAGTTCCAAATATTCGGTCCATCCTGGAGCTGACAAGATGTATCAAGATTTAAAGGCAAATTATTGGTGGATAGGCTTGAAAAAGTCTGTGGCCGCCCACGTAGCAAAGTGCTTGACTTGTGCTCAAGTCAAAGCCGAGCACCAAAAGCCGTCTGGCTTGCTACAACAGCCTGAACTTCCCGAGTGGAAGTGGGAATGCGTAACTATGGACTTCATAACCAAGTTACCCAAAACCAGGAAAGGAAACGATACAATATGGGTCATAGTCGATAGGCTGACTAAATCAGCTCATTTTCTACCCATCAAGGAGACGTATAGCTCCGATATGTTAGCCCAACTATATGTTGATAAGATTGTAGCCTTACACGGCATACCTGTGTCTATTATCTCCGACCGGGATACTAGATACACGTCTCATTTCTGGAAGAGTTTCCAGCAATCTTTGGGCACGCGTTTAAACTTTAGTACGACTTACCATCCACAGACGGACGGTCAAAGTGAGCGTACTATCCAAACGCTAGAAGACATGCTTCGTGCATGTGCAATCGATTTAGGCGGTAACTGGGATAAGAATCTACCCCTGATCGAATTCTCCTACAATAATAGCTACCACACCAGCATAAAGGCTGCGCCTTTTGAGGCATTATACGGTAGGAAATGTAGATCGCCTGTTTGTTGGGCGGAAGTAGGAGAGGTCCAATTATCGGGACCAGAGATAGTTTTCCAGACAACGGACAAGATTGTCCAGATTCGGGAACGTCTCAAGGCTGCCCGCGATAGGCAGAAGAGCTACGCTGATCCAAAGCGTAAGGATTTTCACTTCGAAGTAGGTGAAAAGGTGTTGCTTAAAGTATCACCCTGGAAGGGGGTGATGCGTTTCGGCAAGAAAGGCAAACTGAGTCCGAGATACATAGGACCTTTTGAGGTCATTGAACGTGTCGGGTCAGTTGCCTATAAGCTGAACTTGCCTGAAGAGCTCAATGGAATTCACAATGTGTTCCACATCTGCAATCTCAAGAAGTGCTTCGCCGATGAATCATTGGTGATTCCACACACAGATGTGCATATAGATGAGAGCTTAAAATTCGTAGAAAAACCATTGTCGATTGAAGATCGACAGGTGAAAAAGCTTCGCAGAAAGCACGTACCGATTGTAAAAGTCAAGTGGGATGCTCGTAGAGGCCCCGAATATACGTGGGAAGTCGAAGCCACAATGAAAGAAAAGTACCCCTATTTATTTGAGTAAATACTCGGGTCGAGATTTATTTTAAGGGGGTGAGGATGTAACACCTCGAATTTTTGTGTCCAATAATGTGTTAACACGTGTCATTTGACTACACGTGGCATCTATAATAAATAAAGGACTAAATTTGACGAACCTTGAAAGTATGTAAATTCGAGGGCTATAAATGTCAACAAAGGGTAAAATACGGTATAGTCACCCTAAATGATGCTCATACCTTCATACGAATAAATCATAGATCGCACGGAAGCGAAACGCGGAAGAAAGTGAGGGATTACAAACCACAGGGGTTAACTGTGTCAACATGTTTAAATTATACCTCTGAGTGACCCTTTAACGTTCCCAAAGCTTTGTAACAGTGTTGTACACTCACTAGAATGTAATATATAAATTTCGCGAAGTTTCGTTATGAAACGAGAAAGTTACGATCAAATTCGTAAGAGAAGGGTTGAAAGCGTCAATAATAAAATTTAAGACCTTCTGAATAATAAATAAATTAACCAGGGGCTTAACGATACGGGTAAATAACGCGAGGTCCTTAATTGTAATTAACCGAGGGCCATATCGCAAAGTTACCCCTTCAAACCCGAAAGGTCAGGTAATTAATTACCAAGATTTTTAATCATTACAAAAAGATTTGAAAAAGATTTAATTTTAACCCCTTACGGACCGTAAAGGGTATGCCTTACGGACCGTAAGGAGGGGGAATGATTGCTGAGATCCGCCTATGGCTTACGGACCGCAAGGCCGAAGCCATACGGTCCGTAAGCAGCGCCCAGCGACAGATTGTTGGCTGTTGGCTGATTTAAGCGCCAAGACATGGATTTATGGGTTTTTCAGAGGTATGGTTGCCCCCTACTCGACCCATAACCCTCTAGGACACATGCCACTGATCCACATTCATCCATAGCATGAGTTGTAATGATCTAAAGGCTTGTCCTTGACTATAAATAAGCACCTTATGCTCACAACATTCATCACAACTCAAACACTCTCATCTGATCATTCCAAAAGCTTTCAAGTCTTCTTCTCTGCTCTATAATCAAGTCTTTACTTCTGTAAGTTGCTTAGTTCCTTTGTAGTTCAATTTATGCTTAGTAAAGCACTAGAAACCAAACCGTCGTAAATACGGTTTAACTTTGAAATAAATCCAAGATGGTTCAGTCTTATGACGAATCAAAGGTAGTTATGAGTTGGTATTAATGTGGGTAATAAACCTCTAAGAGGGCTCCCTCTGATCACCACTCTAACTAGCTCAAATGTCGAGTCAAACGGTCGGTTAAAAAGTCAACAGAAAGCTATTTTTGCGATTTATGCATAATCTGTAAGTATATGCTATGGAACCTGTTTAGACACTCTTAAAACATGATATTAAGTATATAAACTTGTTTGCGCTCGTCTGAATCGACCATTTGCTATATCGACCCGGTTCGGAGCCGAATGTCGCAAAAGTTTGACTTTTGCTTTGACTTCAGTTCTGACCCGTTTTAGTGAGGTATAGATATGCCTTAGGACTCTCTTAGGACCAAGTTACATGATGGTTTAACCCTCTGTGACCGGTTCATGATTTGTCCGAGTCTTCTACGCATTTCCGTTAATCGCCTAAAAGTTGACCGTAACGGCCTTTTTGAAATAAAACGAGTATTTCGGACACGTGAACGGACCATAACCTTGCTTATTAAATTATAAGCATGTCCTTAAAGTTTCACGTCAATCCGAGGTCTAGAATGAGAGTTATGCTAAATAGCGCATTTATAAGAAACTTTTGTAATAAACGGCGCAATTAGCATAACCCCTATCTAAACCAAGTTTCCGTCACCAAGACTTTTACCCACTGTCATAAAATAATATTTTTGGTATTTTTTAAAGATTTTTAATAATTTTTACCTCGCTCATAACCTGCGGTTATGGCTACGGTTCGGTAAATACCGAATATGCCCTTTTCGGCCAAAACTTGAGTTCTACAAGGTCTTTTGACCCGATTCCAGTTGCTACTGATTTTAAATAATAAATAAGGTATTTTAGACTTTATAAGCTGTTCGGGAAACTCAGATTTCCTATAGAACTCGAAAAGCTCTTTAAAAGTCCTTAAAATGACCGAAAAACCCCTACGGGGCGTAATATTAACTTAAACTCGTTACGGGCATCACGGAAGGTATCCTACTGATACCACAACCTCTTTAAGGCATATTGACTTAGGAAATAAACGTAAGACTCTCATGGTTAACCGTTTCGCCTATTGCGCGCACGGTTCGGCTTGTGAAACTAGTTTTCATAAATTAGCCGATACGGGTCAAACTATATTATTTTGACCCCAAAATCCAGAGTGTGAACCTTGAACCCATATAAAACAAGTCTCTGAACTTGTTTGGGGCAGAATCACATTCCATTCTCGGTTTTCGCCTTTTCGCGCGATTAAACCATATTTATATTCCGGAACCAACCGGTCTAGGCTACGGCCAATATAAAGACCCGTTAGGATTCTAAGAGGTTAATTAAAACCTTCGTTCCAGATTAGGAGACCAGTAAAAGCTATCGGTGATTTAATCAAATTAAGGAATAATACTTGCAAAGGTAAATACTTTTAACTTATTTCCCCTATACGGGCTTGGGATACGGTATAATAATACCGCTTGATTGAGTATCATATCTTCCATCGCTTAGGTGGTTAATTAAATATTATGATCGGCTCATTTAAACAGTTTTGTTTCTTAAAAGCCTTTGGGGGGTTAATGACCGTTGTCCCGGATATCCTTGGCATCATTTTACGAAATGGCCACGACCATCGACATCCCGGTGTAGGCGTACACCCGGTATATATTGTCGACATTTAATTAAAAGACGTAGCCGTTGGTTTCTATACTACGGTTTTACGCAATGTGGTGTGTCTATTAATCTTTAACCCGGCACGACCCGGACTACTGAACGCATAAAAGAACATGTAATACGTTCACAAGATTTTAATAATTTTCCCAAGTTATAAAAGAGTTTGTGCCTTGTGCATTCAAATCAATTTTAATAAACATTTTCAAATGTGTCAGTTGAATGTATTTACCAGTGTAAACTGACGTATTTTTCCCCAAAAGATTAAGTGCAGGTACTAGACGAAATGGGCTGGTAATAGCTTCCTAGGCATCACGAATAGTCTCGCAAACTCGATGCCGTATCTGAATGAACAATATTTATTATTTTGATCCGCTGTGGATACATTCGACTTCTGTAATACATTTTGATATTACAACCAGAGGTTGAAGTATATATTTATCTTTAAGCTTCCGCTGTGCATTTATATAATTGTGTGGTTTGACTATATTGTTGCCAACTACGTCACGGTAATCCCCCACCGGGCCCACCGGTGATACACGTGGAAAGCGGGGTGTGACACAATGGGTAAGGTGCATGGAAAACAACACTCATAACACTCCCAACAGAGAGAACTAGAGAAGGTTCTCTTTATGGGACCCAACTAAGGCGTGAAAGTAACTAGTCACTTAAGAGAGATAACGTTTGACCAAAGTAAGATACACATGTTTTAAATGTGTTGATTGAGATTGTATGTTTTTCATATTTGGACTCACACTCGTAAATACCACTCATTGTGGTCGACTAGATAATAAATGTACGGTTGTCATATTCTAGACTGGTGATACTTTTTTCCTTTCGGCACATAGCCGGGGTTGTGAAATTTCCTCATGCGTTGACATGAGGGGATTTATATACGAGTCTAGGGTACTCGATGTTTTATACTTGTCATTTTTCCCACCGAAGACTATGGATTGGGGCAACTTGATTAGGTTGACTTAGTCATATGTTACTTGATGTGTTTGGCATTGGTTGCGCCTAGGTGTCTATCTAGCCCTGGTTGTGCCTGGGCTTTTGGCCCGAACTTGAACCTATACTGGGTGTAACAGTGTAACTAATGAGTCCATGACGAACCTATAGATTTTGTTTTGGTTGCTCGAGTGTAGACTTTGATGAGGTCACCGATCCTTAGGCTAGAGGGTATGGTGATGGTCCTCCAAGGGAGGATGATCCGCCACGTAGGCGCCACGTCATAGTCCTTCCAAGGATGGTCCATCCCACTAAACTAGCGGGTATGGGAGGATGGTCCTACCCCATCCCACTATGTACAAGTATCCATGCCTATGTACAAATCTTATTCACAAACAAACAAACAAACAAACAAACAAAGAATAGGGGGCCCACTTGTTTTCCTCCGTCCTGGACGTCGAAATTCCGACGGAGATGACGCGACGGGATGAAGACGGAGGGGGGCGGCATGGTAAGAAATTATGAGATTGTTATTGGTTTTCTTACATTCAAACACCAAAGAAACCAAAGGCTAAATAGCCGATACAAAGAAAAGGAAACCAACTAATAAAAGGAAACCAAATAATCTAAGGAAGAATGATATAGAACAGGAGGAAAAACGGGAGAAGATAAAGGAGAACCAAATCTTTCACTCCCCCTCAAGTTGGAGCGTGAAGATCACGAATGCCCAACTTGTCCAATAGGTTCTTCAGAGCTTGAGTTCCGAGGGCCTTGGTAAGGAGATCAGCAATCTGTTTCTTTGACTCAACATGGATCGGAACAATTTCATTGGACTCCACGCGTTCCCGGACAAAATAACAGTCCATCTCCACATGCTTTGTTCGTTCATGAAACACGGGATTATTTGCAATATGTTTGGCAGCTAGATTATCACAATAGAGGGGGGTGGCAAGGGTCTGGCACACTCCTAGGTCAGCGAGAAGCCAACGGACCCAAAGAATTTCGCTCACCGCGTTAGCCATGGCTCTGTATTCTGCCTCTGCAGAGGATCGAGACACAACAGTTTGTTTCTTAGTCTTCCAAGAGATGGGCGCACCCCCCAAAGAAAGGAGATAACCGGTTCTAGACCGTCGGGTCATGGGGCAGCCCAACCAGTCGACATCACAAAAACCCGATAAGATTTCTCCCCCGCTTTTAGGTAGCAGAATACCCTGGCCAGGAGTGGTTTTAAGGTATCGAAGCACACGATGAGCCGCTTCCATGTGCTCCTCTCGTGGGTCCGAGACAAATTGGCTAAGCACATTAACTGAGTAGGCTAGATCCGGGCGAGTCACTTGGAAATAAAGAAGACGACCAACAAGACGTCTATATAAGCTCGCGTCAACCCTTTCACTTTCTTCACATCTTCCCAATTTTAGATTTTGTTCCATGGGAAAGGGGCTAGGACGACAACCAAGGAGACCACTATCGTCAAGGATGTCCAACGCGTACTTTCGTTGGCTCAGAACGATTCCTTCATTAGTCCGCGCTACCTCGATGCTTAAAAAATACTTTAGTGGGCCCAAGTCTTTAATGCTAAATTTTGCATGCAAATATGCCTTTGTTTCTTCAATTTTGACAGTATCATTTCCGGTAATTATTACGTCGTCGACATAGATCAAGATAGCGACGAATCCGTTTTTGGTTTTGTGGGTAAACAAAGAGTGGTCAGCTTTGGATTGACAATAATTAACTTCCAAGAGAGCCCTGGTAAATTTTTGATACCAGTTTCTTGAAGCCTGCTTGAGGCCATACAACGACTTTTCCAACCGGCAAACTCTCATTTCGTTTTCTTTGGCAAAACCTTGTGGTATCTTCATGTACACCTCCTCCTCTAACTCGCCATGAAGGAAAGCGTTATTCACATCGAGTTGGTGAATGGACCAGTCTCGTTTCACAACAATGGAGAGGAGGGTTCTCACGGTTACAAGCTTGGCGACCGAGGCGAACGTTTCATGGTAGTCTACACCCTCCATCTGAGTGAAACCCTTCGCAACCTTCGCAACCAAGCGGGCCTTGAACCTTTCCACTTCTCCATTCGGTTGAAACTTTATTTTATATACCCACTTTGAGTCGATTGCCCGTTTCCCGTGAGGAAGCTCCTCGAGGGTCCAGGTCTTATTGGCCTCGAGGGCGTTTATCTCCTTTTGCATGGCGTCTCTCCATCTCTTATCCTGCATGGCTTCACGAAAATTTTTCGGCTCATTGGTTTCACTAATGGCCGCTAAAAAGGCGCGATGAGTTTCAGTAAAATTTTCATAAGAGACATAGTTGGCGAGAGGGTGTACCGTCGAGGATGATTGATCGGCCGTAGAGCGATTATGGTCTACCGATGGTGGCAATTTTACTTCATACCCTTCAAGTCGTTTGGAAGGAATTCTGGTTCGTTTGGTGGGAACGGGTTCCTCATTGAATGTTTCACTTTGAATCGGATGATCAGCGACGTTTGGAGCCGCGTTATCCACCTGATGGTAATCATTTTCTTCGGCCATATTGTCACGGCCCCCGACCCGGTTTGACCCGTTTCAGGAGCCGCGGAACAGAAATCCCGCGGTATTAAATTTGGGCGACAGCGGAAGTCTTTTAAAACAGGATCTTTAGTATTGAAACTGCTCATTATATAATTTTAGGGATAAAACCCAGTAATTTACAATAATGTGATTTCAATGGAAATCTTTATTTTCCAAAACATGTTTCTTTATTTATTTACACTGAGCCACTTTTCTAAGCTGGTAGTGCTTCCTGGCACTTTTCTTTGCTCACAACAGATTACCTGAAACATGTTTGAAAAAGGTTTTGTCAGCGGGGAAATACTGAGTGAGTTCATTCAGTTTTTAGGAAATGACTCATAGTTATAATTTACAGCATAAGAGCGATTACAATGGTTCATATCTTATTTTTATCTGGCTTTCTGTCACAATGGTGACAAGTCACAATGGTGACGATGGTCATACCACTATTAGGTTAATGAACTCTAATAGTGACGTTTCTCCCTAGTAGGTCAATGAACCTAACTGGGAGAAATAGTAATGTGCACAATACCCCACTAACCAATAAATCAAGATATCCACGACTTAGTCCCTGTAATTATAACACTTTGAAAATAATTTGGAGTATTGTAAAACAGTTGATAAAAAGAAGAATGACTCACAATCTGTGAGAAAAGAGTTTATAAAAGAGGAATGACTCACATTGCAGATTTAACGAGCAGTGTCTAAGCCTACTGATTAGCCTTGATTATTTCTAATCTAACAATAATGCACACAAAACAGGATTAGTGATCAATACAGCAGTTACGATAATTCCCCGAGATCAATTTTGACAATGAATGTCCAAGTGAAATACTTCGGCTCATTTATCAAAATGACAAACGATAAAGTATAGTACTTCAACTCGTATATCGAATTATCGACAACGACAAAGTACAATGCTTCGGCTCATTATCGAATTATCGACAACGATAAAGCATAGCCCAATGTGGGCGGCACTTAGACATTCTTTGAATGTATTGATTCTGGAAACTGAATCGTAATAGCGATCGAGTAATTACCCTGTTCTGCGGCAGCGATTCGATAATTGTGTGTGTGTGTTGGACTGTTTTGCTTATAACTCGACCTACGTAACTCCGATTTTCGTCGTTTCAGTGCCAAAATTCAAGTCCCAACCCCTGCTATTTATACTGAGATTTTGACACCGTCGCGTAGCGCGAGGGGTACCCCCTTAGCCGTCGCGCTACGCGAGTGACCACCCTATTTTCATAGGGTAGCCCTTCGTGCAGGTAGGCTTGCTGTGTTGTCAGTTTCTTAAAATTCGATTTTTATAATTAGTTATGAAGATAATCGTTGGCTAGGGTTTATCCCCCCTTGAGTTTTAGGGGCCCTGATCTTGATTCTGAAAATTCTGAAAATTTTAGGGTTTGTGTGGAATCACTTGGGTTTCTCAATTAGGGTTTTCTTAATAGATAATTAACATCCTAATTAGGGATTTTAGTGACAGTTGTTACATCCTCCCCACCTTAAGAAAATCTCGTCCTCGAGATTCACTGAAATAGATGAGGGTATTTTCACTTCATTTCTGATTCCAGTTCCCAAGTATACTCTTGTTCTCTTCTGGATTCCCATTGGACTTTCACTAACACTAGTCGTTTGTGTTTGAGAGACTTAATTTTCCGATCTTCTATTTGTAGGGGTTTCTCTATCATTTATCTCTATATCTTGAAGAGGTACTACCAAGGATTCGCCTGATAGACGTTTCTTGAGATTGGATACATGAAACACATCATGTACTTCAGCTAATTCTCCTGGTAGTTGTAAATGATAAGCTACTGGTCCTATGCGTTGGTTTACTGAAAATGGTCCTACGTATAAGAGACTTAGCTTTTTCTTTTACCGAATTTATAAATTCCTTTCCAAGGAAATACTTTCAATAGCATTTTGTCTCCAACTCGGACTTTGACGGCTTTTGTTTATTATTTGTATAGTTCTTCTAACCGTCTTTAGCCTTTCCTTCGTGATACTGAATATCACAGTCGTAATCATCGAGGATTTCCCTTTTTCCTCATGTTTAATTCTTGTTGCTCAAATATGTATCTTAAATTCTTATGACCCATATGGATAGTAAGCTTGCTTAGATAATGTTTCCTAATCTTAAGGATAACTTGTGGTTTCTAAGCTTACAAGTGGTAAGGTTTTCTTCGTGCTTTTGCGATTGCCTTGATGCATATACAATTACCTTTTTGTGTCGCATTACCATATATCCAAATTTTAACTTTGAAGCATTACCGTATACTTTAAAATCTTCTGTTCCTTCTGGTAAGGCTAGCTAAAGGCTTCTTTTTGTTTAGGTTCTTATTTAGAATTAACTGTGTTAACTTAGTTAAGGATGTATCTATCTAAAAGAATCCTTAATAAACTGCCTATAGTATCCGGCTAAATTTTACAAAATACTTACTTTCCATTTAAAGATTGCGAACTCTTCCATTGCTATCTTAGCAGGATCTAAGTGAATATCTTCATGATTTATCATGTGACCTTACGTGGTTTATTTCCTATAATCATAAATACTTCTCCGGCGGTTACCTGGATTTTCTATAAAGTTCTTATCACAGAGAATTCGAGTAGGGTTGGCTACTAACCAATCTATTTCTAATACAATATCAAACTCGGCTAATTTCATAGGAATTAGGTTAGCGAAGAATTATATGACCTGAGAGTTCTATATTTTCCTTTTTGCCTGTTTTGACGGCTATTACATCTGGAATGAGCTCTGTCTCCTGAGCAGTTAATTGAAAGGCTCTTGCATTCCTTTTTGCTTCTTCTGCAGGTTTGGCTTTAGTGTCAGATGGTTTGTTCAGTTTTGGACAATTTGGCCTAAGATGTCCAGTTTCTCCACAGTTGTAACAAACTGAAAATTTCTTCCTCCTGCAGTCTTCTTCCTGATGCCCCGGAATTTTGCAAAAATTGCAGTATCCTTTGCATCTTCCAAAATGCTTCCTTTTGCAAAAATTGCAAAATGAACTAGTAGAAGATTGCCCATTCCCTCCTTTCTTAAAATCGTTATGGTTATCCGAACGGATTACCTGGGTAATCTTTTGGGCTACTTCCTTCCTTCTATTTTCTTCTCTTGTCCGTACTAGTTCGTCAGTCAGAGTATTGGCTAAATCTACCGCATCATCAATCGTGCGAGGTTTCGCAGCCTTGACGATGTTACGGATTTCAGAAATCAATCCCCAAATATATCGAGAAATAAGTACTGGCTCTGGCGAAGCCAGGGTTGGTACTACTCGAGCATATTCGAAGAATGTCGTAGTATACTTTCGACAATCTACATCAACCATTCGGTGGGTTAAAAACTTGTTTGTCATTTGTTCTTTTTCATATTCGGGACAGAATTTTCTTTCTACCAAGCTTTTAAATTCTTCCCAGTTCATAGCATACGCCATTCTTCTTCCTTTTGATTGTAACACCGTATTCCACCATTCTAGCGCTCCTTCTTTGAAAAGATTTGATGCGTACATGACCTGATCATCCTGAGCACATTTACTTATGGTAATTACTGCCTCAGTTTTCTCTAACCAACGTAGTGCCGCAGTCGCTCCTTCGTTGCCTGCAAACTCAGATGGTTTACAAGCAAGAAATTCCTTGTAAGTGCAACCAGGTGTTGCAACTTTCATTTTCTTAGGGAGCGGCGCTGGTTGTGGTTCATTGTCATGATTAACATGATCATTGCCTCCGTTTACGCTATTACTGAAGTTATCTTCAGAAATACGTTTGCTAGGAACGGGTTGTGGTGGTTCTATTGGATTTTTAACTGCAGCAACGATGGCTGGAATAGCGTTGGCTATCCCTTGAGCTAGCATTGTTGGAATAGTGTTGGCTATCCCTTGAGCAACGATATTTTCTATATCCTGCCTAGTCATATATTGATCTCCCGGTTGTTGCTCAGAATCATTAACCTCATTAACTGGTTCATTATTAGCGTTTTCCATTTGACAACTAAGTTATAGATAAATAATTAGTATACAAGAAATAATCCAATATCACACTTAATTGCACATAATCACGTATACGAACAAAATTTATAAATTTTCTAAAATTTCATGCTTCTATATATAACCGTTTTATTATTTATCTTACACATACTGATTTTATTATTACTATTACACAATAATAGTTTCATAAATTCCCTATTCTTTTTGTCAACGATATTCTAGTAACTGTGTTCCCTCTTATCGTAGTTCCAGGAGATTTGTCCCCCAATCTCTTGGATCCTATTCCCAGTATCCATTAGTTCTTCACCAAAAGCGAAGTTCAGCCTTATTCTTGTTACTCATTGGTGGATTTGGTAAAGGTTCTAGATGGAATTTGAGGAAAAAGCTTATAGGGATAGTTTTGTAACTGTATTTTATTAATTAACCATTCGTCTATTTGCGAGTGGATTGAAAGGTTTGGAATAGATGGTTCTAAGTTCATTGGTAATTGTGTTTCGAGAGAGCGATTAAAAATATTTTCATTAACAGGCTTAATAGTATTATGGCTTGTCATTATAGAATCTAACTCTTCCTGAGATGGTAACTTTTCAATTTGCCTAGAATTTTCCCCAATTTCTATTTCCTTGGGCTTGGGTTTCTCGAGAGGGAAAGCATCGAATTCTATAGGTTCTTCTATATCTGGTATATACCTATTGAAATCTCTGGAAACTTCTACTCTTACTGGATAGAGATTTAAATTCTGAAGGACCTCAGACAAGTTACTCATGCTGTTTAGCAAAAATAGACATAGTCAGAATTCATAAAATTTATAGAAAACTTTTTAAATATTAGTTCCTACTGGGTATTATTGAAATTTACATCATACGAGGTTTTATTTTGAAAATTTTATGATTTTCTTGATAAGACTTCTAGACTGTAGATAATAAAGGTACTAATACTTGAGTCAAATTATTTAAGAATTTGCATAACTTACTACATTGACTAGCATATAAAGATCTGCTCATACTGTACACAATTAGTCAGATAAATAAACAAATAATCACAAAATAGAAATTAATGGAAATTAAGTATTTTCTAAATACTTAATTGGCTTAAATCAGTGGCTTGAGAAGTGGCTCTGATACCACCTTATTTCTGTCACGGCCCCCGACCCGGTTTGACCCGTTTCAGGAGCCGCGGAACAGAAATCCCGCGGTATTAAATTTGGGCGACAGCGGAAGTCTTTTAAAACAGGATCTTTAGTATTGAAACTGCTCATTATATAATTTTAGGGATAAAACCCAGTAATTTACAATAATGTGATTTCAATGGAAATCTTTATTTTCCAAAACATGTTTCTTTATTTATTTACACTGAGCCACTTTTCTAAGCTGGTAGTGCTTCCTGGCACTTTTCTTTGCTCACAACAGATTACCTGAAACATGTTTGAAAAAGGTTTTGTCAGCGGGGAAATACTGAGTGAGTTCATTCAGTTTTTAGGAAATGACTCATAGTTATAATTTACAGCATAAGAGCGATTACAATGGTTCATATCTTATTTTTATCTGGCTTTCTGTCACAATGGTGACAAGTCACAATGGTGACGATGGTCATACCACTATTAGGTTAATGAACTCTAATAGTGACGTTTCTCCCTAGTAGGTCAATGAACCTAACTGGGAGAAATAGTAATGTGCACAATACCCCACTAACCAATAAATCAAGATATCCACGACTTAGTCCCTGTAATTATAACACTTTGAAAATAATTTGGAGTATTGTAAAACAGTTGATAAAAAGAAGAATGACTCACAATCTGTGAGAAAAGAGTTTATAAAAGAGGAATGACTCACATTGCAGATTTAACGAGCAGTGTCTAAGCCTACTGATTAGCCTTGATTATTTCTAATCTAACAATAATGCACACAAAACAGGATTAGTGATCAATACAGCAGTTACGATAATTCCCCGAGATCAATTTTGACAATGAATGTCCAAGTGAAATACTTCGGCTCATTTATCAAAATGACAAACGATAAAGTATAGTACTTCAACTCGTATATCGAATTATCGACAACGACAAAGTACAATGCTTCGGCTCATTATCGAATTATCGACAACGATAAAGCATAGCCCAATGTGGGCGGCACTTAGACATTCTTTGAATGTATTGATTCTGGAAACTGAATCGTAATAGCGATCGAGTAATTACCCTGTTCTGCGGCAGCGATTCGATAATTGTGTGTGTGTGTTGGACTGTTTTGCTTATAACTCGACCTACGTAACTCCGATTTTCGTCGTTTCAGTGCCAAAATTCAAGTCCCAACCCCTGCTATTTATACTGAGATTTTGACACCGTCGCGTAGCGCGAGGGGTACCCCCTTAGCCGTCGCGCTACGCGAGTGACCACCCTATTTTCATAGGGTAGCCCTTCGTGCAGGTAGGCTTGCTGTGTTGTCAGTTTCTTAAAATTCGATTTTTATAATTAGTTATGAAGATAATCGTTGGCTAGGGTTTATCCCCCCTTGAGTTTTAGGGGCCCTGATCTTGATTCTGAAAATTCTGAAAATTTTAGGGTTTGTGTGGAATCACTTGGGTTTCTCAATTAGGGTTTTCTTAATAGATAATTAACATCCTAATTAGGGATTTTAGTGACAGTTGTTACACATATGAACATTACCATCCATATTTGCATTGTTAGGCTCACAGTGGGGTTCTTGATCACCTGACCCAATGGGAAAATGGTCCATATTGCTTTGGTTGATTGGGCCTATGGTCGGCCCAGACTCCTCCCTTTGATTTTTGGAATCGGAACTGTGTTCCATAACAGAAGGGTCTTGATTTACGAAATTAGTTTCTTGATCCTTTAAGAAGTCTTCATGAGGAGGGACCTCGAACGTAGATTGGTTTTCGACTCGAGGTTTTATTCCTTCGAAAGGAAAGCGGTTCTCGACAAATGTCACATCACGAGAGTTAGTGATTTTTCCATGTTCAATGTCGTATATCTTGTAACCCTTCGTTCCCGTGGGGTAACCGATAAAAACCCCGGGCCTCCCCCTGAATGCAAACTTGTCTCCCCCCGTTTCGGTGCTCCAATAGTACACTACACCCAAAAACCCTTAATCGATCATAGTTCGGTTTTTCATTGAACATGATCTCATAAGGAGTTCGATCGTTTATCGCCTTGGATGGGAGCCGGTTGATCAGAAAAGTGGCACCTTGAATACATTCTCCCCAGAACTTCTTAGGTAAACTTGCTTGGAACATGAGGGCGCGGGCCGTTTCAAGAAGGTGGCGATGTTTTCTTTCTACCACTCCGTTTTGTTGCGGAGTGTGAGGACAACTCGTCTCTAACAAAATGCCTTCATCGGAGTAAAACTTCATCATTTTGTTGGAGGTGAATTCGCCTCCATTGTCACACCAGACCCTCTTTATTAGCTTCCCGAACTGTGTCTTCACGAATCTTTGAAAATCAATTAAGCACTCACTAGCATCACTTTTGTGCTTGATAAGATAGGTCCAAACGCCTCGACTATAGTCGTCAACAATAGTTAGAAAGTAATTGGTGTGAGTCGTGGATTGCTTTTTGTATTTGCCCCAAATATCACAGTGTATGAGATCAAAACATTCAGTGGTTTTTATTGAACTTTTCGAAAAAGGTAAACGAGTTTGTTTTGCTTTGCAACAAGCATCACAAAAATTGTCTTTAACACGAAAAGAAACATTTTCAAGAAGCCGATTCTACACAATTTATTATAAGATGCATGACCCAATCTCTTATGCCACACTTCAGCATCCGTCTTGGACATCATAGCCTTTCTTTCTTCTTCGACCACCATGCCCATAGGGTAGAGACCATTCACGCACCTACCCACGCCAATCAACTTCCTCGAGTGTAAGCCCTGCATAAAGCAAAAGTTTGGAAGGAAACAAACAGAACAGTTTAGGTCCTTTGCTAATCGGCTGACGGAGAGTAAATTGCAATTAAAATTCGGGATATAAAGAACTCCTTTAATTTTTATATTTTCCGTTAATGAGCATTCTCCTTTGCCCTTAATGGAGACGTTTTGGCCATTTGGAATCATCACAGGGGTCTCGTTCTTTCCATCAATGATGTTGTTTAGTATGCGGGATTCACAAAGAATGTGATCGATGGATCCCGAATCAACAATCCAATAATTGGTTTCGAGGAGTTTACCTGCCATGTTGGCCCTAGGGATCTGTTCACCTGAGTTATCGGCTCCCTTTGAGTCCCCGAAGTGCTTGAGGAGACTCTCATATTGTTCCTCGCTGAGTCCACCGATTCCGGGTTGCTTGGCTTCAACACAGCTAGCCTTTGGCTTTCCCTTCTCTCGCTTAGCCTTTCCCGGCCACCAATCGGGATACCCAACGAGCTCAAAACAGCCCCCTTTATCATGACCCGTTTTCCCACAATGAGTACAAGTTTCTTTGGAATTGACAGACTTGTTTCGTTGCTGTTGCTGCTTCGTATCACGTCCATAGTTCGAAAGAAAAGCAGCACTTTCTCTGGCCGGTTTCATTCCCGCAGCCACTGATCTCTGTTGTTCATCTTCCGAGACGAGCCGATACGCTTCTCTTAGTGTTGGTGGTGGTTTCATGGCTAGTAATTGAGTCCTAATAGTTGAGTAATCTGCATCAAGGCCCATTAGAAACTCGTATAAATTTTCTTTTTCTTTGTGCTCCACCATCTTTTTCTCCATCTCACAAGTGCACTGGTTACAGGAACATGTTGGTGCCGGCAACACGGTGTTTATTTCATCCCAGATACCTCGCAACTTGGTATAATAAGTGGAGATCGAGGCCCCTTCTTGTCGCGTCATCGTGAGAGTTTGTTTGAGTTCATAGGCTCTGGGGGGCGTTTTCCTTTTCGAACCTTTCCTTCAAATCGTTCCAGATTTCTTCGGCGGTTTTAGCATACTTTACACTTGCTCTAATGTCTTTCTCCATGGCCGTGATCAACCAGCCTTTGATCATGGCATCGCATCTCATCCAGGCCGCATACATCTCGTCCGTCTCTTTCGGTTTTGGAATGCTTCCATTAACGAACCCCATCTTGTTTTTTGCGAATAGAAAATTGGCCATCTCCTGCGACCAATCGCTATAATTAACGTCGGATAGGCATTCATTAGTTTGCATCTGCCGTGGTGAATCGGAAGGATGAACGTAATAGGGTGAGGATGGGTCGATGTTGGTTTTTGGTGCTGCGGCATTATCATTTTTGCCGTTGGTCATGTTGGAGATGATTTGGTGAGAGTTTGGATCAGAGAGCCTTGCTCTGATACCATAAGAAATTATGAGATTGTTATTGGTTTTCTTACATTCAAACACCAAAGAAACCAAAGGCTAAATAGCCGATACAAAGAAAAGGAAACCAACTAATAAAAGGAAACCAAATAATCTAAGGAAGAATTATATAGGACAGGAGGAAAAAACGGGAGAAGATAAAGGAGAACCAAATCTTTCACATGGAGGTTGCATCGGCGCCGAGGGAGGACGGGCTGGACGACGCAGCCATACCGTGCAGCCTTAGATAACTACCACCAAACACATTTAACTATAGAGTTCTCTTCTCATTAACATTTATTATGCTCAAAACTCAGGGAGGTGGAGGTGATCATCTGTGACAACTCGAGTTTCTGACTTTTGCTTTCGCATTAAATGCGCGTTGACTTTGACTGTTTAGTAGTTGACTTGTTGGACTTGTAATTGTACGCGTTGTGTTTTAATGAAACGTGTTGTCATTGTGCATACATGTAACTACTTGTGGTTGTAAAAGATAATATTAGAATTATTATTTAATACACTTAGTCTAGATCGAAGCATATCCTTCGATTCGAAGGATCAACTTTCGGTTCGAAGGATCTCGAAACATATCCTTCGACCAAGGACTTTATCCTTCGACATCCTTCGGCCACGAAACATATCCTTCGACTGGAATTCAGATCCTTCGGCCCAGTCTTTCAGATGGGCTTGGCCCATTTCTGTAATACGTATTTATACGTGAATGCACGTAGTCGACTGTCATTTTTCTCAACCCTAGAGCTATTTCACTGTGACGGCAAACCAGAAACCACCGGAAACCTTTGCGTGACCAAACCCTCATCTCGGTTAGTAAATCTATTTGATTTGATCGTTCGTTCCTCTGCGTATGTGCTCACGTGTCGTGTGTTTTGATTGTTGATGTAATCTGAAATTTATGTTAAATATTAGGGTTCTTGTTACGATATTGAGGATATAGATTTCCCATAGGATTGTTGTTGTCGGATATATATATATATGATTCTATGTGAAACTCGTTACGGTTGAATACCGATTTATGAGTGCCGTTAATCTGGAATTGGCCATTATTTTTGTTAGTGTCGATATTGTGTGTTAGTCGGTTTTGAGATACGTTTAAACTAGGGTTCATGCTAGACAATGATTTCAGGATGATTGCGTTGTGATGAGATGTGCTAAATGAATTCTGATGATTGTTAATGATGATGATGGCTGCAGACGATTAGGGTTTCTGTTTCTGTGAAAACGTAACTGATTGTGAAAACGTAACTGATTGTGTCGAAAGATACTTGTCTACTCGAAACATAGTTATTGTCGAAAGATACTTATTGTCGAAACATAGATGTGACCGAAAGATGCTTGACCTTCGAACCATAGTAGTGTTGACCGAAAGATAACTGTTTGACCGAAAGATGACACATGAACCGAAAGGTGGATGTGCGTCGAAAGATAAGGCTGGATTCGAAAGATATTGTAGGATTATAGACATCCTTCGAAAGATAATGGGTTATAATATATTTCGAAGGATGGAAGGTATACTTGAACTATTCGACATGCCATGCTAGATGATGAATGTTTACATTTGTATTTGTGTGACACTCGACTTGCATGCGTATCATTTCGAACATGAACTGATTTGTTATACGTGCATACAATAGGACTTGATTAATTACTTGTGAGTGCATAACCTAGCATACCGAGCAAACCAAGGTGAGTTCACACTCTTACCAAGGCATGGGATTCCCGGGGTGTTGGGAATGGGATTGAAAGGATAAGGTCGAATAGATACACTACTGACACTATGACTAGATTACTATATTACTATCCTCGGATGTGAAGGATACCTATACTGATCACTATCCTCGGTTGTGAAGGATACTTATACTGATCACTATCCTCGGTCGTGAAGGATACCTATACCGATCACTATCCTCGGTTGTGAAGGATACTTATACTGATCACTATCCTCGGATGTGCAGGATACCTATACTGATCACTATTACGGCCCAGTAGAGCCACCTGTTACAAACGAACTTACTATTACGCATTTACTTTCTGTGAACTCGCTCAACTAGTTTGTTGATCATTCTGTTACATGCCTTGCAGATCGTTAGGTACTTGGAGCTTGCACACGGAGGAGCTGGTCGTTGTGGGGCTTGGATCGTGATCACCTTGTTAAACACTTTTGATGATTGATACTTATTTGCTATGGGTTTTACAATAATACGCTTCCGCTAAACAATGTTAACTTACTTATGTTTTGGAAACACCTTTCATATGGAAATGGTTTGGATTATAATGTGTTTACTTTTACTTTATACAATGTTCTGTATGATTGGTGGCTTGATCCTGGTCAGTCACGCTCCCAAGCGGTGATACTCCGCAGGTGGATTTTGGGGGTGTGACAGATTGGTATCAGAGCCATTGGTTATAGAGAACTTGGTTTTAATATGGGAAAACGTTTTTATTAAAACCAGACTATAACCAGAACAGTGCTCTCAACGATCCACAACGACGCTTCGCTCCACGTGCAAGACTCAACTTCCTAGGTAATAAGGTTTATGTTTATTGCCTACATGCTAGAATTTGCATAGAACTTTGCTCATAGTATGCTTACATTACCTTGCTCACAACTTGTCATTGCATGAGAATACTTATGTGCTTACACTCTTCTGTCATCGCACTATTTGCGAACCTTTCTCACTTATGTTGCCTTTGATGTGAAGATCAATGGCCGCACGAATTACCATGACTCAAGCCCAGCTAGAGGCTCTCGTTGCTGCGGCAGTTGCAGCCGCCCAAGCAGGTAGTATACCCTGCAGTATAGACACTAGGATCTTTAGATCCTACATTAATTCTCGTACTTAACTTTGCCCTATTCGTACACAATAGGTCAACCCGCTCAGCAACAACCTGGGTGCACCTTCAAGAATTTCATGGAATGTCGTCCTAGCTCGTTCAGTGGCACGGAGGGAGCAGTTGGACTCCTCCACTGGTTTGAAAAGCTCGAGTCGGTTTTCGAAATGTGTGAATGCCCTGAGGCTCGCAGGGTGAAGTTCGCCACTGGCACACTTGAAGGGATTGCGCTCACTTGGTGGAACGCACAAGTGCAGATCTTAGGGTTGGCAGCTGCTAACGCCACACCCTGGAATGACTTCAAAGAATTGATCAAGAGGGAATACTGCACTAGAGAAGACATTCACAAGTTGGAGGATGAGTTGTATAACTTGAAAATGGTTGGTTCGGAAATCGAAGCTTACACCAAGAGATCGAATGAGTTGGCTGTGTTATGTCCAACTATGGTGGACCCTCCATACAAGCGTATTGAGTTGTATCTCAAAGGGTTGGCACCAGAAATACAGAGCCACGTTACCTCGGCTAACCTCAACAACATTCAGGAAATCCAGCGTCTCGCTCACCGCATCACCGATCAGGCAGTGGATCAGAATAAACTGCCTAAGCGTATCAGTGCTACTGCTACCGCTACTGCTTCTACTACACTTGCTACTCCCAGTGAAAGTAAGAGAAAATGGGATGGGGATTCTAGCAAGGGATCAGCTTCAGTGCAGTCACAAGCTCAACAGCGAAAGACAGACAGTTACCAGAGTCCAAGTCAGCACTCCTCAGGCAGCCACAGACAGGGAAGGTATCGAGGAAATCTTCCAAAGTGTAACACCTGCAACAAGCATCATCGTGGCCAGTGTAACCAGGTTCGTTGTCAAAGATGCCTCAAGACGGGTCATGAGGCCAAAGATTGTAGAAGCCCTCAACCTGCAAACCAGAATCAGCAGCAACCTCAAGCACAGCAGAATCAGCAGCAGGGTAACAAAGGGTGTTTTCATTGCGGTGCAGAGGGTCACTTCAAAAGGCATTGCCCTCAGCTGAACAGAAACCAGAACAACAACAACCATAACAACAATCAGGGTAATGGTAACAACAACAACGGGGGAAACAACAACAACAACGGCAATGAAGCTCGTGGTCGTGCTTTTGTGTTGGGTCGAGGAGATGCAGTGAATGATCCCAATGTGGTTATGGGTAAGTTTCTTCTCGACGATATTTATGTTACTGTCTTATTTGATTCGGGTGCTGATACAAGCTATATGTCATTGAAAATGAGTAAATTATTAAAACGTACACCAACACCTCTAGACACCAAACACGTCGTAGAACTAGCCAATGGTAAAAGTGTAGAAGCCGCTCATGTAGTCAAGGGTTGTAGTATTGTTCTAGCGGGTCAGACTTTCTCGATTGATCTTATACCCATAGTTTTGGGTAGTTTCGACGTCGTTATTGGTATGGATTGGTTATCCCAACATCATGCGGAGATCTTGTGCAAAGAAAAAGTTATTCGTATTCCTCGCTCCAGTCAAGAACCTCTCGAAGTACAAGGTGACAAGAGTGGTGCTGTGGTTGGCATCATCTCTTACTTAAAGGCGCAGAAATGTTTACGAAAGGGACATACTGCCATTCTGGCACTTGTCACTGACGCATCAACAAAGGAAAAGAAGCTGGAGGATATACCAGTTGTGCGTGATTTTCCTCAAGTGTTTCCTGAAGATTTACCTGGTTTACCTCCTCATCGTCAAGTTGAGTTTCAGATTGAGTTAGCTCCTGGAGCAGCACCAATAGCCCGCGCACCGTATCGTTTAGCTCCAACCGAACTGGAAGAACTGTCGAAGCAGCTACAAGAGCTCTTGGAAAAGGGCTTTATCCGTCCAAGCTCTTCGCCTTGGGGAGCTCCAGTGTTATTTGTGAAGAAGAAAGACGGTACGTTCAGGATGTGCATCGACTACCGCGAACTCAATAAGGTGACGGTGAAGAACCGTTATCCTCTTCCGCGCATAGATGACCTATTCGACCAGTTGCAAGGGTCGTGTTACTTTTCCAAGATTGATTTAAGGTCAGGGTATCATCAGCTGAGAGTCCGGGATGAGGACGTCTCCAAAACCGCTTTCAGAACTCGCTACGGTCATTACGAGTTTCTTGTCATGCCATTCGGGCTTACGAACGCGCCTGCAGTCTTCATGGATCTTATGAACAGGGTGTGCAAACCCTATCTCGACAAGTTCGTCATTGTTTTCATCGACGACATTTTGATTTACTCCAAGAGTCAGGAGGAGCACGAGCAGCACTTACGTCTTATCTTGGAACTTCTTCGAAAAGAGCAATTGTACGCAAAGTTTTCCAAATGCGACTTCTGGCTTCGTGAAGTCCACTTCTTAGGCCATGTGGTGAACAAGGATGGGATTCATGTCGATCCATCCAAGGTTGATTCGATCAGAAACTGGCCAGCACCGCGTACACCGACAGAAATACGCCAATTCTTGGGTTTGGCGGGTTACTACAGGCGATTTATTAAAGACTTCTCAAAGATCGCGCAGCCGCTCACTATGTTAACACAGAAAGGTGTCGTTTACAGATGGGGTAATACGCAAGAGACCGCTTTTCAGTACTTAAAGGATAGGCTTTGCAGCGCACCTATTCTCTCATTGCCAGAGGGCACAGATGACTTCGTGGTTTATTGTGACGCATCGATACAGGGGCTTGGTTGCGTATTGATGCAGCGGGATAAAGTTATTGCATACGCCTCTCGGCAACTCAAGGTTCATGAACGGAATTATACGACGCACGATTTAGAGCTGGGAGCTGTTGTTTTCGCGCTTAAGATATGGCGACACTACCTGTACGGTACCAGGTGCACGATTTACACCGATCACAGGAGTCTCGAGCATATTCTTAAGCAAAAGGATTTGAATATGCGTCAACGGAGATGGGTTGAACTTCTGAACGACTACGAATGCGCCATCAAGTATCATCCAGGCAAGGCCAATGTTGTGGCTGATGCCCTCAGTCGGAAAGACACTCTACCTAAGCGCGTGCGAGCGTTACAGCTTACCATTCGGTCCGGTCTTCCTGCACAGATACGAGCTGCTCAGTTAGAAGCACTGAAACCCGAAAACGTCAAAGCTGAAGCCTTACGCGGCTCAAGGCAACGCATGGAACAGAAGGAAGACGGCGCCTACTATGTAACGGGGCGTATTTGGGTCCCACTTTATGGCGGTTTACGCGAGCTTGTAATGGATGAAGCCCACAAGTCTCGCTATTCGGTACATCCAGGGTCGGATAAAATGTACCACGACATCAGCACTACTTATTGGTGGCCTAGTATGAAGGCTCACATCGCTACGTACGTTGGAAAATGCTTAACCTGTGCGAGAGTCAAGGTTGAATATCAGAAACCAGCTGGTCTACTTCAGCAGCCCAAGATACCGCAGTGGAAATGGGAAGAAATTTCCATGGATTTCGTTACGGGTTTACCTAGATCCCAGCGTGGGAATGACACTATTTGGGTGATCGTTGATCGACTCACAAAGTCTGCTCACTTCTTGGCTATCAAAGAAACGGATAAGTTTTCTACACTAGCAGACATCTACCTGAAAGAAGTTGTTTCGAGGCACGGAGTGCCCACTTCTATTATTTCGGATCGCGATGCACGATTCACGTCAGAGCTATGGCAAGCGATGCACAAATCTTTCGGCTCACGATTAGACATGAGCACAGCATATCATCCTCAGACGGATGGGCAGTCTGAGCGAACTATTCAAACTCTAGAAGACATGCTTCGAGCGTGTGTTATCGATTTCGGCAACGGCTGGGAAAAGCACCTCCCTTTGGTGGAGTTCTCGTACAATAACAGTTACCATACCAGCATTCAAGCCGCTCCATTCGAGGCATTGTACGGACGTAAATGCCGGTCACCTCTCTGTTGGGCAGAGGTGGGGGATAGTCAGATTACGGGTCCAGATATTGTAGTGGACGCCACAGAAAAGATTGCACAGATACGACAACGCATGGCGGCAGCACGCGACCGTCAGAAAGCCTACGCGGACAAGCGTAGAAAGCCATTGGAATTTGAGGTCGGGGACCGGGTTTTATTGAAAGTTTCACCCTGGAAGGGTGTGGTTCGATTTGGTAAACGAGGCAAACTAAATCCGCGGTACGTCGGACCATTCGAAATCTTGGAAAAGATTGGCAAGGTAGCCTACAGATTAAAACTACCAGCTGAACTCGGTGCAGTTCACAATGTATTTCACGTGTCGAATCTGAAGAAATGCCTATCAGATGAGACCCTTATAGTTCCTTTTAAGGAACTCACTATCGACGAGCGGTTGCAGTTCGTCGAGGAACCTGTTGAAATCACGGACCGGGATGTTAAGGTCCTCAAACACAAGAGAATCCCTCTTGTTCGAGTTCGTTGGAACTCCCAGCGTGGTCCAGAGTATACCTGGGAACGCGAAGACCAGATGAAAGAAAAGTACCCCCAGCTATTCGAAACCAATGCATCCACTTCTGAGGCTGAAGCTACTACTACTGAATTTCGGGACGAAATTCCAAATCAACGGGGGGATGATGTGACACCCCAGGAAAACCAGTGAACGATGTAACTTACCTAGCTTCCTCAGTGAGTGCGTACCAAATTTCGGGACGAAATTTCTTTTAAGTTGGGGATAATGTGACAACTCGAGTTTCTGACTTTTGCTTTCGCATTAAATGCGCGTTGACTTTGACTGTTTAGTAGTTGACTTGTTGGACTTGTAATTGTACGCGTTGTGTTTTAATGAAACGTGTTGTCATTGTGCATACATGTAACTACTTGTGGTTGTAAAAGATAATATTAGAATTATTATTTAATACACTTAGTCTAGATCGAAGCATATCCTTCGATTCGAAGGATCAACTTTCGGTTCGAAGGATCTCGAAACATATCCTTCGACCAAGGACTTTATCCTTCGACATCCTTCGGCCACGAAACATATCCTTCGACTGGAATTCAGATCCTTCGGCCCAGTCTTTCAGATGGGCTTGGCCCATTTCTGTAATACGTATTTATACGTGAATGCACGTAGTCGACTGTCATTTTTCTCAACCCTAGAGCTATTTCACTGTGACGGCAAACCAGAAACCACCGGAAACCTTTGCGTGACCAAACCCTCATCTCGGTTAGTAAATCTATTTGATTTGATCGTTCGTTCCTCTGCGTATGTGCTCACGTGTCGTGTGTTTTGATTGTTGATGTAATCTGAAATTTATGTTAAATATTAGGGTTCTTGTTACGATATTGAGGATATAGATTTCCCATAGGATTGTTGTTGTCGGATATATATATATATGATTCTATGTGAAACTCGTTACGGTTGAATACCGATTTATGAGTGCCGTTAATCTGGAATTGGCCATTATTTTTGTTAGTGTCGATATTGTGTGTTAGTCGGTTTTGAGATACGTTTAAACTAGGGTTCATGCTAGACAATGATTTCAGGATGATTGCGTTGTGATGAGATGTGCTAAATGAATTCTGATGATTGTTAATGATGATGATGGCTGCAGACGATTAGGGTTTCTGTTTCTGTGAAAACGTAACTGATTGTGAAAACGTAACTGATTGTGTCGAAAGATACTTGTCTACTCGAAACATAGTTATTGTCGAAAGATACTTATTGTCGAAACATAGATGTGACCGAAAGATGCTTGACCTTCGAACCATAGTAGTGTTGACCGAAAGATAACTGTTTGACCGAAAGATGACACATGAACCGAAAGGTGGATGTGCGTCGAAAGATAAGGCTGGATTCGAAAGATATTGTAGGATTATAGACATCCTTCGAAAGATAATGGGTTATAATATATTTCGAAGGATGGAAGGTATACTTGAACTATTCGACATGCCATGCTAGATGATGAATGTTTACATTTGTATTTGTGTGACACTCGACTTGCATGCGTATCATTTCGAACATGAACTGATTTGTTATACGTGCATACAATAGGACTTGATTAATTACTTGTGAGTGCATAACCTAGCATACCGAGCAAACCAAGGTGAGTTCACACTCTTACCAAGGCATGGGATTCCCGGGGTGTTGGGAATGGGATTGAAAGGATAAGGTCGAATAGATACACTACTGACACTATGACTAGATTACTATATTACTATCCTCGGATGTGAAGGATACCTATACTGATCACTATCCTCGGTTGTGAAGGATACTTATACTGATCACTATCCTCGGTCGTGAAGGATACCTATACCGATCACTATCCTCGGTTGTGAAGGATACTTATACTGATCACTATCCTCGGATGTGCAGGATACCTATACTGATCACTATTACGGCCCAGTAGAGCCACCTGTTACAAACGAACTTACTATTACGCATTTACTTTCTGTGAACTCGCTCAACTAGTTTGTTGATCATTCTGTTACATGCCTTGCAGATCGTTAGGTACTTGGAGCTTGCACACGGAGGAGCTGGTCGTTGTGGGGCTTGGATCGTGATCACCTTGTTAAACACTTTTGATGATTGATACTTATTTGCTATGGGTTTTACAATAATACGCTTCCGCTAAACAATGTTAACTTACTTATGTTTTGGAAACACCTTTCATATGGAAATGGTTTGGATTATAATGTGTTTACTTTTACTTTATACAATGTTCTGTATGATTGGTGGCTTGATCCTGGTCAGTCACGCTCCCAAGCGGTGATACTCCGCAGGTGGATTTTGGGGGTGTGACATCATCAGTCATCACTCACAACACCCAATCAAGTTCGTTATGTCATCAACCATTATTCCATCACTCACAACCTTTTTTAGTGCCAATGGTCATCACTCACAACACCCACAATAAACCCTCACACCCCCTCACATGTTCCATCACTCAAAATTCCATAACGCGTTAAGATTATCACGGACTCTTGCCATAACTCGTGATGAACAAACAGTGGCGGTGGCTTCAGGGGCGGAATTAGCATGGTTCCATGGGTTCCCAGGAACCCATTCGATTCGAAGAAAATGGAAAAAATTAGTGTAAACTTTGTATGATTTAGGAAAAAATAATGAAAATTAGTTAAAAACTACCAAAAGGAACCCAGTAGAATCCAACCCTAGATCCGCCACTGGGTGGCTTCCATCAACGTATAACGCGTGATACTTTTTTAGCGAAACTTGAGGTGAGTTATTTCTTATGAGCCTAGTATAGGTCTTCATGCCGATATAAGATTTACTTAGGATGTTACCTATTATATAGGCCAAGATATGACATACATGTCAAAATCTCATGGGTATATATTAAGTGGATAACTTGTTATATTTTTAATAAAGGGAAATATAGTTTACATATAACCTTTGTCATGGGCCACGCTACGATTCTGAAACCGATTTCTCCGTCAAAAAGATCAGACTCCACATTATGTCGAAAATCTCATCAGATCAGAATTCTCCTCAGTTTCGCTGGAATGCGTGGGCAACTTCTAAAAGTAATTTCTTAACCTGGAGAGCTAGTTTGGGGAGAGTGCCAACTAAAGTCGAGCTGAGCAATAGAGGGATGTCGTTTTTAGACGTGACCTGCGACCGTTGCGGCTACAATACTGAAGACAATAATCATGCTTTTGTTAATTGTCTTCTGGCGAGAGGAATTTGGTGGAATATTTTCATGTGGGTCAGAGTCCCGATGCCGAGTAATATTTCTTCTGTCACTCAGCTGATTGAAGCTCTGGATTACGCCCCGGGTTCGAAAGTTTGGAAGCGGATAGTGAATACTATTATGAAGGCGACCTTCTGGAGGATTTGGAATGCTAGAAATCAAAAGGTTTTCGAAGGAAAATCGCTTCGGGTCCAAGAGATTGTCGAGCAAATAAAGGAAGACTCCTTTTGTGGTTAAAACATCGCTCCAATCTTCCAGTTACGACGTGGGAGAAATGGGTCGATTTTGATGTTTCGAGTCTTGTGTAATTTCTTTTCTTGTTCCGTTTATAAGCTTTCCAGCGGCTTGCTGGCACTTTATATATAGATATAAAATGATTTTGCCGTTCAAAAAAAATTAAGGTAAAAAGATATATAAATTTCATAAAAACTCACAAGTTACAAAGTTATGGTTGTACCCCTCAAAAGGGTGATGGAGCAACTTCCCTTGTTAGTACGTATGGTTGGTTGGTTGGGAGTACTTTACTTGGTAGAGGCATATGCCTTTTAGAAGGAAGATTACAAATTCAAAACAGGACAAATGATATTTATTTAAATAAATGATGTAAAATAGTATATAGTTTACCGTTTAAAAAAAGTACTTATGGTTATATATTTTCATAGCTTTAAATGTAGCGTTTTATTTATCTTGTTTGCCAACTCGGATTAAAGCAATTTCAATTTTGAATATATTAAAATCGGTGAATGGTAAACCCTATTCACATTAAATTCGTGATGTTGATAGTGCTTAAATTCGTGATGTTGATATTGCTTGTAACTCGAAAAGAAATAGCAAGAATAAGAACAAAATCTATGGTGAATAGTAAAGTATTTGGTAACCTTTATTCCTAGACATTTAAGGTTTTCATATAGTATATGGTGTGGTGGTAAGTTCACTTCCTTCTATCGCGTAGGTGGAGGGTTTATATTTTGCAAAGTGCATGTATTGATGGTTAATTTTTTTAACGGCGTTTGAAATTATCTCAATACCCGTGTGAGTCTTTCTAAGACGAGATGTCAACTGTCCGTACTGATTTTGACGCTCCAGGCTTGACTCTATCAAGAACACTATTGAGGAGGAAACCCACCACTATGGAATCGAAGAGTAAAGTGTTAGCTTTGGGGCATTTATGGATAATTTATTAAGCAATATTGCTTGCGAGCTTAATAATAGATGTCTAGTAGACCCAAATAGCTAATATAATTAAGATTGTTATGGTTAAATAGAGCTACACTAGTAGACCCAAATAAATAGCTAATCTAATTATAAAAAAAAGTGATAGCTATGATCAAGCATTATTATTGTAATATGTAAAGAGTGCAAAAGTATCTGTATACACAAATGCAGGACAGATGAACCAAAAAATAATTTTCAGAAAGTGATGCTACAAAAGTAGTTATAAATTTATTGTAACATGGGTTGTCTTGAAACGTTCTTACATGGCCTAATTCAAGCATCCATTTAAAAGCCCAACCAATTTGTTTGTGATTAAACATACCATAGTAAGTAGGGGGTGTTAAAAAAACTCCGGATCCGAAACAAAATTCGAAATATCCGAAAATCGTATCGAAAATATTCAAAAACCGGCAAATCCGAATTTTGGGATTCGGATTCCAATGTGGATTATTAAAAAATTCGGATAATCGGATTATCCGATGTCCGAAAACCAGGAACAAATAGTAAGTGTGTGTATATTATACCAGTATTATATCTAGTTTAAATATAGTAAAAAGTATTAAATAATCGGATCCAGAAGTGGATTTATAAATATTTTTTTTCAATGTTGGAAATTTGGAAAATTGAATGCAAGTTTAGTCTTAATCTATACACGAAACGAGTTTTTTGATTTTTTATATAAATTCGGATATTAATATTCACTATCCGAAATTTTCGAATATTCGAAAAACCGGATAATCCGATCTTGAACACCCTTAATAGTAAGTTGGTAACCCAATTTTCTCAGCTTTTAGTTTCTCCTTAGGCTATGGGGTGTGTGAGCCATGGATTGGAACATTATTTCCACATAGGACCATTAATTAAATGTTACACCACCCCCTCCTTGATTGATGGTGGTTCCCATGGATTAAACCACGATTACCACGACCCTCCCATTTGATAATTTTAAGACAAAAATAAATTAAAAAAATAAAGAGATAGTGGTTTGGGTCATGACCACACCCTTAGGGTAACGGTTTTGAATGGTGGATTAAACATGGATGACATGGCGCCTATGTGGAGGATCATGGTGGTCATGAGAGCCATGACCACGCCCTATAGCCTTACAATATGTATAGAAACTGGATTTTAGACTGAAACGGATCGGTTTTAAAACCAGATCATGTTTGGTCAATGAAAGTCAAAACCGGTTCAGAGTGAAAACCGGTTTTAAGGAAATTGAAAGTTGTCACATGTTCAAAATGCAAGCACTCTGGTCACAATAACGATTGTTTTGTAGGTCAATGGGTTGTTAATGGTTCATTTATTGTATGGAATTTTAATTCAATCATCTTTGGCTACTATTAATACATGAAACTTTATTTAGTTATGTAATATGTAATGAGTGTTGGTTTAGGTCAAAGTTGGTATGGTTCTTATGTTAGTTTCTGTCAATTGCTATGGTTTGGTTATGTCACTTTGTTATGCCAATTATTACACATAACCCATTGAGTAAATTGCAATTTCCGTCCATGTGGTTTGCATGAATTCATACGATGAGTCCTTGTCATTTGATTTTTTCACACTTTATTTATGTCCCTTGACCCTAACATGGTTAACTTTTCAATTAGTTTAGTTTATGTGTGAAATTACTGATATGCTCTCTATTTTATCATTATTTATAGAAAACAAAATAAATAAAACCACCCACAAAATTATTTGATAATTAATTAACATACAAAATTACAATTACAAGTAACAACAATTCATGGAAATAGAACTCTTTAACATCCTCATGTCCTTAGACAAATTTATAAAGTATAATTGCAGCTTCCATCATCACTCCTAGCCGTTGGGTCGAAGTTCTCGGCCCTAGGGTCCGTGCACCCTTCCGGCACAGGAACCTGAACCTGCTGGGCGGCTTTCCCTGCACCCGACCACACAAAACAAAACAAAAACATCAGAAACAACACCTTACAAATGTATGAAATGATCAAACTCGTATTAAGGATCAATGGAGCTCACCGTAGAACGCTCCTTGGCTTATAGCATCCTTGTTAGCGTCCCCAAGTGCAGCCGAATCCAAATAGGTCTCGGCCAACTGGACTCTCTTCACATTGTCCTGTTCTTGAACCAACATGTTCCCGTACTCTAGAAGTTTTGCGATTGTTATCTTTGGTTGTTCGAATGTAACCGGGCCATCCCTTGAGTTCACAAGCCTCTTCCCTATTCCTTCAACCCCGACACCGGATATCCACTTCCTTACTTCATCATCGTACACTCTAGCCCTCAATGCCCCAAAGAAATCTGAAAATATAACCAAGAAAATTTTATATTATGTGATACCCGAACCAATTACCCAAAACATATCTACACATTTACCCGAATTATACCCGTAAAATAATATTTATCTTTTTATTTCCTTTTGTGCTTAGGTAGTAGAATAATCTACTAATTCTTAATCTTTACTTTTATATTTCTATTTTGAGTTAATTGCCATTTTAGTCCCTGTGGTTTGGGCCATTTTGCCAGTTTAGTCCAAAGGTTTCATTTTTAACATCTGGATCCAAAAAGGTTTCATCGTTGCCATTTTGGTCCAACTGACATAACTCCATCCATATCTGTTAAGTCTGCCAAGGGCATTTTTGTCATTTCATTTTTCTTTTTATTAACCCTTTTTTCTTTATTGCTTTTTCTTTTAAATGAAATGACAAAAATGCCCTTGACATACTTAACAGATATGGATGGAGTTAAGTCAGTTGGACCAAAATGGCAATGATGAAACCTTTTTGGATCCAGATGTTAAAAATGAAACCTTTGGACTAAACTGGCAAAATGGCCCAAACCACAGGGACTAAAATGACAATTAACTCTTCTATTTTTTTTGGGAGTACAATTGTATGAATTTTTTAAAAACTAACGGGTAAACCTGTAACCGCGGGTATAGAATTTGGAAATCTCCCATCAGTTAATTTATAACAACTAATGGGTATACCCGATACCTAACGGATATCAGACAGGTATTGGGCTGGATATGGCACACAGTTTTACGTCGTTGGAAGAACCATACCTATGGATTGTCCAGGGAAAGTGTCCACAAGCTTGGTAACTTCTTCATTAGAGACCCCATCGGTCTGGAAGATACCGCAACAGACACCGATCCGGTCTTCTCTAGTCGGCGCCCAGTAGAACTTTTCCATACGTCCGTCACGGATGAGGGGAGCATAGAGGGTCGAAAAGTCGTTACCAGTGACAATAATCGGGACACGCGGGTTTTCTTCCTTGTTGTACATACCCGGGAGCTGAACATTTGTCGGGTTATCGGCAATGTTCATGAGAGTGGCGTTAACCATCTGGTTGTTGACAGTGTACTGGGTGGTTCCGCCCATTCTACCCGCTCCAGCGTCAAGATCGTTGATAAACAGGCAGCACATTTTACCCTTTTTGATGATGTCTGCGGCTTCACGGTACCTTTGTCTGATCAACTTCGCCGGTTCTCCAGCGTTTCCGCTTTCTAATTCTCCAGCACTCATCATAATTGGGCTGCAAATATTCATACACAGAAATGCAGAAATGAGATATTAAGTCATAACCGGGGCAGAGCCGCAGAGGTATGTGGGGCGGGTCATGTGACCCGTCGCGTTCTAAATTTATATAGAGCGTATAATACAAAAATTTCAATTGACCCCAATCTTTTTCTTACGGTGACCTCATATATTATACGCGTTACAAAAATAAAAGAGTTAATTATTGTTTTCGTCCCTGTGGTTTGTCAAAAATCACCATTTCAGTCTATTAGTTTAAAAATTGCGATTTCAGTCCCTGTGGTTTCACTTTCGTACCCATTTCAGTCCCTGTACTTAACAGAACAATGGATTGAAATGGTTACGAAAGTGAAACCGCAGGGACTGAAATGGTTACGAAAGTGAAACCACAGGGACTGAAATGGTTACGAAAGTGAAACCACAGGGACTGAAATCGCAATTTTTAAACTAATGGACTGAAATAATGATTTTTGACAAACCACAGAGACGGAAACTGTAATTAACTCAAAATAAAATAATGTTTTGTGTTCTGTTTTTAACAACTTAATGGATAAAAATCATATTGAGGACCCGTCTCTAGACCGAAAATTGACCTTAATGAAAAAAGTTACTGACTCCGCCACTGGTCATAACTCATAACAATGCGTTAAGATAATCGATGCTTACGTGATTCCCATCTTGGCGAACACAAGCTCACATTGGAAAGATTTTCCCTGACCTTTGCCTCCCCAGACACCCAAAATGAGAGGAATCTACATGATCAAAATCAAGATTACGGTCACTTTCTTGAATTTTAACCGACAAAAAACACATAATCAACTAGTTATTAAGGTTAAAAACCTTGATGTTTGGCAAAGTCATGAAGTTCTTTGTGATGTGAACAACAAGTTTGTCCATGAAAGCCGGGGCGATGTAGAATCCATCCTCAGTGTTGTCCATGTATCTAAAGATTCAAAAAAAACATCAAAAGTCAAAACAACAACAACAACAACCCGAATCTTTGTAATACATAGATAGATAGATCATTATATAATGCTTGCTTACGTGCGAAGACCGGTACTAAGGTATTCATATGAATTCATGACAGCATAATGGGTTCCTGCGTCTTGTGGAGCTTGGAAGAGAGAATCTACCATTCCCTTACCTCTAGTGATGTCTTGTTGATCATCAGAGATGTCGTACGCCAGTCCCCTCCATCTGTCTTTGTCGGTTTGTTTGCTTTCGTCGATCTCTTTCTCGGCTGCAAATACTTTGAAGGAGACTGGTTGTTTGTTGTTTGTGATTCTTGAATTCATTGTCTTCTTCAAGTTACTTCCCAAGAAACCTGAGTTTGGAACTGCAGCACCACCATTGGTCCCATTCAACCTCAACTGTTACAAACAACAATCACAAATTTTACATATTAAAAGTTAAAACCCGCTCGTAAACTACCATATTCGGCTCACTAAAAGCTCGAATCAACAAAAAGAATAAGCTATTTTAATAAAGAGTTAAATACCATTTTAGTCCTTGTGTTTGAGTCATTTTGCCAGTTTAGTCCAAATGTTTCATTTTTCGTCTGTGGGTCCAAAAAAGGTTCATCGTTGCCATTTTAGTCCACTGGGTTAACTTAATCTATTTTTTCTGTTAACGAGAAGGGCAATTCGGTCATTTTATATGGCCGAATTGCTCTTCTCGTTAACAGAAAAAATAGATTAAGTTAACCCAGTGGACTAAAATGGCAATGGTGAAACCTTTTGGACCCATAGACGAAAAATGAAACATTTTGACTAAACTGACAAAATAATCTACAGGGATTAAAATGGCATTTAACTCTTTAATAAATAAGCCAACCCTTTAGCTAGAAATAGGCTAAGAATCGTCCATTTATTATGTCACTCCTATTGGTATCTTTAATATACCAATTTATAAGATAACTAAAAATCATCCATTTATTATATATATTTTTAATATACATTTATAACGCCAAGGAACCAAAGTTTTATTCTCGGTAGAATTGAATTTGCTATTCAAAAGTTGTTGCGACGCAACTTGTTGTCGATTTATCTGTCATTCTTATTTAATTTTTCTATCGTTACTGAATTCAACGAATTAAAGAAAACAAAAGAAAACACCCACCGCATTTCATTTAAAAATAAGATAACTAAATAATAATTTTTATATATTAGGTTATATATAAATTTCTAGAAATATATTAGAAAAATAACTAAAATACATATAGATTAATTAATAAATAATAAACGAGCTGACACCGAGCAGTACTCAAGTTTAAAAAGTCACCCACGAGCTAAACTTGAGCTTTAGAGATAAAATTTGAAACGATAGCTCAAGCTCAAACTCTCGTAAGCTTAAGGATATACTTGAACTAACTAATGCAAATAAATTTATGGATGGATGAGAGAGGAGTACCGGAACACGGTTGACGGCGGATCCAACGGTGGAGAAGGCGGTTGCCATTGATCTCGGTAGAGAAAAGCAAGTGAAAAAAAAAGAGATGAAGAAGTTGAGAATGATATGAAGGTACCAAGACAAGATATAACTTATATGAAGAAGAGGATGAGGTTTTAACTTTTAAATTGTTAACGGCCACACATTCATGATTTGCCGGGATGCCACGTGGCAGTAAAGTATTGATTGATGGTATCAAAGTCTAGATTGGGATATGGGCTTCTGAGGTGATGATTGATTTAACATTTGATCTTCACCACTTGTATATCCATTGGGCTCATCTGTACCACTTGTTAATGAATGTTTGTGCCTTTGGGAATAGTAGATAAGGTTACTCTTGTGTTTTTGTGTTTTTAAGTTATAGGATTTGACATCTGATACCAACAATAGTACTTGATTTTCCTTATTAGACCATCGTGTAGTTTTTTTTTTCCTAAAAAACGACCTACAATGCCCTTTCTCCACCCCGGGGGTGTTTTTTTTTGCCCAAATTGCTTTTGGCGTGCTTTTTTCCACGCCTATCTTTATTGCTTTTGTCCAATCACCTTTATCTTCTTTTTGTTTGTCTAATAAGATTTTTTGATGTTTTTTTATTTAATTTTATTACAAGCATAATGCCCTACAATGCCCACATCCCCACTACACCCATTTTAGAAAACGTTTCATAATGCCCCTTGCTACTGGGCTATCACATAACGCAAAATGTTCAAAGATAGGGACATTACCACTACACATGGTCTTAAAGAAATTTTGTACCTTTAGGGAATATAATTGTAGTACATGATCAGAAATATTGTGTTTTGTTTTTAAGGTATAGGATTCGAAATCTTATACCACCAATAATATTTGATTTTCTATACGAAGAGTTGCTATGAATTTTGCTACCCCATTTCTTAATACATCATTTATTTTGAAATTTCATCCATTTAGACACGCTTAATCGTAGAGGTTTTCTCTTATCATCAAATGACATGTCTAATCAACGTTGATGGTAGTTGATGTTGGTCATTTCTTATCGAGCCGGCTCACGAGCCGTGCCGACTTGTTTACAACAGAGCCAATTTTGAGTCGAGTTTTTTTTTTAGCGAGTCGCGAGTTTTTTGAACACCTTTGTGAGGTGGCAGTGATGGGGCCATTAAGGGGGGGGGGGGTAGCGTGATGGTGTAACACCAAAATTCGAAAGGGTTCACATGACACAATTATAAGGTAATCAAAATAAAGCAAACAATCTAAAATTTCCATCGTCACGTTTATATGTTTTAAATTCTAAACATCTTTACGTGCATATGAGAACTTTTTTAAAGGTTCATTACACTATAAAATTAAATAAATGTTCTCTTACAAATCTACCACTCCCTTGACACCAATCTCGGATGTCCCTTTAAACCTATACATACACAAAAATAAGTAATATTATCGGTAGGTATACCCATATCCCAATTCATATTCAATTTAAACCCAATTCTGAACTAGCACAAACTCAATTCAGACCATTTAATACCCAATTTGATATGATATTTACAAATCAAATTTAGTATGTAAAATTTCTAAAGACTACCTGTGTTTTTAGACGGGTTTTACATCTAGTTATAAAAATGTAAGAATTGAAATGCGTACCCTTTGAACGGTACAATAAAAATGTAAGAATTAATATGTAGTTACCTTCACAGAATTTCTATAATGGGTAGTTCAACATTACGAAATATATAATTAAAAGTATAAGTTCAACCAACATTATAGCATGCGAAAAGTTTTAAAAACATGTCTAAATGATCATCTAATACATAGAGACTTGATTCAAAATATCATATCAGAGAATTTTCATAAGACATAACTGACATCCAAAGCTCAAAAGTCTGTATCAATAAATGTGAAGATATCAATACTCAAAATAGAAGATAACAAAATTCGTACCTTGATATAGAAATGCATTCACAAGATGACTCTAAGGGGAGGAGGGGTGGTTCACTAGTGATAGTTTCTATCACTCCCACTATCCAATCAAATCATGCCATGTCAGCACCCAATATTCTATCACTAGTGATAGAAAGGTAGGGGGGTGGTATATCACTAGTGATGGGATTCCAATGTACAAGTATTAATGCACAATGTACAAGATACACATTCATCACCAAAGTTTTTCAACGCGTTATATATATAACGAGTGATACTCTATCACTCGTTATGGAAATGCCGGCGGCGGTGTTCCACGAGTGATAGAAATGTATCACGGATCATAACGTTCCCACCCCGTGTCACCTAACTCCGATTAAATGTCACGAGAAACTAAAATACCTTTCTTTGTTTTATAGGATTTTAAGTTAGTTGTGGACAATATCTTCGTTTGTTTCATTGAGTAGTCTAGATCATGTATTAAACCCCTACATCACCTGATATACTATGGGACACGTGAATTACCTTTTAATGTTGGCGCACACCTTTTTTTGTTACATTAGTTATTTTTGATATATAAAATAGGGAAAAAATCAAATAGTAAGTTAATTTTTGCTAGAAAGGATAGGAAGTCATAGGATTATGACATGTGACAAATTTTAAAATAAAGAGAAAATGTATTTTAGTCAATCCAACTCCTTCTTCTTCCTTTTTCAATACCCAGTAACTTCAAAACCCACCATTTTCAAAACCCACCATCTTCAACTATTTCTTCACTTTCTATCTCAATAATCACCACATTATAGTGCGATTTGCATCACCAATCAATGATTCAAAACCTGATCAACGTGTTCTTCAGTCTTTTTTTGAAGAAAACCCAATTTAATTTCATAAAAAATCTCGTTTTTTCCATTGATTTTGGAGATAATCACTCGATTCGTTCGATTTGAGCGTTGATAAGTGTTTATATCATTCAAAATTCGTCAATTGATGAAGAAATCGGCTTCGATCCATGTAAGAAATTCTTTAATTTCATTTTCACGATCTGGGTTTTTGATTTAGTCATTGCGTTTTACGATCTTTGCGGGGGTCCGGGGGCGGCAGCCCCTGGCGGGGTCCAAGGGGCAGAGCCCCTGACTGGGGTTGAATTGGCTCATTTCGAAGACAATAATTCGTAGACAATTCAGACAGTTCACAATGACAGACAGTTTTATGTGTCCATTGCGTTTTAGAAATAATAGAGTTTTATGTGGCTTCTGGCTATTGCGTTTTATAAAAAAACACATTTTTAAGTGTTTTTAGTCATTGCGTTTTAGATAAAACATATTTTTAGGTGTTTTCAGTCCATTGCGTTTTAGAATGAGTCATTTTTAAGTGTTTTCTGGCCATTGGGTTTTACATATAAGACATTTCTTTGTGTTTTTGGTGCATTGCGTTTTAGGTAAAACACTTATTTATGTGTTTTCAGTCCATTGCGTTTTAGAAAACAGACATTTTAAGTGTTTTCTGGCCATTGCGTTTTATAAATAAGACATTTCTTTGTGTTTTTGGTGCATTGCGTTTTAGGTAAAACACATTTTTATGTGTTTTCTGGCCATTGCGTTTTACAAATAAGACATTTCTGTGTGTTTTCTGGCCATTGCGTTTTACAAATAAGTCATTTGTTTTTGTTTTTGGTGCATTGCGTTTTAGAAAAATGTCATTTTTAGGTTTTTTTTTTCATTGCGTTTTACGTAACTGGTGGTTTTTCTATTGCGTTTTACGCAACTGGGTTTTATTTTTTTTTTTTAAATATAGCAATAGTATACTCGTTTTAAAGATAAAAAACGCTCGTTTTTTTGGTGCAATTTTTATAAAAAAATAATGTCGTATGAAAGAGTTATTAACGTTTAAAAAATGGGGGGGAATTGGAGGAGAGAGAAACTATTGGCTTGGATTGACTAGAATGCCCTTGAACAAACTCACACGCCTCTTTTCTTCCTTTCAATTTCCCTGATTTAATCTTAGCCATTGATTAACTTAATGGATGGTCAAGATCACTTCCTAGCCAAATAAACTTCCTATTGTATCTCCACCCATATAAAATATTGTTACTTAATAACTCTAAGGTTGTGCCATCGGTAATTTTATTTTTTTCTTGTTTTATTTATATAACTTCAAAACATGTTTGGTTTTTTTATTTATATATATTTTCTTGCGTATGTAATAGGGATAAGCATTTGGTATTACGTACTAGTAACGAATTTTCCGTACCAATTGGTTTGGTATCAGTATTTTCCCGAATTTTATCTTCAAATATCAGTACCGGTATCGTATTAAATATTTCGATACCGGTACCCATATTTGGCGATTTTCGGTACCGTTAACGAGCTCATCCCTAGTATGTGATATATTTTTTAGCTTATCAATTTATTTACTTTTACATCCACTTTTTATGAATTTGATTTTCAAAAAGTCATTTTGTTATGAAACGTTTTATTAAAAATGACAATTTAAAGTAGACATTGAAAATTAATTAATATAATAATATATTCAACAATTATGGATTTATTTTAAAATACTAACTGAGATTATAATTTACAGTATTATGTTTGGGTAAATTAATAGGTACTAATTAGAAATATATTAGTATAATCTAACACTGTGTCCTCACCCGAGAGGCCCGGCTGCCGACACCACCCATTCAAATCACAAACTTCGGAGATTGAAGTGACCTGAATATATTTTATATTTTTTTTTTGAAAATTGAATATATTTTATATAATAAAGTTATTTTTCTTGTAGTAAGCTTGTATAAATGTTTTGATTACTATGGGGTCTTTAATTATAATAAAGTTATTTTTCTTGTAGTAAACTTGTATACAAGTTTTGATTACTATAGGGTGTTGAATTAAGTAAAAGTAATGGAGTGGAGTACATTTTTATAAATGAAACCAATTGGACAATGATCACCTCAAAAGAGATAACTTCTCCAAAAGATTGGTTAGATCCAATGAACATTCAATATTGATTGAGACAGAACACAAAGAAACAATAGTAAGAACTGTGAAAACTACTTGCGGTGATTGAAGAACGAATGAGATGGTTATATTCTAATGGTGTAGATTTTTTTTTATAGAACGACGACTTTCTTGTATTAGGCTAATGCACTCTCCAAATTGAGATGGAGTTATTTTCTTTATTGTATTTTTTTATCTTTAAAGGGTAAAATGATATTTTACAAATATAGATTGCAAAAAAATAAATAGACATCCTCCAAATAGCAAAACTATCACGCCCCGGGGCGCTATACGACCACACCCTCCTTTTTAAGAAGGGGGCGCCATCCTTACTTCGCCACCATGGTAACGCCAAAGTTGAAAGGTTCAGGTGGGGCCCACTAGTTTTAAACCAATGAATCTTTTTTTTTTTTTTAATTTTGTTTAATAGGGGCTCTATGGCTGAGGTGGATACTAGGTGGCGCTGACGTGGCCTGATAAAGCCCCTAGGAGGCTCCAACCACACCCTCCAGCCTTAGCGAGAACACGACTAAATGTTTAATTTGGGATACATGGGATTTAAAGGGTAATCTTTTCTTCTTGTCATGGGACCATCCTTCACTTAGGCTAGACGGTATGGCCCGTCCTCAGCCCCGCCTTCATTCCGGCGCCGGCTTCAGACCCATCCCCCCCCCCCCCCCCCCCGTCTTCATCGCTTCCCCGTCCTCTCCGTCTGTTTCTCGCGTCCCCGTCTTCTCCGTCTGTTTCTCGACGTCCAGGACGGACCAAAACAGGTGGGCCCCCTTTGTTTGTTTGTTTGTGAGTGAAATGAGATTTGTACATTAGGCTTTAATACTTGTACATAGTTTTGTGGGGTAGGATCATCTAGCACCATCCTCCCATACCCTCTACTTTTGTGGGATGGACCATCCTTGGGAGGACTATGACGTGGCGCCTACGTGACGGATCATCCTCCTTTGGAGAACCATCACCATACCCTCTAGGCTCTAGCCTTAATTCTAAAATCTATCAACAACTGTCACCACAAGTTTTGTTTCTGACTTGTTTACTTTTTCAGTACATGTCCTATAAATATACGCTTGAGGTACACCTGAAAACTAATCATATGTATAGTATATATTAAACCCTAAAGAAAAAAGGACACATGCACTTAATCAGCATGAGTACCACCACCAAGTAAAGGCTGAACCAGCACACTTATCATGACTGCATGAGTGCATCTGGGTCACACTTGTGGGTGTTGTTGAACTTAATTTTCTCTGAGTGCTACATAATAATAACATAAAGCACAAGTAGCCATTCAAGTGCTAGACATAATCACTACAACAAGTTGAGTTAAAATACTGTTATCTAGCAATTATTGTTTGTACTCAACTTACCCATAAACAGAAAGAATAGGCCCTCATTCAGCTACCATACTGAATTTTTATAATCAGAAAAAGGACCTTTTAATTAGCTTTAATGCACAAATTAGGAAAGTATTAGCCAAAGTGAGTAGGCCACAAAGGAGACCTTAAAGAATCTACTTTAAGCTAATGTTAAATTGTCCCTAAAATGTCATATCACCTTTTCAGGTGGATAATAATAATCATGACATCTCAAGTGTTAATCATCAATATAAACTCCATCCTCTTTATTAATTAGATCAGATCATCAAATACTTAGAAAATGACAGGAGGATCTAGTTCTTCATGTGGTGCATGCAAGTTTCTGAGAAGAAAGTGTACTACTGAATGTGTTTTTACTCCATACTTCTGCTACAGCCAAGGAGCGCAACATTTTGCCGCGGTTCACAAGGTTTTCGGCGCTAGCAATGTCTCCAAACTTTTAATGAAAATCCCTATGCAAAACAGAAGTGAAGCTGCTATCAGTATATCTTACGAAGCATTGGCTCGAATGCAAGATCCTATATATGGTTGTGTGGCTCAAATATTGGCTCTCCAACAACAGGTTTCCCAAATATCGTTACGTTAGCCGCCAACTTTATTATTTATTATATATATATATTATTATTTGATTTATGATGTATCTCTAGTTAGTTAGTTATTAATTAGTTGGTTAGCTTTATCATTATCCTTTAAACATAATCTTCAGTTATTTAATACTCACAAAATAATATACACCAATATCGTTTTGTGCTTCGTTTCAATTATTTTCACTAATACGAGTTAATAAATGTTGTGTGTGCGTTGTTGGTTCATATTTAACCACGTATAATCGATCCTGCAGGTGACGAGCTTACAGGAGGAGATAGATCAGCTAGTGAATAACATGATGGTTTATTCTTCATTCGGACTGCCAAATCATGCAAGTTTACAAGATATAGATAACATGAATGATGGGTTACCGATCTCTTTTCAGTTCAATAATGATACTAGCAACTGTGATAATCTAAATCAACAGACTCCGTCCTTGTCAGCTGCGCCACAAGTTTCTTGTTTGTTGGGCGATTTGGAGGGCCAAAACGCTTCTCATCGCAGTTTTCTGGATCATCCAATGATGGAAAATGGTTGTGATATCTTGAACATATAGTGTTTTTGAAGTCTTAAAATTTAAGTGGCACATGTTTATTAGCATAATAGGAACAATCTTATTTGATGTATAAACCAGTTGCATGCTTTGTAGCTTTTGCAAACAACCTGTAAGATATCATCAAAAGTTTGTGTAATAAAAAGACGTCATATTTTCTAACCTCTGAAGGATTTATGAGACGCATTTTTATATTTTATCATTCAAGTGTCATAATAGAAAAAACAAAAAATAAATAAAAGACTGAGTACACCATGAAAATATGCATGTCATCTTGTATATATGTCATATTATATTTTCTAAACACCCTAACTATATGTTCCTCTTTTTCTCCCTTAGCTTCATTGAAAGTACCCTAGCCTCCTCCTCCGTAACTCTCCCGTCTCCCGTAACCAGTCACCGGTCGGCCTCCACCACCAGCAGGTCTCTGCGTGCCACCACCACCTCCTTAAGCAGGTCTCTCCGTGCAACACTCTCCCCCCTCTCCTTTCTCCGATTTCATTCCTAATATCGTCTATGAGGACCTAGCATCGGCTAGCATTTGTCCTAATTGATCATGGCTTCGAAGCACAAGTACAGTAATGGTGGTTGTGTGCCACGGTTCTCGACCAGATGTAACTGAAGAAATCGATGTTCTTTCCCTATTTCGATTTGGATATGAGCTGGTCAAATTGTAAACCCAATCTCGAGTTGTAGCATCTCGCCTCTCGTACCACAAATATTGTCCGCTTTGCCCCCGATGGATTGCTCATCCAAGAATTCATGGATTTGTTTGTGGCTGCCCCGGTGGAGATTTCCTAGGAGACCACTTCTCCTTGTACTATTCCCACCTAAGTACGCTTAACTGTGGAGTTTTTATGTGCTCCACAACTAACTAAGCCCAAAAACGCCTTGGTGATTTAAGAGGCAGAACATTCCTTATGAACCATGATCTCTCCTTGCCACAGTCGATGTGGGATTTGCCTAGAGTGTACAATGGTCCATGTTAATATGTTATCTTTACACCCCCCCCCCCAAGGGGACTCATCGTCCTCGATGAGGTTTGCCCCACCATTCTGAACATCACAGGAGTGGCTCTGATACCATTTGTAACATCCTGTCTCTCGTACCACCAATATTGTTCGCTTTACCCCTGATTGTTGCCCATCTAGGTGTCAGAACTCAAGGATCAAACAATTTTATTATGTATCTTTGAATCAAATACAAGAACAAAACACATCTGTCATCACAGATTTGTAACCAAACAAAAAGAACAGAAAAGCTCTCCTATCAGATGATCTGTACAAGTGTAGATAAACCCTAGACTCACGAATGTACTTGTGAGGATAGGGAACAAGAGCACCGAACAAGAGTGAAGACCAAAGAAAATGAGGAGCTCGTATGATTAGGACATAGAACCTTCTGCCCATTATATGGGCTAGAAACCCTACGCACCAGCTAACACCCAACTGTCTTTAACGGCTACAAACCCAAGGAAGGAGCCCAGCAGCAAGGCATGAGGAGAGCCCAAAGCGAAGCAGACCAAATAGCCCAACCTCACAAAACAAAGAAACAAGGAAAAGGATGAGACAAGGGAAAATATAAATAACTTATGATAAATAAAATATGTAATTAACAAGCACATTTATACTGAAATACAAGAATTTTAACATCCCCCCTCAGTGTAAATGTGCAAACAAATTAGAAAGGCCTAATGACTTACACATCTCAGTATGGGCCTTTGGCAGCAAGCCTTTGGTGAATATATCAGCTAGCTGATGTTCGGTTTTAACCCCATGTGTTTTGATCAACCCTGATGCAATTTTCTCCCTTAGAAAGAACAAGTCAACTTCGAAATGCTTGGTTTTGTCATGAAAAACTGGATTGGCAGCAATAGACAGGGCTGCAGTGTTATCACATTTCAACATAACTGGAATATTCACATCAACCTGTAGTTCCCTTAAAACATTTAGCAGCCATAACACTTCGCATGTGGCACTGCACATGGACCTATATTCTGCCTCGGCAGAAGACCTTGAAACAACGCTTTGTTTTTTGCTTTTCCATGATATCAAGGATCCACCAAGAAATATACAAAAACCAGCGACAGACCTACGGCTGTCCACACATTTAGCCCAGTCCGAGTCTGCAAAGGCAGTTAACTGAAAGGTATCGCTCCTTTTAAATAGAATCCTAGTGCCAGGAGCACCCTTAAGATATCGTAACACCTTGAAAGCAATTTTAGTATGAGCCTCAGTTGGCTTATGCATGACTGAGATAAATAATGAACTGAATAAACAATATCAGGTCTGGTGTGTGACAGGTAAATGAGTTTCCCAAACAGTTTTTGGTATTGAGTTACGTCAACAGCCTGTGACTCTTTTATAGTTAGGTTTGTTAAGACATGATTTTGTTCTATGGGGCAACTAGAAGGTTTGCTTCCACTCATCCCATATTCATTTAAAAGATCCATACAGTGCTTTCTTTGGGATAGACACACACCTTCATTTACCTTAATCACTTCAATGCCAAGAAAGAATTTAAGTAACTCAAGATCCTTAATTAAAAATTCATTTTTCAAGAGTTGCTTGATTCTTTTTATCTCACCTTCATTGTTCCCGGTTAACACGATGTCATCGACATAAACCAAGAGAACAATAAAGGTTGAGTTTTCATCTTTGATGAACATTAAGTGATCACATTTGGACTGAACAAAACCAATTTTACTAAGACTTTAACAAGTTTTTCATTCCACATGCGTGGAGCTTGCTTTAGACCATATAGGGACTTATTCAATTTGCAAACTTGATTTTTACTGTCAATATTCAAACCATCAGGTAAAGTCATGTAGACTTCTTCCTTAAGATTACCATAGAGGAAAGCATTATTAACGTCAAGTTGATAGGGGCCAATTATTTTGAACCAAGAGACTAATGACACACCTAACAGTTACCATCTTAACAACAGGAGAGAAGGTCTCTTCAAAGTCAATTCCCTCACGTTGTTTGAATCCTTTTGCAACAAGCCTAGCTTTAAATCTATCAACTTCACCCGTAGATTTGTATTTGAAAACCCACTTGCATCCAATGAGTTTTTTATTTTTAGGAAGATCAACAATATCCCAAGTGTTGTTTTTATAAAGGGCAGACAGTTCATCATTCATAGCATCAATCCACCTTTTATCTTTAATAGCATCTTTATAGGTGGAAGGTTCAATTATTTTATTAATATTAGCAGCAAGACAGATATTGTCACTAGGCAAGTTAGAATAATTGACATACTTATCATAGCTATATTTAGCATTGCCAACAACAAAGTCATCAAATCTTTTAGGGGCAGTTGAGGATCTAGAGGATCTTCTAGTAGGAATGGTACCCTCAGGAAGGTTTGACTCGTCATTAACACTACTAGACTCGGCCCTCACCGGACCAGTTTCATTCCCTAAGGACTCATTGCTCTCAGATGAATCATCAGTCCCTGATGATTGCTGAGCATTACTATCCTCAGGTGATTCAACCTCATCACTGTATTGTTGTGTGAAGGTAGTTGAGTCAGTGGAGACCTTCTCTTCATCATTGGGATTTAAGTCACTTGAAAATTCAAAGTTATCAAAAAAGTTTAATTGGTTTAAGTTATTTGGACTTTCTAGAACAGAATGTGATTCATTTTTAAAAGGAAATGTGGTTTCATGGAAACTAACATCCCTGGAGAAGATGAATTTTTTCTGTTCTAGACTCCAAACCTTATATCCCTTTTTAAAATTAGAGTATCCCATAAAAACACATTTTTCAGCTCTTTCTTCAAGTTTATCAGGATTGTTTAAAACAGTAAAATAGCAAAGACAACCAAAGATTTTCAAGTGATCAAGATAAGGTTTGAAACCAAACAATTTTTCATAAGGAGAACAACCATGTAACACAGAAGAAGGAAGCCTGTTAATTATGTAAGATGCAGTAAGCACACATTCAGACAAGAACCTAAGAGGAACATTGGATTGAAATAGCAAAGCTTCTGACTTAGCACACATTCAGAAGAAGGAACATTGGATTGAAATAACACACATTCAGAAGAAGGAACATTGGATTGAAATAGCACACATTCAGAAGAAGGAAGCCTGTTAATTATCACTCCTAAACACTTTGATGTTGACTTCAAATTGAATTTTAACAAGATTGTAAAAACTTTCTATATTTTCAAAAACTTCTGACTTAGATTTCATCAGATAAACCCAGACTGATCTGGTGAAATCATCCACAATAGTAAGAAAGTATTTGTATCCTTCCACACTACTGACCTTGTAAACGTCTAAGTGAATAAGGTCTCCAACCTTAGTTGATTGATGGTCACTGAGAGGGAAGGGAGACCTATGTTGTTTAGCCTTGTGACATATATCACATGGGTTAGAAGAAGACTCAGATTTAAGCTGAAGAACATTTAACACTTGTTCATGTAACACCCCGAAAACGGGTTTGGTAATCAAACCACATTAATATTTAAAAGACGGGTAAAGTACCGTTAGTGGTAAAATTAACCCAGAAAATATTAGGATTTATATAACTAAATTTAATATTTAATACAAATGGAAAAGAATGCTTTTGAGAAAATAAAGTTTATATAAGCCCGAGTTAACGTGACTTAAAATAAACTTAGTCATGAATTCCCCGAGCCCACTAATTTAACTAGAAATGTTTAACCTAGTTAATAAGTGGGAATAATTGTTAGAAATTAAGTAGGTTGTGGCCTACTTAAAAACTAACCAAACAAGAGGGGCCAAAGTGGATAAACTTGAAATTCTAATTATAAAAGAATTTTAAAAAACTAAAACACACATTCAGTGTGTGTTCCAGGAGTTCTGTTCGACCAGAAGCTTCCCAGGAGCTTCAAAACCCTAACTTTCAACCATATCATCACATTAAAGGCTCAATCGAAGCTCAAATTCATAATTGAACGTGAATTTAATGATCACTCAAGCTAGGGAATCATAAGGTATGTCAAATTTTGATGATTTGTGAAGTTGTGAAATTTGGATAATCATCATAATCGCGAATTATGAATGAATTAGTGAAGCTATGATTGAATTAGTGATATATACTTGCTTAAGAACTAAACCCTAAGTGAAAATTATACATATGATGCTATTATTTGAATGATTTGATGATATACCACACTAGGATAAGTGGGTATTAATCATATGATGAATTTGATGATATAATTATGATTAGAATCATCATATCTGATAGTAATTAGGAAATACTTGAACAAATGGGGTGTTTGAGTACATGATTATACTTGCTAGGAAATTGGGTTAGTATGATAAAATGAAAATGATGATATTATGATTAAAATGATGTTTGATATCATCATGTGTTAATTGAATGAAATTCGATTACAATAACTTAAATTAATAAGTAGTTAAAACGGTAGCCTAATAAGGATGCTTACCGTATAAAGGAAAAGTAATAAAACGAGTAGTTAAGCTACATCGTGTAATTACTTTTGTCAATAGGCAGTTTGACTTTTTAAAGTCAAAATGACCTTTTATATGATCGAATGATAATTTCGACGTAAGAATTGTAGGATGGAATAGTTGTAAATGATTATGACTAATCTAACCATCTTGCAAATACAAGGATAGTTTGACGCTTAACAAGCTAGGTGAAAGCTTGGGAAGGAAGCTGGTCAAACAAATCAAGAATGAAGGAAACGCATAATCTGGATGCTAGGTAAGTCAAAGTTTACACCTTTTATTTAATACCTATTGGTTTTATAGGTTATGAATAATAGAAAGTCATGTTTGAATTATAATGTTCCGACACGACATGTGCGGTTCGGAACAAAAGATAATAAATAAACCATGTTTAATGGTTAAAAAGGACTAAAACGATTATTTGGTCATGCAATGACTAATAGATAATGAGTTTCGAGTGGTTACCTCATAGGGTAAACCAATGCAAATAATAAGGGTAAAACGGTATTTTGATCACTTGTTGACAATAACCGTTAGTTTGTGAAAGACACTTTATAGCCTAAGTTATAATGGGTCAAAAGAATCAATAAATGATTTATAAGTAAAACGACTATACGGTGTAAACCGAAGTGAGTCATATAGATAAGATGGTAATAAATATCATCTCATAAAGATTCACGGTCATTTAGACCAAACGGGTCAAAAGGTGAAATTATCACCCTTTGACAATATCGACTAATGGTTTGTCGAGTTGTATGATTATAGGAATAAATATCATATGGATATTTACATCGCTATTGCTTAGTGGCTACTAAGGCAAGGTATCGAAACGGGTCAATATATTGATCCGAGTCAGGTATGTATAATAGGTTAACTACTCAATTTGAACTAGAGGTTCATTGGGAGTTAAATGAAGTTAATATACATTTGGTTACTTTAAATAAGTAAACCGAATCATTTAAGTGATGGTCATGGTGTTTTGAAAACCTAATGACCTTTAATATAAGATCATAGCTAAAAAGAGGGATTTTGGGTCAAACATGCTTTCCAAAAGCCCTTCATCATAAATGAAAGGCTGAAATGGACCAAAACGCCCTTGTAAGCTAATCGAGCGAGCGACCCTTAAAGGTTGTTTGGAAACAAGTAGTATGCTTAAATAAATACTTAGAATAGGTATAAAAAGCGAAAAATGTAAGTCTTTGGTCATTTGACTCTATAAGAGTCTTTGCCGTAACATAACGATCCGAGGGGTAAAACTCGGAATATAATGATTGCCACGTTAAATCCACCCCAATTATAGTTGTGGTGGAAGATCATTTGATAAATAATGTGGAAATAAGATGCTAGAAATAAACGAGCATGAATTATGGGGAAAAGTGCTTAAATACCCTTAACGGGTCAAAATAAGCATTTAAGTAAAAACGGGTTTAAGAATGTACATAAACTCGTGAATTGAACCTAATATGATAGACAACATTGAAATTATAAGGTTCATGTGAAATTGGGATCAAACAAACTTGTTTGTTTGATAAATGCATGAACGAGTCGAATAATTTGGAAAACCCCTACTGTTCAGTGAACACTCCTACTGTACAGTGCATACTCTTACTGTACAGTGAAAACTCTTACTGTACAGTGAAAACTCCTACTATTCAGTAAAAACCCCTACTATTCAGTGAACACTATTACTATTTAATGAACATTCCTACTGATGGGTGAACATTCTTTAGAAAAGGGTTAAACTAGAGCCCTCGCGGCCCGCAACCAACCTAAATGACTGCAAAAGTGTGCTGGTTGTTAAAATGCAGTTGCGAACTCGTTTAGACATGTTTTAAGCGCTATATGACTAACTCATTTCATGTTTTATGAAATGTAGGTACTAATTGAGTTACCGGAGGACGATTAAGCTCAACGAAGAACCGAACACATAAAGAACAAAGCTTCCGCGAAATGATTCGTCGTCACGTTTTAAACGACGAATGTTTTATAAAATGTGGAAATGTTTTATTTCTTAAAATGTTTTGACGAACCTGTATTTTTAGTGTATGGTTAACCATAAATACACTATTATAGTCGAATTTATATAATAATCGTATAATTGGACTAAGGGTCTTACAGTTCAGCTGGATGACCTAGCCTGGAATGCCAGAGCTTTGCTTTTTCAGCCATACTTAGACAGGAAAAACTAGAACTCAGAGAGTTACCACAGAAATATAAACCCTCAGTTTGTCTACCAGTCACCAGGGTTTTCTTTAAGCATGAATCCTGAATATAGCAAGAATTATCATCAAACACAACCTTAAGCTTATTGTCTTTAGCTAGTTTATACACAGAAATAAGATTCACACAGTATTCAGGAACAACAAACACATCTTTTAAAATCATAGAGTCCGAAAGTTTAAAACATCCAATTTGAGCGACTTTATCATCAGTACCATTTGGATGCTTAACAGTTATATTGTATTTAGAGACATCAACAAGATTGAACATATTTTTGCTAGACATAACCATATGCTAGTTTGCACCAGAATCAATAATCCAGTTTTGATGTTGTGAAGAAAATAGTTTTGAGTTAAAACAGAAAATATTTTTGTATTCAGAGAAGGAATTGAAACGGTTACCTCCTACATTAGACTTATTAGTTGTCACACCCCGATTTCCACGTGTCTCACCGGTGGGCCCGGTGGGGGATTACCGTGACGTAGTTAGCAACATTATAGTAAAACCACACAATATATATGAATGCACAACGGAAGCAATAAGATAATTATGTTTCAACATTTAGTGTAATATCAATGTATCACTATTGTTGAAATAATAATCCACAGGGGATCAAATAATAATATCAAAAGTATTGTTCAACAGACTTCAGGCATCTTAAGCTTGCGAGGCTTCTAATGATGCTAAGGAGAAATCCCAACCAATTACGCCTAGTACCTGCATTTAGTCTTTTTGGGGAAAATACGTCAGTTTACACTGGTAAATACATTCAACTGACACTTTGGTAAAATGTTTGATAAAATTTGTTTAAATGCTCAAGGCACAAACTCTTTATAACTTGGGATAATTTGTAATCAAATCTTGTAAAGATTTACATGTTACTATGCATTCGGTCGCCCGAGTCGTGTCGGGTTAAAGTTTAATAGACGCACCACATAGAATAAAACCGTGGCGGGTAACCAACGGCTACACTTTTATAATTATAGACATAATACCGGGTGTACGCCTACACCGGGATGTCAAGGTCGTGGCCATTCGTAAATGCTGCCAAGGATATCCGGGACATGGTCATTAAGTCCCCAAAGGCTTCAAGCCAACAAAACAAGTTTTCAAACGGGTCATATTGATAATACCCAACTTCTAATGAGCTGGGGTCAATTGCCCGACCAAGCGGTATTTTAGATACCGTAACCCAAGCCCGTATAATGGAATATAAGTTAAAAGTATTTACCTTTGCAAGTATAATCCTTAATTGAGTAAATCACAGATAGCTTTTACTGGTCTCCTATTCTGGAACGAAGGTTTTAAAATAACCTATTAGAATCCTAACGGGTCTTTATATTTGCCGAAGCTTAGACCGGTTGGTTTTAAAGGATAGTTACGGTTTAATCGCGTGAAAGGCGAAAACCGTGAATGGAGTGTGATTTTGACCCAACAAGTTTGAAAACTTGTTTTATATGGGTATAATAATCAGACTCTGGATTTTGGGGTCAAAACAATAGGGTTTGACCCGTTTCGGCTAACTTATGTAAACTAGTTACATAAGCCGAACCGTGCGCGCTAAAGGTGCAACGGGTAACCGTAGGAGTCCTACACTGATTTCCTAAGTCAATATGCCTTAAAGAGGTTGTGGTATCAGTAGGATACCTTCCGTAATGCCCGTAACGAGTTTAAGTTCATATTATGCCCCGTAGGGGTATCTTGGTCTTTTTAAAGATTATAAAAGAGGTTTTAGAGTTCTACAGGAAATCTAAGTTTTCCGAACAGTTTATAAAGTCTAGAATACTTTATTTATTATTTAAAATCAGTAGCAACTGGAATCGGGTCAAAAGACCTTGTAGAACTCAAGTTATGGCCGAAAAGGGTATATTCGGTATTTACCGAACCGTTGCCATAACTGCAGGTTATGAGCAGGTTAAAAATAATTAAAAATCTTTAAAATCCCAAAATATTATTTTACAACAGTGAGCAAAAGGTTTGGTGTCGAAATCCGGGTTTAGATAGGCGTTATGCTAATTGCGCTATTTAATTACTAAAGTTTCGCAATTTACGCTATTTAGCATAACTCCTATTCTAAACCTCGGATTGACATGAAATTTTAGGGACATGCTTAGAAATCAGTAACCAAGGTTATGATCCTTTCACATGTCCGAAATTCTCGTTTTAAATTAAAAAGGGCGTTACGGTCAACTTTTAAGCATTTAACGGAAATGTGTGAAAGACTTGGACAAACAACGAACCGGTCACAGAGGTTTATACCATCATGTAACCTGGTCCTAAGAGAGTCCTAAGGCATATCTATTTCAAACTTTAACGGGTCAGAACTGAAGTCAATGCAAAAGTCAAACTTTTGCGACTTTCGGCTCCGAACCGGGTCAAAACAATAAATGGTCGGATCAAACAAGCTTAGACAAGTTTATATACTTATTATCATGTTTTATGAGTGTTCAAACAGGTTACATATCATCTACATTACAGATTATGCAAGAAATCGCAAAATAACATTTCTGTTGACTTTTTCTAAGCACGTTTGACTCGATTTTTGATCTAGTTAGAGTGGGAATCAGAGGGTGCCCTTTTAGGGGTTTAATGCTCACATGATTACCAACATATAACTATCTTTGATTCAACAAATCACTGGACCATTCGTGATTTATCGCAAAGTCAATCGTTAGTTACGACGGATAGACTTTTGAGCTAAAATAAGCAAAAACAAAGCCATAAAAGGTTTGGCATACTTACAGAAGCTTGGTGCACGATTTAGAATGATAGAGGGAAAGTTTTGGAGCTCCAGAAGTGAGTTAGAATGCAGGTTTGAGTGTGATTTCACTTATGTGCAATGTATGTCCTTTTATAGTGAATTTCCAAGCACAAGATCATTACAACTCAACCTACAAGGGAGTATGGATGATCAGCAGGTGGCCCTTGGTGCTAGGAGGCAAGTAGAGGGCGCCCATGCTTCATTTATTGCACTTTTGATCGTTCACAACTCCAAACAACAAGTCTGTCCAAAGTTTCTGCATCTGGGTGGTTCACGCGGCCCGCATGAGAGATCAGGCACCTTGTACGCGGGCCGCCTTAATCTTCATGTCAGCACGCGTATATGCAGGAGGCTCGCGACCCGCTTCAACTTACCCTAAACCTTTACGCGGCCCGCGTTAGGTCTGATTTCCAAGATTTTTAAATCTTTTGTAATGATTAACCAAATCTTCGGTAATTAATAACCTGACCTTTCGGGTTCGAAGGGGTAACTTTGCGATTTGGCCCTCGGTTAATTACAATTAAGGGCCTCGTGCCATTTACCCGTACTGTTAAGTCCCCGGTTAGTTTAATTACTATCCGGAAAGCCTTAACTTACATTGTTGACGCTTTTAACCCCTCTCGCACGAATTTGATCATAACTTTCTCGTTTTAAAACGGAACTTCGCGAAATTTATATAGTACATTCTAGTGAGCGTATTTTACTATTACAAAGCCTCGGGTTCGTCAAAGGGTTACTCAGAGGTATAATTAAACATGTTGAGACAGTTAACCCCTGCAGCTTGTAATCTCTCACTTTCTTCCGCGTTTCGCTTCCGTACGATCCATGATTTATTCGTTTGAAGGTACGAGCATCGTTTAGAGTTACTATACAGTATATTTACTCTTTGTTGACATTTATAACCCTTGAATCTACATACCTTCAAGGTTTGTCAACTTTAGTCCTTTATTTAATATCTAATGCCACGTGTAAACTCATGACACGTGTTAACACATTATTGGACATAAAATTTCGAGGTGTTACATCCTCACCCCTTAAAATAAATCTCGACCCGAGATTTACTCAAATAAATAAGGGTATTTCTCTTTCATCGTGGCTTCAACTTCCCACGTTAATTCGGGACCTCTACGGGCATCCCACTTGACCTTTACTATAGGTACATGCTTCCTTTGAAGCTTCTTCACCTGTCGATCTTCAATCGACAAAGGCTTCTCCACAAATTTCAAGCTCTCATCTATATGCACATCTGTGTGTGGAATCACCAATGATTCATCAGCGAAGCACTTCTTTAGATTGCAGATGTGGAACACATTGTGAATTCCATTGAGCTCCTCTGGTAAGTTTAGCTTATAGGCAACTGACCCGACCCGTTCGATAACCTCGAAAGGTCCTATGTATCTCGGGCTTAGTTTGCCTTTCTTACCGAAACGCATCACCCCCTTCCAGGGTGATACTTTAAGTAACACTTTTTCACCTACTTCGAAGTGAAAATCTTTACGCTTTGGATCCGCGTAACTCTTCTGCCTATCTCGGGCAGCTTTGAGACGGTCTCGAATCTGGACAATCTTGTCCGTTGTCTCAAAGACTATCTCTGGTCCTGATAACTGGACATCCCCAACTTCCGCCCAACAAACAGGCGATCTACACTTTCTACCGTATAATGCCTCGAAAGGCGCAGCCTTAATGCTGGTATGGTAGCTATTGTTGTAGGAGAATTCGATTAGTGGTAGGTTCTTATCCCAACTACCACCCAAATCGATAGCACATGCACGTAGCATGTCTTCCAACGTTTGAATAGTACGCTCACTCTGACCGTCTGTCTGAGGATGGTAAGCCGTGCTAAAATTCAAACGGGTGCCCAAAGATTGCTGGAAACTTTTCCAGAAATGGGACGTGTATCTAGTATCCCGATCAGAGATAATAGACACAGGTATGCCATGCAAGGCTACAATCTTATCTACGTATAACTGGGCTAACGTGTCGGAGCTATAAGTCTCCTTGATGGGTAAGAAATGCGCTGATTTAGTCAGCCTATCAACGATAACCCATATTGTGTCATTTCCTTTCCTTGTCTTGGGTAACTTGGTAATAAAATCCATAGTTACACATTCCCACTTCCATTCAGGAAGTTCAGGCTGTTGTAGCAAGCCAGATGGCTTTTGATGCTCAGCCTTGACTTTCGCACAAGTTAAGCATTTTGCTACATAAGCGGCTACAGACTTTTTCAAGCCTATCCACCAATAATTTGCCTTTAGATCTTGATACATCTTATCAGCTCCAGGATGGACAGAATATTTGGAACTATGGGCTTCTTGGAGGATAACATCTCTTAGTCCTCCATAGATAGGAACCCATATTCGCCCATTCAATCGTAAAATTCCGTCCTTGCTAAGAGTTAACTGCTCCTCAGTTACTCCTAACTTTTCTTTAGGATAGTTAGCTTCCAACACAGCTTCTCTCTGTGCAGCTAACAACCTTTCCACCAGATTATTCTTTACTTCAATGCTCTTGGCATTGATTCGGATGGGTTTCACCCTTTCCTTTCTACTTAAGGCATCGACGACTACATTCGCTTTGCCGGGATGATATCTGATTTCACAATCATAATCATTTAAAGTCTCCATCCAACGGTGTTGCCTCATGTTTAGCTCCTTCTGATTAAACAGATGTTGAAGGCTCTTGTGATCAGAATAGATCACAAACTTGATACCGTACAGGTAATGCCTCCACAGTTTTAGTGCGAACACAACGGCACCCAGCTCTAAGTCATGAGTGGTGTAATTCTTTTCGTGCACCTTTAACTGTCTTGAAGCATAGGCAATAACTTTGCCTTTTTGCATGAGCACACACCCCATGCCAGTGTGTGATGCGTCGCAGTAAACTACGAACTCCTCGGTACCTTCCGGTAGTGTCAACACAGGGGCGTTGCTCAGCTTTTGCTTTAAAATATCAAAGGACTCTTGCTGGTTAGGACCCCACACAAACTTTATCTTCTTCTTGGTCAGGGAAGTTAGGGGCGCAGCAATCCTTGAAAAATTTTCTATGAATCGCCTGTAGTATCCTGCTAATCCCAGGAAACTACGAATCTCTGTAGGCGTCTTTGGCTCTTGCCAATTCATGACAGCCTCAACCTTAGCGGGATCCACCTGGATTCCACGCTCGCTGACAACGTGTCCTAGAAATTGGACTGCTCGTAGCCAGAATTCGCACTTGGAGAATTTGGCATAGAGTTTCTCATGATGTAGCAGTTTGAGAATACAGCGAAGGTGTTTCTCATGGTCAGCTCGGTTCTTCGAGTATATAAGAATGTCGTCGATGAAAACGATGACAAATTTGTCCAAGTACGGCTTGCAAACGCGATTCACGAGGTCCATGAACGCAGCCGGTGCATTTGTGAGCCCAAAAGGCATCACTAGGAACTCGTAGTGACCGTAGCGAGTCCTAAATGTTGTTTTATGTACGTCTTCATCTCTGACTTTCAGTTGATGGTAGCCTGACCTTAAATCAATCTTCGAAAAATAACTTGCCCCTTGTAACTGATCGAACAAATCGTCGATCCTCGGCAAGGGATATCTATTCTTTATCGTGACCTTATTAAGCTCGCGATAGTCGATGCACAGACGCATCGATCCGTCCTTCTTTTTAACAAACAGGACAGGTGCTCCCCAGGGAGATGAACTAGGTTTGATGAAACCTTTAGCCAGTAGTTCATCCAGTTGGGTCCTCAACTCCTTCATTTCGGTTGGCGCTAGCCTGTAAGGTGCCCTAGCAATAGGTGCTGCTCCAGGGATGATATCAATCCTGAACTCCACTTGCCTATCTGGTGGCAAACCAGGTAGATCTTCAGGGAAAACTTCTGGATACTCCGAAATGACGGGAATGTCTTCTATCTTCGGTTTAGGTTCTTCAATAATCACCTGTGCCATGTAAATGACACAACCCTTCTTTAGACATTTTGAAGCCTTGAGCATAGTTACTTGCTCAGGCAATCCGTACTGGGTATCTCCCCGAATGGTAAGCGATTCACCAGTCGGAGTCTTTATCACTATCTGCTTTCTGTTGCAGACGATTTGTGCCAATTTAAAGGGAAGTAGAGATAGAGGAAAAGAGTGGTTCTTAATGGACATCACACATCCATCTAACACAGTGGAGACGGTTTCTATGGTGCCGTCTGCTAGCTCTACCTCGTAATTCACATTTAAGGTTTTGACAGGCATATTCAGCAATTTACAAAATTTATGATCTACGAAAGACTTATCAGCGCCCGAATCAAAAAGTACTCTTGCAAAGATATCATTTACGAGAAAAGTACCTGTGATTACGTTGTCATCCAGCACTGCTTCTTTCGCCTCCATCCTGAAGACTCTAGCATTGTTCTTCTTGGCCTCTTCAGGCTTCTTGGCATACTTAGGGCAGTTGCTTTTAATGTGCCCTTCTCGCTGCAGTTGTAGCAAGTCGCATCTTTGATCTTCTTGCAGTCCACGGTCTTGTGGTCCTTGGACTTGCACAACCCGCAAGCATACGACCTCGACTGAGTCTGCGAGTTTGACTCGAGCCTACACTTTCCAAAGTGATGTCTCTTGCAAGTCTTGCACTTGGGCTTCTCACCAGACTGTTGCCCATCTTTCCTTGACTCCGACCCTCTCTTGTTATCACCGTTTCCACGGTGTTTCTTGCTCGACCTCCGTGAAGTTTCATCTTCACGCTTTCTCTTTTCAGCTTCTTTGTTCCTTAGCGATCTTTGTCGGACCGCATCCAGAGTAAGGGACAAAGATATATCGGCTACAGATCGAAAGGTCGCTGGCCGAGAGGCCTTCACGCTTGCCTTTATTTCGGGGGCTAACCCACCGATGAAACGAGCGATTCTCTTTGGCTCCGGGGTTACCAGATATGGAACCAACCGAGACATCGTGTTGAAGCTCGTCAGGTAAGCTTGGCAGTCAAGGTTTGTCATCACCAATGATAGAAAATCTGATTCTATCTTTTCCACCTCATGTTGAGGGCAGTAATTCTCTTTGATGAGAGAAACGAATTCCTCCCATGTCATGCTGTATAGAACAGCCTTTCCCGAGGCCTGAACCAACGCCCTCCACCAAGCCAGGGCTTCGCCCTTGAAAGATTGAGACACAAACTTTACCACGTCTCTTTCCGCACAGCCGCTGATGTCCACCATGGTGTCCATCTCATCAAGCCACGTCATACAATCGACCGCTCCTTTCTCCCCAGTGAAGTCCCGGGGCTTGCACGATACAAAGTACTTGTAGGTGCAGCCTCTGGCGCGAGACGCGTCAGTATATATCCTTTCTTGACGGACACTGTTTTCATTGGACGAATGATTATCATCGTCCTTTTTAGGCTTGGACAGCGGTTTGCTGTGAGATTTTGTGTGGGTTTTTGGCTTCGAGGGTGGTTTGGATATAGTTCGACTCCGAGATTCAGTATATTCCTCATATTGTCGATCCAGAGCTGCCTTGACAGCGTTATCGACAAGAGCTTTTAACTCTGCGCCCGTCAGATGAACTTGGGCGTTATCATATTCGTCTTCCTTCGAGTGGCTATTTTCTCCAGTAGGGTCAGCCATGGTAACTTGAATCTGTTACAGAAGATAACGAAAATTTTATTTAGGAGTTTATTATAGAATTGTCTTTTATGGCAATTCATTAACCATGGTAACAGAGACCATATATGGTTAATTTGTTACTCATTTTTATTTAGGATTTGAACGTACTTATCCTAGTTACAAATAATATTGCTATTGGCACAATGCCTAGTCACGAGGACGTTATTATAATATTAGCCGAGATTACAGAGAATTAAGGTACGAAGGTTTGAACCGTAGTCCTTTTATCCTTTCTGACAGGGAGTCATAGACCACCACTGTCTTTTGTCTTATCATGACAACAATTATGGCCCATAGGCACTACATCTCTAATGGATGCTTGATAATTCGGCTCGTAGGCACTACATCGCTAATGGATGTTTAACAAGTTTGGCCCGTAGGCACTACATCACTAATGGATGTTTAATACATGATCATCTTTATTGATGATTTAACCCATGATTTATTATATCATTAATTTGGGCCTTGGAATCCTTAAAAGGATTCTTATATAAGAATGACGCGTGCGATTTTAACGAATCACATCTGCCACGAACGTTAATATGATTACAGAGGTTAACTGGAATTCTGAATCTTTTAATCAGGTCTTACCATCTTGGCCGGGTCCAAAAAGACACCTGGCTAGGTTTCACTCTTTAAGATTCTTTACTTAGGCAGATTTAAATTTAAAAGGAATGATTTTGATTTATTTCATATATAGTAATAACAAAAATGAAATTTATAACATAGCATTCCATAACTTCAAATACGATTACACGCTGCCCTAAACGGGACTTTTAAATAAATAACTACCTACGCAGAGGTTTATAGAAAAACAAGTCCACGCAGGGACCAATACAAGATAGATGTCCGCGCAGGGACTAAAAGATAAGTCCACCTAGGGACTGAAATACGATAAATGTCCACGCAGGGATTAAATTGCAAATACAACAATACATAAGGAGACTAATGGTCTCGTTTCTTCTTCTTGCCTTTCAACAGGTTCGCTAGACCCTTAAGGAATCCCCTGTTGTTCTTTCGTTCTTCCTCGAAATCTTGTTCCACACGACTTAATCGGTGGAGGATCTCTTCTTGCTCAGGAGGAGAGAAACGTGGTTGTGGCGCCCGTTGCGGAACTGGAGGTCTAGGAGGTGTTGGATACCCATGAGCTGAGTAGTCCGGTATCCCCATGTTTCCAAAAGCTTCGTCGGGATAGCGGGCATTATACCTAGCCGCTATCACATATGGGTCGCGCTCATAGTTGTAATTGTAATGCGCGTGCGACGACGGTTCGAACGGGTTGTATGCCGTTGGACCCGTGTATGCAGGTATTGGGTGGTCATACCCAAATGGTGGCGAAGATGGTGCAACTGGTGCGGAGTTCGCCTCCTGTACTGGACTTGAAGGTCCTTCTTCAGGTACTGACGGAAAGTGACTAGCACTCGAGTGGCGAGGGGTGCTGAAATGGAATTCCCCTCCTCGGGTAGACATTCGTGCTCCTGATCTTCTACGCCTTGGCGGATCTGGAATTACTGGTTGAACCTGTGGCGGTGGTGGTGGCGTAACGGCCACAAACCGCGAATCCTCAGAAGGATCCTGTTGTTGCTGTTGATCATGAGGCGAGTAATGATGTGAAGGTGTAAAGTACCAATTACATTGGTCAAACCTCGTTTGGTAACTATCGGGACCTTGATAGGGCGTTCCATGGAAGGATGACCCGTCCGAGATCTCGATTGGATGTGTGGGAGTTCCCCTAGCAGGCTCGACGGGGTCTGTATCCTCGTCCATATCTACTGCATTATCTTCAGAAAAGTGATCCTCTGGTCCTAGAGGGTTATACCCTATAGGCTCTTCGACATAATCCGCCGGGTTAAACTGTCCTACGAAGAAAGGTGATGGATCGCCGTAAGAATGGTGCGAAGCAGATCGCTGTAGAGGTAAAAAGGATGGTTGAGGGTTATTGGGAATATTTTCCGAATCTGGTCCAAACGAATGACGGTATGAGGGTGTTGAGTTATGCGAGGTAGAATGTCTCGCAGGTTCAAAAAGGTTTCTTCGTCTCTGTGGTTCTTCACTCCTTGTACTGGAAGGAGCTCGCGTGTTCGAAGGTCCAGCTTCGTGATCATGGTGAGTAATGATCGTTCCTCTGCCTCTTCCTCCTCTTCCTCGTCTGATTGCAGGCGGCATATTTCCTGCTTTCAAAACTTTAAATAACAATAACAATAAAAAGACAAACTTGGAATAGCAATTCGAATTTGTCCTATGTTCTTGTCTAGACTCAAGTATGTGCAATTGTGTAACTGAGATTAAACACAAAAGCTAGTGTTTAATTCACTCAGTGTTGGCTCTGATACCAACTTGTCACACCCCGATTTCCACGTGTCTCACCGGTGGGCCCGGTGGGGGATTACCGTGACGTAGTTGGCAACATTATAGTCAAACCACACAATATATATGAATGCACAGCGGAAGCAATAAGATAATTATGTTTCAACATTTAGTGTAATATCAATGTATCACCATTGTTGAAATAATAATCCACAGGGGATCAAATAATAATATCAAAAGTATTGTTCAACAGACTTCAGGCATCTTAAGCTTGCGAGGCTTCTAATGATCCTAAGGAGAAATCCCAGCCAATTACGCCTAATACCTGCATTTAGTCTTTTTGGGGAAAATACGTCAGTTTACACTGGTAAATACATTCAACTGACACTTTGGTAAAATGTTTGATAAAATTTGTTTAAATGCTCAAGGCACAAACTCTTTATAACTTGGGATAATTTGTAATCAAATCTTGTAAAGATTTACATGTTACTATGCATTCGATCGCCCGAGTCGTGTCGGGTTAAAGTTTAATAGACGCACCACATAGTATAAAACCGTGGCGGGTAACCAACGGCTACACTTTTATAATTATAGACATAATACCGGGTGTACGCCTACACCGGGATGTCAAGGTCGTGGCCATTCGTAAATGCTGCCAAGGATATCGGGGACATGGTCATTAAGCCCCCAAAGGCTTCAAGCCAACAAAACAAGTTTTCAAATGGGTCACATTGATAATACCCAACTTCTAATGAGTTGGGGTCAATTGCCCGACCAAGCGGTATTTTAGATACCGTAACCCAAGCCCGTATAACGGAATATAAGTTAAAAGTATTTACCTTTGCAAGTATAATCCTTAATTAAGTAAATCACAGATAGCTTTTACTGGTCTCCTATTCTGGAACGAAGGTTTTAAAATAACCTATTAGAATCCTAACGGGTCTTTATATTTGCCGAAGCTTAGACCGGTTGGTTTCAAAGGATAGTTACGGTTTAATCGCGTGAAAGGCGAAAACCGTGAATGCAGTGTGATTTTGACCCAACAAGTTTGAAGACTTGTTTTATATGGGTATAATAATCAGACTCTGGATTTTGGGGTCAAAACAATAGGGTTTGACCCGTTTCGGCTAACTTATGTAAACTAGTTACATAAGCCGAACCGTGCGCGCTAAAGGCGCAACGGGTAACCGTAGGAGTCCTACACTGATTTCCTAAGTCAATATGCCTTAAAGAGGTTGTGGTATCAGTAGGATACCTTCCGTAATGCCCGTAACGAGTTTAAGTTCATATTATGCCCCGTAGGGGTATCTTGGTCTTTTTAAAGATTATAAAAGAGGTTTTAGAGTTCTACAGGAATCTGAGTTTCCCGAACAGTTTATAAAGTCTAGAATACTTTATTTATTATTTAAAATCAGTAGCAACTGGAATCGGGTCAAAAGACCTTGTAGAACTCAAGTTATGGCCGAAAAGGGTATATTCGGTATTTACCGAACCGTTGCCATAACTGCATGTTATGAGCAGGTTAAAAATAATTAAAAATCTTTAAAAATCCCAAAATATTATTTTACAACAGTGAGCAAAAGGTTTGGTGTCGAAATCCGGGTTTAGATAGGCGTTATGCTAATTGCGCTATTTAATTACTAAAGTTTCGCAATTTGCGCTATTTAGCATAACTCCTATTCTGGACATCCGATTGACATGAAATTTTAGGGACATGCTTAGAAATCAGTAACCAAGGTTATGATCCTTTCACATGTCCGAAATTCTCGTTTTAAATTAAAAAGGGCGTTACGGTCAACTTTTAAGCATTTAACGGAAATGTGTGAAAGACTTGGACAAACAACAAACCGGTCACAGAGGTTTATACCATCATGTAACCTGGTCCTAAGAGAGTCCTAAGGCATATCTATTTCAAACTTTAACGGGTCAGAACTGAAGTCAATGCAAAAGTCAAACTTTTGCGACTTTCGGCTCCGAACCGGGTCAAAACAATAAATGGTCGGATCAAACAAGCTTAGACAAGTTTATATACTTATTATCATGTTTTATGAGTGTTCAAACAGGTTACATATCATCTACATTACAGATTATGCAAGAAATCGCAAAATAACATTTCTGTTGACTTTTTCTAAGCACGTTTGACTCGATTTTTGATCTAGTTAGAGTGGGAATCAGAGGGTGCCCTTTTAGGGGTTTAATGCCCACATGATTACCAACATATAACTATCTTTGATTCGACAAATCACTGGACCATTCGTGATTTATCGCAAAGTCAATCGTTAGTTACGACGGATTGACTTTTGAGCTAAACTAAGCAAAAACAAAGCCATAAAAGGTTTGGCATACTTACAGAAGCTTGGTGCACGATTTAGAATGATAGAGGGAAAGCTTTGGAGCTCCAGAAGTGAGTTAGAATGCAGGTTTGAGTGTGATTTCACTTATGTGCAATGTATGTCCTTTTATAGTGAATTTCCAAGCACAAGATCATTACAACTCAACCTACAAGGGAGTATGGATGATCAGCAGGTGGCCCTTGGTGCTAGGAGGCAAGTAGAGGGCGCCCATGCTTCATTTATTGCACTTTTGATCGTTCACAACTCCAAACAACAAGTCTGTCCAAAGTTTCTGCATCTCGGTGGTTTACGCGGCTCGCATGAGAGATCAGGCACCTTGTACGCGGGCCGCCTGAATCTTCATGTCAGCACGCGTATATGCAGGAGGCTCGCGGCCCGCTTCAACTTACCCTAAACCTTTACGCGGCCCGCGTTAGGTCTGATTTCCAAGATTTTTAAATCTTTTGTAATGATTAACCAAATCTTCGGTAATTAATAACCTGGCCTTTCGGGTTCGAAGGGGTAACTTTGCGATTTGGCCCTCGGTTAATTACAATTAAAGGCCTCGTGCCATTTACCCGTACTGTTAAGTCCCCGGTTAGTTATTTACTATCCGGAAAGCCTTAACTTTCATTGTTGACGCTTTTAACCCCTCTCGCACGAATTTGATCATAACTTTCTCGTTTTAAAACGGAACTTCGCGAAATTTATATAGTACATTCTAGTGAGCGTATTTTACTGTTACAAAGCCTCGGGTTCGTCAAAGGGTCACTCAGAGGTATAATTAAACATGTTGACACAATTAACCCCTGCAGCTTGTAATCTCTCACTTTCTTCCGCGTTTCGCTTCCGTACGATCCATGATTTATTCGTTTGAAGGTACGAGCATCGTTTAGAGTTACTATACAGTATATTTACTCTTTGTTGACATTTATAACCCTTGAATCTACATACTTTCAAGGTTTGTCAACTTTAGTCCTTTATTTAATATCTAATGCCACGTGTAAACTCATGACACGTGTTAACACATTATTGGACACAAAATTTCGAGGTGTTACATTAGTGTCCTCTGTCTTATTCTCATTAAGCATACCTAGCAACTTAGAATATTGATCAGCAGTTAAAGAGTTCAAAGAGCTAGTATTTTTATCATTTACAGTATTGTTCATAGAAGAACTAGCACCACTACTAGCAGCATTGTTAGACCTAGCCCACTGAGAACTGCCTTGAGTAGGTTTTGTGTCACACCCCGAATTCCACGTGTAACCGGTGGGCCCGGTGAGGGGTACAGTGACGTAGTTGGCATCGTCATAGACAAACAACACAATATAATAATGCACAGCGGAAGCAGAATAGATACATTTCAACTTTAAATAAAGTGCAATAATAAATATCACAGTAGTTGAAACGGATCCACAGGCGGATCAAATAAAATAAGATAAAAATTGTTCAACAGATATTTGTCGTCCGAGCTTGCGAGACTATAGTGGACGCTCTTAGGAAACAGCCAGCCTATTTTCGTATAGTACCTGCACTTAACCTTTTGGGAAAAATACGTCAGTTTACACTGGTAAATACAAATCAACCGACTCATTTTGAAAATGATTTAAAATTGATTTAAATGCACAAGGCATAAATATTTTTATTAACTTGGGATAATTATATAATATAAACTTGTGAACGATTTACATGCACTCGTATCTTTGGTGGCCCGGGATCTGCTGTCCGGGCTAAGAATTAAATGACACACCACATTAAAGAGTTATACACGCCGAGTGTACGCCTACACCCCGTGCTCTGGTCGTGGCCATCTCGTAAGATAATGCCAAGGATATCCGGGACACGGTCAATAACCCCCCAAAGCCTAAAGTAAGACAAGACTGTTTAAACGAAGTCGCACAAGCTATTCAAGACTGTACACCCATAAGGCGCAGGACTTGTGCGCCCGATCAAGCGGTATTTTAAATACCGTACCCCAAGCCCGTATAGGGAAAATAAGTCAAAATGTATTTACCTGAGCAAGTATGTAACACAAACGGTAAGTGTGGTAGCTTTTACTGGGCCTCCTAATCTGGAACAAAGGTTTATAATTAACCTATTAGATTCCTAACGGGTCTTTTATTTAAGCCTAAGCTTTGACCGGTTAGTTTTAAGAATGATACGGTTTACGCACGATTAAGCGAAAGACCGGATAGAATGTGATTTAGACCCGACAAGTTTGAATACTTGTATAATATGGGTATACTAAATACATTCTGGATTTTGAAATAAAAATGATATCGTTTGACCCGTTTCGGTTAATTTACGCAAACTAGTTACGTAAACCGAACCGAACGCAAAAAGGGCGTTACGGGTAGCCAAAAGAATCAAATGCAAGTTTCCTGATATAATATGCTTTAAATATGATATATCATCAGTAAGTTATGTTCCATATTGCCCGGAATAAGTTTAAACTCAATTTATGCCTTAGAAGGGCATTTTGGTCATTTACGAGATTGTAAAAGAGTTAAATTAGAAATCTGAGGTTCGGGTCTGGTCCATACAGAAAATATACTTAATTTAACATGTTATAACAGTAGGGTATGACCCATATATCAAATTTATCATTTAAAACCAAACTATGCACCGTAGGGGTATTTTAGTAATTTCACAAGGGCTAAAACTGCCAAAACTGGAAACCTGAGTTCAAAATATAATACTTACTGTTATTATATGAAAATATGCAATTTACATCAGTAGGTATAAGTCTTATATGTTAAAAACGGGTATAACGCTTACTATGCGCTTAAAACGCTAAAAATGCGATTTAGAGCCGTTTCCGGGTTTATATATGAAAGCTGAGATTTTTATATTTCCAGAAGGCTCAAAATAATTTATTTAACATATAAAATCAGTAGGAAAAGGTTTCGGGTCAAAAGAATGTGTAAAACTCATTTTATGGCTAAAACGGTCGAAACCGACATAAGCCGAAATAATTAAGCGATCCAAGATACGATCAGCCAAAAATTAAATAAAAATCATCTAAATTTCCAAAATATTATATTACATCTGTTGGTAAAAAGTTTCGTATCAAAACGTGGCCAGAAACGGGTTCTACGCGAAAAGGGCCGTTTATGTAAATTTATAATATAGTTTTACGCTAATGGCCATAACTCACAATCTGGACCACCAACTGATCCGAAATTTTCGGTGCAAGTTTATATATTAGAAATAAAGATTTCTATCCTTTCACTTTTCCAAAAATCACGTTTTATATCAAAAAGGGCAAAATAGTCAACTTTTAAGCATAATCGGAAACATGCAATTTAATCGGCTAAGTATAGATCCAAACAACAAAATTCCAGAAAGTTTTACCAAAATAAAAATGGTCAAAAATACTTTCCAATACAGATTTCAAATATGCATGTATGAATCCGAATCGATAGTCTACGAAATAGTCGTTTTATAAGACTTTCGGCTCCGATTCGTGTCTATACTATAGATTGTCGAGTTGATCGTGGTAAAACACATTCTTATATTCATAATAAAGCTATCTATGATGATCAAACAGATTGCATGTCATTTATTTTACCATTTAAGCTATTTTTCTCAAAAATCACTTCTGTTGACTTTTTAGAAACATGTTTGACTCGACAATTAGCATGCATATAGTGGGATTCAGATATTACCCTTTAGAGGGTTTGTTTCCCACATAAATACCCACATATAGCAGGTTTTAATTCGAGAAATGACTGACTGAAACTTGTTTAATCAGAAAGTCAAAGTGTATGATCAAACAGTTTGACTTTTAGCAATAATCAAAGCAAGAACGGATTAGAGATCGAATTAGAAGCTTACCAAGGTCCTATTGATGTTAAGCTATCACTAGAAATCGGCCTTGATGTCCAGAAATGCTCCAGAGATGCTTGAGAGCTTTTGCAAGTTTGGAAGTTCTTGTTCACAACACAAGTGTTTAGTAAAATGAGCTTTGGATCAGATTTAAAGCTGAATTTGGATGTTTGCAAGGGGGTTACTGTGGCCTAGGCATGCATGGACGTCTATTGGAGCTCAAGGGAGGTGAAACCAGCTGGAATGCACCCAAAATCGGACCCAAATCAGCCCAGTTCGCGACTTCTGTCGCTGGGCGCTGGGTCGCGGCCCGCGTAGCACCTCAGGCGGGCGCCTGGGGTCTGCAGATCCAAACTTGGCTCATTTGTTGCATGTTTGGTCCCTGTACTTTAGTTGCGATGGTTTGGCTACTTATCTTGACCCGTAAACCCCCAAACTTGGTTTTTAGGAACCTTAGGACTTTTACCAACATGGTAATGTCCTCGGATAATTTTGCGCTCAACCGAAAAGCCATGAAATTCGACGTTGACGCTTTTAGTCCTTCAAGTACGGTTTTGGCCATAACTTTCTCATACGTTGACGAAACTTCACGAAATTTTAACCACATATTCTAGTGAGTATATTTTAGCTTCTCAAAGCTTCGGGTCTGCCGAAAGTTCACTCAGAGGTATAAATTAAACATGTTGACACTTTTGGCCCCTATAGTTTGTAATACTTCACTTTTGTGCAATTTCCGCGTCGTATGATCCATGAACCACCCGTTTAAGGTTATGAACATTATGTAGGGTTATCATAGAGTCTATTCATCCATTGTTGACACTTTGGACCCTTATGTTCCATAGTTTTCACTGTTTGTCACTTTTAGTCCCTCTAAAGCATACTTTCACATACCGGAACCTTATGACACGTGTCAAGACATTATTGGGCGAAATTTTTCGAGGTGTTACATCATCACCCCCTTAAAAGAATCTCGTCCCCGAGATTTACTGAAACAAATGAGGGTATTTCTCTTGCATCGTGGATTCCACTTCCCACGTGTATTCGGGACCTCTACGGGCATCCCATTTGACCTTCACAATAGGCACATGCTTCCTCCGAAGCTTCTTTACCTGTCGATCCTCAATCGACAAAGGTTTTTCAACAAATTTCAGGCTTTCGTCTATGTGTATATCTGTATGTGGTATAACCAGTGAATCGTCAGCGAAACACTTCTTCAAATTACAGATGTGGAACACATTATGAATAGCACTAAGCTCTTCAGGCAAGTTTAACTTGTAAGCGACTGACCCGACACGTTCGATAATCTCGAAAGGTCCTATGTATCTCGGGCTCAGCTTGCCTTTCTTTCCAAATCTCATCACACCCTTCCAGGGCGATACTTTAAGCAATACTTTTTCACCTACATCGAAGTGAAAATCTTTGCGCTTAGGATCCGCATAACTTTTCTGCCTATCCCTGGCAGCTTTCAAACGATCGCGTATCTGCACGATCTTGTCTGTCGTTTCAAAAACAATGTCTGGTCCAGCCAACTGGACATCCCCAACTTCTGCCCAACAAATGGGCGATCTACACTTCCTACCGTATAGGGCCTCAAAAGGCGCAGCCTTTATGCTGGAATGGTAGCTATTGTTGTAGGAGAATTCAATCAGTGGTAGGTTCTTATCCCAACTACCACCCAAGTCGATCGCACATGCACGAAGCATGTCTTCCAAAGTTTGAATAGTACGCTCACTCTGACCATCAGTCTGAGGATGATAAGCCGTACTAAAATTCAAACGAGTGCCCAACGATTGTTGGAAACTCTTCCAAAAATGCGACGTATATCTAGTATCTCTATTGGAGATAATAGATATAGGTATACCATGTAACGCTACTATCTTATCGACGTATAATTGAGCTAACATATCTGAGCTATACGTCTCTTTGATGGGTAGAAAATGAGCTGACTTAGTCAGTCTATCTACTATGACCCATATGGTATCATTTCCCTTTTTCGTCTTCGGCAACTTGGTGATGAAATCCATTGTCACCATTTCCCATTTCCATTTGGGAATTTCAGGTTGTTGGAGCAAACCTGACGGCTTCTAATGCTCGGCCTTGACTTGCGCACAAGTCAAGCATTTAGCTACATGCTCAGCTACTGACTTTTTCAAACCAATCCACCAGTAGTTTGCTTTCAAATCCTGGTACATCTTATCAGCTCCAGGATGAACGGAATATTTAGAGTTGTGGGCTTCCTGGAGGATAACATCCCGAAGTCCTCCATAAACTGGAACCCATATTCGTCCGTTTAGTCGTAGCATTCCATCTTTGTCGTGGGATAACTGCCCCTCAGTTACTCCCAACTTTTCTGCAGGATAGTTAGCTTCCAGCACAGCTTCCTTTTGTGCAGCTAACACCCTATCATTTAAATTATTTCTTATTTCAATGCGCTTGGCATTGATTCTGATCGGCTTCACCCTTTCCTTTCTACTTAAGGCGTCGGCAACCACATTTGCCTTGCCTGGATGGTATCGTATCTCGCAGTCGTAATCATTGAGAGTTTCCATCCATCGCCTTTGACGCATGTTCAATTCCTTCTGATTGAACAAGTGTTGAAGACTCTTGTGATCTGAATATATTATACACTTAGTTCCATACAAGTAATGTCTCCATAGCTTCAAAGCAAATACAACCGCACCCAATTCCAAATCGTGGGTGGTGTAGTTCTTCTCATGCACCTTGAGCTGTCGAGAAGCGTAGGCAATGACTTTGCCTTTCTGCATGAGTACACAGCCCATGCCAGTGTGTGATGCATCACAATACACCACAAATTCTTCAATACCATCGGGCAATGTCAACACTGGAGCATTGCTCAATTTCTTCTTCAGAATGTCGAAGGATTCCTGCTGCTTAGGGCCCCAATCAAACTTAATCTTCTTACGAGTCAGCGATGTTAGGGGCGCAGCAATTCTTGAAAAGTTCTCAATAAATCGCCTATAATATCCTGCCAATCCGAGGAAACTGCGAATCTCGGTAGGAGTCTTCGGCTCTTGCCAGTTCATGATTGCTTCTACTTTAGCGGGATCTACTTGGATACCACGCTCGCTTACAACATGTCCAAGGAATTGGACTTCTCGAAGCCAAAATTCACACTTCGAAAATTTGGCATAAAGCTTCTCTTGATGCAGAAGTTTGAGAATACAACGAAGGTGTTTCTCATGGTCAGCTTGGCTCTTCGAGTAGATAAAGATGTCGTCAATAAAGACTATGACGAACTTATCTAAATAAGGCTTGCAGACGCGATTCATGAGATCCATGAACGCGGCTGGTGCGTTAGTGAGCCCAAACGGCATCACTAGGAACTCGTAATGTCCATAACGAGTCCTAAACGCTGTCTTGTGTACGTCTTCATCCTTGACCTTCAACTGATGATAACCGGACCTCAGGTCGATCTTGGAGAAATAGCTTGCTCCTTGCAACTGATCGAACAGATCGTCGATCCTGGGTAACGGATACCTATTCTTGATAGTGACCGTGTTAAGCTCACGGTAATCGATGCACAGACGCATCGACCCATCCTTCTTTTTAACAAACAAGATTGGCGCTCCCCAAGGAGATGAGCTAGGTCTAATAAAACCTTTGGCTAAAAGCTCATCCAACTGCGTCCTCAACTCCTTCATCTCCGTTGGTGCCAATCTGTATGGTGCTCTTGCTACAGGTGCAGCGCCTGGTATGATATCTATCCGAAACTCTACTTGCCTATCTGGTGGCAAACCAGGTAGCTCTTCAGGGAAAACCTCAGGATATTCCGAAATAACAGGAATATCTTCAATCTTCGGCTTCGGCTCATCAATGGTAACTTGTGCCATATAAATGACACATCCTTTCTGCATGCACCTGGATGCCTTGAGCATGGACACTCGCTCCGGCAATCCATGCTGGGTGTCTCCTTGAATAGTAAGTGACTCACCAGACGGAGTTTTCACTACTACTTGCTTTCTATTGCACAGAATCTGGGCTTGGTTGCTCGACAACCAATCCATGCCTATCACTATGTCGAATCCAGCTAGCTTAAAGGGAAGCAAGGATAACGGGAAAGAGTGATTCCTAATGGATATAACACATCCATCTAGAACTGTCGAAGCGGTTTCTATGGTTCCATCGGCTAATTCCACCTCATATTTTACACTTAAGGTTTTAACAGGAAGGTTCAACAATTTACAAAACTTATCATCTACAAACGACTTATCAGCTCCTGAATGAAACAGGACTCTAGCAAAAACATCATTTACAAGAAACGTACCGGTAATGACGTTGTCGTCAAGGACTGCTTCCTTAGCGTCCATTCTGAAGACTCTCGCATTAGTCTTCTTCCCATCATCAACCTTCTTCGCATTCTTTGGGCAATTGGGCCGAATGTGCCCTTTCTCGTTGCAACCAAAACTGGTTGCATCCTTCATTTTCTTGCAATCCACAGCTTTATGATTTGTGGACTTGCAGATCCCACAACGTTTCTCGAAAGACTGGGACTTAGACTCCTGCCTGCATCTCCCAAAGTGATGCCTCTTACAAACCTTGCATTTGGGTTTCTCACCCGACTGATCCCCTTTCTTGAACCCCGACCCTTTCCTATGGTCGTTGTTTCCCTTGTGTCGTTTCTCAGATCTTCGTGAGGTGTCATCCTCACGTTTCCTTTTGTTTTCCTCCGAGCTCTTCATAGCTCTAAGTCTGACGACATCTTGAGTGAGGGAGAGGGATAGATCAGCTACTGATCTAAATGTAGTAGGCCTTGAAGCCTTGACGCTTGCCTTTATCTCCGGTGCCAGACCCCCAATAAATCGAGCGATCCTACGCGGCTCCGGGGTCACTAGATAAGGCACTAACCGGGATAAGGTGTTGAACTTAGTAAGATACGCTTGACAATCGAGATTCTTCATGACTAGAGACACAAAATCCGATTCAATTCTTTCAACCTCATGCTGAGGACAGAAATTCTCCTTGATCAATGCTACAAACTGATCCCATGTCATGCTATACAGAGCGGTCTTTCCAGTAGCTTGTAGAAGCGACTTCCACCATGCCAACGCGTCACCCTTGAACGACTGGGACGCGTATTTCACAACATCCCTATCAGCACACCCGCTGATATCAACCACAGTATCCATCTCATCAATCCACGTCATACAATCGACGGCTCCCTTTTCCCCAGTGAAATCTCTGGGCTTGCAAGATACAAAATACTTGTACGTACAGGACTTGCTGTACGTATCATGCTTCAGCTTAATCTCTTGCTTTGGGACGCTGCTGTGGTTGGAGGAGTGATTATCATCCTCAGCTTTCTTCGGCTCACTCTTTTTAGAGGGTGGCTTACTATGAGCCTCAGAATGAGTCTTGGGCTTTGCGTGCGTTTCTGTTCGGGTCCTACTCCGAGTACCACTAGATTCCCTGAATTGCCTATCCATAGCTTTGGCAACAGCGTTATCTATCAGTGCTTGCAACTCTGCACCGGTAACGTGAATCTTTGCATTATCTGAGTGTTCCCCAGAATGACTGTTGGTCTCCTCCGATTTGGCCATTGTAGCTTTAAGCTACAATAAAGGACAAGGTCTAATTTAGAACCTAACAGTATTATCGTTCTAGACGATTTATTAACCATGGTATCAAGAACCTTAACAGTTAATTTAATAAATTTCATTCAGGCTCTTAATAGCAATCAAGGAATGAAAATATGTATATATTGGCACCATAGGCCTAGTCACATGGACAATTACTAAATTATAAATTTAGATTTTTATAGGATTATAAATTGTATAATTAAACAAATAAATCCTTTTCTAGACAGAGAGTCATAAACCACAACTGTCACTAATACCAACCTGTCACTATATGACATAGTCATAACCCGTAGGTATCAAGTCATTAATAGACTTGTATACAGATATAATCTGTAGATAATTTATTAAAAAGGGTGGCTTGTGTGATTCTACCGATCACGCTTAGCCAGGAATGTTAACATGTTTTCAGATGTTAACAGGGAGTTGAATCCTTTCAACCAGGTTTTACCATCATGGCCAGGCCTGTTACTAAGGCATTCAAGCTAGGTTATACCTTACTAAGATTCTTATAAAATGGCAAATCAAATAAAAATTGATATTTTCCATTATTTTAATATTATATTCATGCATTTAAATAAAAATGAGAAATTCCAATTAACCATTTCAAATTTCAAATAAAGTACTAGTACATCTTTGCCCTAAACGGGACTTTAACTCAAATAACATGAATAACATGCCCGCGCAGGGGCTAAACAACTAACAACAACGACAAATAAAATAAAACAAACCCACGCAGGGGTTAACAGAACAACATACCCACGCAGGGGTAGGATACAGGAATAGATGTCCACGCAGGGACATGAGTAAAAGAGATAACAATCAAAGGATTCAATGATCCTTCTTACTCTTACCCTTGAGTAAGTCAAACACCTTCTTGAACATGCCATCGTTGCGTCGGCGATCAGCTCGCATCTCATGTTGCAAATCACGTCGTACATTGTTTATTCCTTGCAGGATTTCCTGAACCTGCGGCGGCGACATCATAGGTGCCGGCGGTGGTGGCTGGTACTGCTGTGGATGGCTGCTGGTAGCCCTGCGGTGGGAAACCAAAAGCTGATGGTCCCGTAGCCCAGGGACCTCCAAAAGCACTCTCCTGGTTAAAAGGGTTGTAGCCTGAGGCTAACCAGTAGGGATCTCCCGTATAATCATAACCGGGAGGAAAAGTCGGCTCAAACAGGTTGAACTGCGCTGCGCTGGCGTAAGCCGGAATCGGCTCTCCGAAGTTCTGCGGCGGCATCGGCGCAGAAGTGACCTCCGAAACGGGATGCGGAGACTCCCCGATCTCGGACTCCTCATGAAGAGGTGAGTAGCGGCTGCTACCAATGTGCGGAGGGGTACCAATGCGAATCCCTCCGCGCGTAGACATACGCGCATTCCTCCTTGGCCTCTGAGGCGGAGGAGGTAAAACTGGTGGCGGTGGTGGCGACGGAGTGATCACGTCGCGCCATAGGGCCTCAGATAGGTCCTGCTGTAGAGGCTGCTGCTGCTGAAGCTGCTGCTGCTGAGAGTGGTGCTGCGAGTGCACCGGCGAACCATGGCGAGACTGGAGCATCGGAGAGTTGTGGCGGCTGGGGGTGTAATACCAATCGTGCTGCCGAAACCTCTCCTGAAAGCTATCAACACCATTGTAGGGTGATCCCCTAAATGGTGACCCATCCGATATCTCGATGGGATGGTTGGGCGTACCTGACGGCGGCAGTGAAGGGTCCGTGTCTTCATCAACCTCCATCTCGTGATCACCAGGAAAGTGGTCCTCTGGTCCTAGTGGGTTATGACCCACCGGCTCGTCCAAATAAGCATCAGGGTTATACACACCCTGGTAAACTGGTGCGGGGTATTGGTGAGGCGACTGATGGAGCGGTATGTAAGATCCATGAGAACCATGGGGCTCATTCTCCGAGTGGGGCCCAAATGATTGGGGTAGTGATGGCGAAGTGCTCATAGACACCGAGTGTCTAGCCGGCTCGGCGAATGATCCCCAAAGATCATTGGCTGCAGTGTGGTGCGTAGCTGACGGAGCGCGTCTGTGTGAGGGTCCTGCCTCATGGTCGTGAGATGTAGCGAATCCTCCTCGACCTCTCATCCGTGGCGGCATAATGATCCTGTCAAAATTTAAACAAGTTGCACAACAAATATATAAGACAAAGCTAATAATAAAAATAAAATAAAATAAACGAAATGTTGAACATTTCCTAAGTTCTTTGTCTAGACTCGAAAATCGAGGAATGTGCAATTGTGTAACTGAGATTAAACACAAAGGAATAGTGTTTAATTCACTCAGCGTTGGCTCTGATACCAACCTGTCACACCCCAAATTCCACGTGTCACCGGTGGGCCCGGTGAGGGGTACAGTGACGTAGTTGGCATCGTCATAGACAAACAACACAATATAATAATGCACAGCGGAAGCAGAATAGATACATTTCAACTTTAAATAAAGTGCAATAATAAATATCACAGTAGTTGAAACGGATCCACAGGCGGATCAAATAAAATAAGATAAAAATTGTTCAACAGATATTTGTCGTCCGAGCTTGCGAGACTATAGTGGACGCTCTTAGGAAACAGCCAGCCTATTTTCGTATAGTACCTGCACTTAACCTTTTGGGAAAAATACGTCAGTTTACACTGGTAAATACAAATCAACCGACTCATTTTGAAAATGATTTAAAATTGATTTAAATGCACAAGGCATAAATATTTTTATTAACTTGGGATAATTATATAATATAAACTTGTGAACGATTTACATGCACTCGTATCTTTGGTGGCCCGGGATCTGCTGTCCGGGCTAAGAATTAAATGACACACCACATTAAAGAGTTATACACGCCGAGTGTACGCCTACACCCCGTGCTCTGGTCGTGGCCATCTCGTAAGATAATGCCAAGGATATCCGGGACACGGTCAATAACCCCCCAAAGCCTAAAGTAAGACAAGACTGTTTAAACGAAGTCGCACAAGCTATTCAAGACTGTATACCCATAAGGCGCAGGACTTGTGCGCCCGATCAAGCGGTATTTTAAATACCGTACCCCAAGCCCGTATAGGGAAAATAAGTCAAAATGTATTTACCTGAGCAAGTATGTAACACAAACGGTAAGTGTGGTAGCTTTTACTGGGCCTCCTAATATGGAACAAAGGTTTATAATTAACCTATTAGATTCCTAACGGGTCTTTTATTTAAGCCTAAGCTTTGACCGGTTAGTTTTAAGAATGATACGGTTTACGCACGATTAAGCGAAAGACCGGATAGAATGTGATTTAGACCCGACAAGTTTGAATACTTGTATAATATGGGTATACTAAATACATTCTGGATTTTGAAATAAAAATGATATTGTTTGACCCGTTTCGGTTAATTTACGCAAACTAGTTACGTAAACCGAACCGAACGCAAAAAGGGCGTTACGGGTAGCCAAAAGAATCAAATGCAAGTTTCCTGATATAATATGCTTTAAATATGATATATCATCAGTAAGTTATGTTCCATATTGCCCGGAATAAGTTTAAACTCAATTTATGCCTTAGAAGGGCATTTTGGTCATTTACGAGATTGTAAAAGAGTTAAATTAGAAATCTGAGGTTCGGGTCTGGTCCATACAGAAAATATACTTAATTTAACATGTTATAACAGTAGGGTATGACCCATATATCAAATTTATCATTTAAAACCAAACTATGCACCGTAGGGGTATTTTAGTAATTTCACAAGGGCTAAAACTGCCAAAACTGGAAACCTGAGTTCAAAATATTATACTTACTGTTAGTATATGAAAATATGCAATTTACATCAGTAGGTATAAGTCTTATATGTTAAAAACGGGTATAACGCTTACTATGCGCTTAAAACGCTAAAAATGCGATTTAGAGCCGTTTCCGGGTTTATATATGAAAGCTGAGATTTTTATATTTCCAGAAGGCTCAAAATAATTTATTTAACATATAAAATCAGTAGGAAAAGGTTTCGGGTCAAAAGAATGTGTAAAACTCATTTTATGGCTAAAACGGTCGAAACCGACATAAGCCGAAATAATTAAGCGATCCAAGATACGATCAGCCAAAAATTAAATAAAAATCATCTAAAATCCCAAAATATTATATTACATCTGTTGGTAAAAAGTTTCGTATCAAAACGTGGCCAGAAACGGGTTCTACGCGAAAAGGGTCGTTTATGTAAATTTATAATATAGTTTTACGCTAATGGCCATAACTCACAATCTGGACCACCAACTGATCTGAAATTTCCGGTGCAAGTTTATATATTAGAAATAAAGATTTCTATCCTTTCACTTTTCCAAAAATCACGTTTTATATCAAAAAGGGCAAAATAGTCAACTTTTAAGCATAATCGGAAACATGCAATTTAATCGGCTAAGTATAGATCCAAACAACAAAATTCCAGAAAGTTTTACCAAAATAAAAATGGTCAAAAATACTTTCCAATACAGATTTCAAATATGCATGTATGAATCCGAATCAATAGTCTACGAAATAGTCGTTTTATAAGACTTTCGGCTCCGATTCGTGTCTATACTATAGATTGTCGAGTTGATCGTGGTAAAACACATTCTTATATTCATAATAAAGCTATCTATGATGATCAAACAGATTGCATGTCATTTATTTTACCATTTAAGCTATTTTTCTCAAAAATCACTTCTGTTGACTTTTTAGAAACATGTTTGACTCGACAATTAGCATGCATATAGTGGGATTCAGATATTACCCTTTAGAGGGTTTGTTTCCCACATAAATACCCACATATATCAGGTTTTAATTCGAGAAATGACTGACTGAAACTTGTTTAATCAGAAAGTCAAAGTGTATGATCAAACAGTTTGACTTTTAGCAATAATCAAAGCAAGAACGGATTAGAGATCGAATTAGAAGCTTACCAAGGTCCTATTGATGTTAAACTATCACTAGAAATCGGCCTTGATGTCCAGAAATGCTCCAGAGATGCTTGAGAGCTTTTGCAAGTTTGGAAGTTCTTGTTCACAACACAAGTGTTTAGTAAAATGAGCTTTGGATCAGATTTAAAGCTGAATTTGGATGTTTGCAAGGGGGTTACTGTGGCCTAGGCATGCATGGACGTCTATTGGAGCTCAAGGGAGGTGAAACCAGCTGGAATGCACCCAAAATCGGACCCAAATCAGCCCAGTTCGCGACTTCTGTCGCTGGGCGCTGGGTCGCGGCCCGCGTAGCACCTCAGGCGGGCGCCTGGGGTCTGCAGATCCAAACTTGGCTCATTTGTTGCATGTTTGGTCCCTGTACTTTAGTTGCGATGGTTTGGCTACTTATCTTGACCCGTAAACCCCCAAACTTGGTTTTTAGGAACCTTAGGACTTTTACCAACATGGTAATGTCCTCGGATAATTTTGCGCTCAACCGAAAAGCCATGAAATTCGACGTTGACGCTTTTAGTCCTTCAAGTACGGTTTTGGCCATAACTTTCTCATACGTTGACGAAACTTCACGAAATTTTAACCACATATTCTAGTGAGTATATTTTAGCTTCTCAAAGCTTCGGGTCTGCCGAAAGTTCACTCAGAGGTATAAATTAAACATGTTGACACTTTTGGCCCCTATAGTTTGTAATACTTCACTTTTGTGCAATTTCCGCGTCGTATGATCCATGAACCACCCGTTTAAGGTTATGAACATTATGTAGGGTTATCATAGAGTCTATTCATCCATTGTTGACACTTTGGACCCTTATGTTCCATAGTTTTCACTGTTTGTCACTTTTAGTCCCTCTAAAGCATACTTTCACATACCGGAACCTTATGACACGTGTCAAGACATTATTGGGCGAAATTTTTCGAGGTGTTACATTTTGGTCTATAGTTTGAGGGACAACCGTGCAGTTCAAAACATTTATCAACCGTATGTCCAATCTTGTTGCAATGAGAGCATTTTAGATTTGGGTTGGGACCTTTATTGAATTTTTTCTTGTTATCATTGAAATTATTAGATTTAGTAGCAAAACCAACATTAGGGATTTTAGAGGAATTGTTTGAACCTCTATGAGATTCTTCTCTAGAGATGATAGAAAAAGCATTTTTGATGGTTGGTAAAGGGTCCCTTGTTAACAGATTGGTCCTAACAGGTTGATAAATGTCATCTAATCCCATTAAGAATTGCATAAGTTTGATTAATTGACTGAACTCATTGAATTTAGTAGAAGCATTGCAGGTGGAAGAAGGAAGTTGTAGCATGGCATCAAATTGTTTCCACATAGTGTTGATTTTATGATAATACTCAGACACACTAGAGCCATTTTGACTAAAAGAGTTGATTTTTTGATATAAGCTAAACACAACAGATCCATCAACTTTATCATAGGTATCTTTAAAATCATCCCACACTTCTGAGGCAAGTTTAGAATAAACTTGACCAACATATAATTCATCAGAAACAGAGTTCAGAATCCAGGTCAGCACAATAGAATTACAACGATCCCACTGACTAGCAAGTACATCATTGTCTTTAGATCTATTGCAAGTTCCATCAATAAAGCCTAATTTATTTTTAGCCATTAGAGCAAGTTTCATAGCATTGGACCGGACTACATAATTCTCAGTCCCTTTTAGTTTTATGCTAACTATTGTGAGCCCACTAGAGTCACTAGCATGGAGATAGAATGGGTCACTAGCATCTAATTTGCTAACCAAGGTCACAGCAGACTCAGTTTTATCAGTCATAATAGCAAGAAAGGAAACACAGATCAGAATAGTCAAACAAACAGATTGGCAAACAAAGTACCAAACAACCAGACAAATAACAGAAATACCAAACAGCCACCGGCGAAGCCTGGACAGAGGTCCGATCAGAGGTTCGTCACTCAAGGTGCCTCCGCAGACAATGACCCGGGAGCCACAACACAACAGACCAAATCAGACACAAATGCAACAGAGTGAACCCTCTCTGTGTCCCAATAATCAAACCGGTCTTACCTAAAAACCCGATATCAAAGGTGCCTAGACTCAAGACAAAGTGATGCAAAACGAAAAATAAAGAGAGAAGGAAGGAATGATCTCACAGTGGGTGCCAGCAGAAGGGGTCCAGGTCTGCAACCTTCACTTAGTGTAAGTGTAGTATTCGGTGACTGAAGATATCAATGTCAAATAGAACTGATAGCAACAGTTAAGGGGGAGTCTATAAGTGCAGTTCCTACTGGGTAACTGTGCTTTATCAGTTCTGGTCTACGGTCAACAAAGTCAAAACCAAGTCAAGAATTTGGAAGCTTTATCAGTTCCGAGTTTATGATGTTAAACTCGGAATATGTTGATTATTATTGTTGTCCGAATTAATTGTTTTGTATCCCGGACAATATGTTTTGTCCGGGTTTAGTCCCTAGTCTATATATATGTGTTGTATAGGGTAGATTAGGGCAACCCTTCAGAGCTTGGTGCTCCTCTCACAAATCCCATCCATTCTCCATCAGTGTGTGAATTCTAGAGAGAGAGGGAGACTATGTGTTAGTGAGAGAAAGCTAGGTTTAGATCTTTGTGATCTAAACCAGCTTGTAGATGATGTATACTCTTTTGGTATGTAATCTGTGATGACTGATTCGTTAATAAAAAGATTCATCTTCTACATTTTTCTATCTTTGGTGTTTATAATTGTTCTTCATGTCTTGAATCAAGTGCAATGTTTGATGTTCGTCATCTATCCGTGCTTTAACAGTGGTATCAGAGCATGGTTACCGATTCGGAATGGTCTAACCGCCTTCCAAATCACCATTGCTCTTGATTTGATGTTTGTTTCCGCCAAACATCTTGAAGACGTGAAGATTCTGCATAAAACTTGAAGAAAATGAAGTTGTTCGTCGCCTGTGATGGTTTTTCTTGTTGCAGTTCTAGGGTTTTTGATCTGAAAAAGGCTATGTCCGGATTTATGTAAGTGTTATTCATGTCCGAGTTAATCTATCAACATATAATCCGAGTTTTTCCTTCAGAGTTTTTCTTCAGAGTTTCCATTCAGTGTTTGTGCTTCAGGGTTATTGATGAACTAGTGTGAAGTCACACTTGTGAGATAACCTGAAGCAATTTCCACTTGTCCGACTAAGAAGTCAGGATAAAGAAGTCAGGACTTTGTGCTCAGGGCTTTGGAGATCAGGGTTTTTTTCCTTTTAAGAGGTCAGGTCAGAGTTTCCTTTCAGAGTTTAAAGTTCAGGGTTTTTTGGGTAAGAGTTTAGGTGTCCAAGTTTAGGTGTCCAAGTTTAGTATTTAAGTGAGTCAGAGTTTAGTTAAGTTCTAAGAGTTTAGGTGTCCAAGTTTAGTATGTGATCTTTTGTCCAAGTTTATGTCATGGAGAATTATCCAAGTTTTAGTCATGGACAATTGTCCAAGTTTAAGCCATGGACTTTTGTCCAAGGTTATGTTAGGGACAAGAGTCAGAGTTTATGTATTTTGATGCTAAATTCGGAATTATCAGGCCAAGTTCGGACTTAAAAAAATCGAATTTATGGGTTTTTCGGATTTCTTTGCTTGTTCCGAATTTCTTTGTACTCTAAGTATTGTTCCGATGATCTATTCGAGGTTTCAAGAGCTTTCGGGTTTTACGATTTCCAAATTTTCTAGAATTCCGGGTTACCTGGGGTACCGGATTTTTAGCTAAATTTAGAAGTTTGTGTTGTTCGGAAGTTTCGAGTTGTGCATGTTCCGAGTTTTTCTAGTTATTCCGGGTTACCTGGGGTACCGGGTAACTAATTAAGAGTCAGAATTATGTGTATTTTGGAAACTTGAAGTCGGTTTCAGATTATCGAAAAGTTTTATGGTACTTATGTTGTCCGGATCAAGTGAGGAGGTCAAGAGAATAAGACTTGCTTGGACTTTTATATTGTTTACGAAGAAATAGGGGGAGCAAAAAAAATCTTGTTTTCTTCGTAAATCTAAAGCTTGTGCGTAAAAAGGCTCGTGTGTGATGCTGTTTTGTCACGTATGTTTGGGTTGTTAATCAAGTATTGACATGATGAAGTTGGATTCTCGTTTGACGACTAGTTAAAGATTCATCCTTATTAGTAGCTGTTTAGAGTAGAGAAGACTGGTTTCTTGGTCCCTCTTCCAAGACGGTTGCTAGTCGGTTCTCGAAATAATGTGGTGCTTCTTAATTTGAGGGGAAGATCGGAGATGAAAGCCATCGGGGATTCAGCGGATTCGTGAAGATAGGAGATTGATTCATGAAGATTCGTGACTAGATGAGATCATACATGAAGGGCTGAAGACTTTTGATCAAGATGGTGGATGTACTTTTACAAAGTTCAGTTTGTTATTAACTTATCGAACTGAGCTTCATGTCTTTGCAAAATTTGAAGTGTTCAAGGCTGGGCATTGGAAATCCAATGTTTCTTTCTGCTGTTGGTTAGGTTTGAAGATTAATGTATCAAGCGATATTCTTACATGTGGTTGTAGGTCGGTTCGTGTTAACTTGATTCAGGAGTAGATTGAGGGGGAGGATCAACAGTGTTTGATGTTGGATTCTTCATGTTTCTTAAAGAGGCCTCAAGTGATCGTCAACAAGTCTTTTATTAGAAGGGTTGAAGATCGTTGTGCTCTACCGGAAAGATCAAGTCTCAACCAAAGTTAAAAGCAGGCATGATATCATCAGTCAAGGGGGAGTCTGTAAGTGCAGTATTCGGTGACTGAAGATATCAATGTCAAATAGAACTGATAGCAACAGTTAAGGGGGAGTCTGTAAGTGCAGTTCCTACTGGGTAATTGTGCTTTATCAGTTCTGGTCTACGGTCAACAAAGTCAAAACCAAGTCAAGAATTTGGAAGCTTTATCAGTTCCGAGTTTATGATGTTAAACTCAGAATATGTTGATTATTATTGTTGTCCGAATTAATTGTTTTGTATCCCGGACAATATGTTTTGTCCGGGTTTAGTCCCTAGTCTATATATATATGTGTTGTATAGGGTAGATTAGGGCAACCCTTCAGAGCTTGGTGCTCCTCTCACAAATCCCATCCATTCTCCATCAGTGTGTGAATTCTAGAGAGAGAGGGAGATTATGTGTTAGTGAGAGAAAGCTAGGTTTAGATCTTTGTGATCTAAACCAGCTTGTAGATGATGTATATTCTTTTGGTATGTAATCTGTGATGACTGATTCGTTAACAAAGAGATTCATCTTCTACATTTTTCTATCTTTGGTGTTTATAATTGTTCTTCATGTCTTGAATCAAGTGCAATGTTTGATGTTCGTCATCTATCCGGTGCTTTAACACTTAGGTTTACAAGACACAGGTCAGAAAACCGAAAGATTCCTGTTGGTTTGCCCTAAAGGGACCAACGAGGATCTTCTTCTCCAACAAAGACAAAAAACCCAAATTAGGGTTTCCACAGCAGCGCCGTCACCGGAAACCAGAAGCCAAACAAAAAACCCCAAACCCTAGAACTTAGGGTTTCACACCTTTAGATCTACACCGTCTCCACTGAGCAAGATATTACTCCGGAAACAGGGACCAAAAACACAGAGTGCCGTCAAAGGAAGGAACCCTATATCGGAAGAGAGAAGGTCAGTCAGAACCTTGTACCGCAGCGGAAGAGGAACCAGAGCCCGATTCAACCTTGGGGCTCTGATACCATGTCAGAACTCAAGGATCAAACAATTTTATTATGTATCTTTGAATCAAATACAAGAACAAAACACATATGTCATCACAGATTTGTAATCAAACAAAAAGAACAGAAAAGATCTCCTATCAGATGATCTGTACAAGTGTAGATAAACCCTAGACTCACGAATGTACTTGTGAGGATAGGGAACAAGAGCACCGAACAAGAGTGAAGACCAAAGAAAATGAGGAGCTCGTATGATTAGGACATAGAACCTTCTGCCTATTATATGGGCTAGAAACCCTACGCACCAGCTAACACCCAGCTGTCTTTAACGGCTACAAGCCCAAGGAAGGAGCCCAGCTGCAAGGCATGAGGAGAGCCCAAAGCAAAGCAGACCAAATAGCCCAACCTCACAAAACAAAGAAACAAGGAAAAGGATGAGACAAGGGAAAATATAAATAATTTATGATAAGTAAAACATGTAATTAACAAGCACATTTATACTGAAATATACAAGAATTTTAACACTAGGAACTCACAGATTTGTATTTGTTTGCCTCGGTGGAGACTTTCCAGGAGGCCACTCATCCTAGTACTACTCACACCCAAGCACGCTTAACTGTGGAGTTTTCATGTTCCGCAGCCAACTAAGCCCAAAACACGTTGTGATTTAAGAGGCAGGACAATCCTTATGAACCAGGATCTCTCCTAGCCACGGTTGATATAGGATTTGCCTAGAGTGTTACAATTGTCCATGTTAATCTTACAGGAGTTGTCTATTTGCCACTAGAAATGGGGGAATAACTTGGATTTGAAATGAAAAAAAAAATCGTTGAGTAATGATTGACACTACCACTCTTATTCGTTCATGTGGCAACAAAATCTTTTTTTAATAATATTTCATTTATCATTTAATTTGATTGTTCTTTAATAACTTGCATTTGTTAACTAAAAAAATGACTGAATATGCAGTTGTGTTTAAGGGGTTTTTATCAACATTATGATATACGCACTTTATTGAAAACATAGTTGTATTAAAATTAAAATATTATTTAATATCATAAACTATCTAAGTACTAGTATTGTACCACTACCAAACTGTTATTGATCGAACAACACTGATGACGGTACCAACAATAATTCTTTTGGCATTTGGTTTCGATAATATATCATTTATCATTGAGTTTGATTTTTCTCATATAACTGAACTTTAATACACAATTATGTTTAGATTTTTTTGTGAACATTCCGATAAATTTTTTTTATTAAAAAGGGGTAACTTCGTAGAAATGTAATCAATTTTGACAAGTGTTCCAATTAAGTGATTGAAACTTTTTTTGTCTCTATAAAATAATTCAAGTTTCATTTGATGTTCTAATACTATGTAATTATTAGGTTACTAGGTTAGTAATTATGATGTGTTAGGTTTTATTATCTTTTTTTTATTTTTAATATGATATGGAAAATAAAAATAATACATGGATTTTTCTAAAAAAAATTGAAAAATCATTTTTTACTCTAAAATTAATAAAACGTACACTGTTACGATTGAATTTTTTAAGGCAAAAAATTTTACTTTTTGAATGATTAACGAAAACACTTTTTTATATGGTTTTGGGAGGATATTGCTTTTTTATGAATAGAAAATAAAAAAACTTGTGTTAATTATGAATAAGAAAAACAATATTCATGTCGTACGTCTTGCAAAATAACCTGATCATGAAAGGTTATAATATGTTTTTATTTTATAATTCCACCTAATATAAATAATATCTACATAAGCGTAAAAAGAAAATAAAAAACAAAAGAAAAAACATAGTAACCTGATGACCTGGTAATTACACAATATTGGAACACAAAATTAAAGTTTAGTGACTTTAGAAAGACAAAAAAAAGTTTGGATGACTTAATTGAGACACTTGACAAACTTAGTTACATTTTAGTGGCATTTTCCCTATTAAAAATGGGGTATACTCAAAATAAAGTATTTTATACTCAACTCTGTTGAGTACCGGCATCATAGCGAACCAAGTGATACAAACCGAATAACATGAGTACCAATATCAGTATTTATTTTATATGATTTTAACATGTAAAGCACATGTTGATGTCTATTTGGCATATCACAATTTCTTTTATGTTTTGGTGGTCAAGTGATACAACTTTTTTTTTTTCAGACAATACCTAGGGGATGGTTCAAATGAAAACCACTTTTATTGTGAAAACTCGAAAACTAACTAAAAAAGCCTAAAAAACACACAAATTTTTTTTTTCAATTTTTTTATAAAAATCACTGGTTTTTATATATGAAAAAACTTTTTTTCAAAAAAAAAATTTTTTTTTGTAGTACACATGTGTAATAATACACATGTGTAGTACACATACATATGTGTAGTATTACACATGTGCACTATACAAATTTTTTTTTTTCTGAACTTTTTTTTATATAAAAAAACCTGCGAAAATTATTATGCAAAAAAAAAATTGGTATGTTTTTTTTGGCCTTTTTAGTTAGTTTTCGAGTTTTCACAATAACTAGTGGTTTTCATTTGAACCTTCCCCAACCATTATAAATAAACAATTTTAATTTTATAATTCATATGGCACGTGTTTCATTGCATGCTTACCTAAAGAAACATAGATTAAAACATATGGATCAGTGGCAGATCTAGAAGATCCGCATAGGAGTAACGTTTCAATAAAAAGAGGGTAACAAAATTGAAAAAACGTCAAATTTCTCCACAATTTACGCTACCGTCAAAGCATCACCAGAGCGTCAAGGGGCAACAGAGGTTACCCCTTCTATCACTCTAGTTCCGCCCCTTAATGGGATACGGTCACTATTTTCCCGCAAGATTTTAAGTGAGAAAATCATCTTTTTAAAGAGGTCGTGTGTAATGTGTATTCAAAGTGACACAAAGGCCCATAATAGTTTTAACTTGGTCAGGATCTTAGAATGCTGTTAAATCGCATTAATGGGCTTAGTCAATACTAATTCTGAGGTCTTTAACAGGCCCATAATAGTTTTAACTTGATTTCGTCTTTTGTTTTGCAATATGCACACACAATTGATAGAACTATAAGAACTGAAACTATCATTTATTAAAATAAATAGCTAATAATTGTTGAGACTCATAACTTATTCCCAAAAAATTATATAAATTCAAAAATGCATTTAAAGGTTAGAAAACCAAATTAACAATTTTTACCACGTAATATCCCTAAATTCAATAGGTTTTATTCTTAGTAGTTTTTATACCAAATAAAACATTGAAATTACAAAAATTACAAGTCCAACGGATACGAAAAAGTGCATTTAATTTTTATTGCTTTGGGCCCTTGTATGTGGGATGGCAATGGACTTTTATATTTCGTTTTCGAAAGAATAATACTAATTCATCTAGATGTCATATAAGGGTGTTACGAGTGGTTAAACACTTTGGAGTGGTAAATCAAAAAATCGACCAATCAGAGTGCGCCACGTCAATCAGTCAAAAGTGTTTAAACTTTGCTGAAAAGTGTTGGCAATGATTTAAACACTTGCTGAGTGGCAAACTTTTTTTATTATTTTTTTTTGCACTAGTTTATTTAATATTTAAGTTAATAAATGTAGAATAAATACATTAAATTAAAAAACAATAAAGTTTCATAAATTAAATTAAAAACGTCAAAATTACACTAAATTAAAAAACAATAAAATTACATTAACTTGAAATAAATTAAACTAGTCTTCGTCGGAATCGACCAAAAGGTGGGGTAAATTTTGACTTGCGAGATGATCTATGAGATCGTGTTTTAGTCTCCAATGCGTGTCTTCATCCATCAACTCGCCCAACACCGTATCGTCTAGAGCGGGCTCGACCAAAGGATCCCGAATGTGCACCGGTGCTATCGCATTTCCTTCATCTTTCAAAATCATGTTGTGTAAAATAATACACGTGTACACGACACTCCTAATTTTTTTAACGGATCTTGCTCGCATCGGTCGACTCAATACACCCCATTTCGTCTTCAAAACACCAAAAGCCCGTTCGACGTCTTTTCTTGCCGCCTCATGTTGCCTCTAGAATTTCTTTTGGTCTACTTCGTGAGGGTAAGGGATCGACTTCACAAACACGGACCACGAAGGGTAGATTCCATCCACGAGCAAATAACCACGTTTGTATAAATGGTTGTTAACATAAAATGGACATTTTGGCGCGGTTCCATTTCGTTCCGTTAAAAATAAAGGAGATTGTTGTAGCACATTGATATCGTTTTGAGAACCCGGTGGACCGGCAAAAGCATGCGAAAACCATAAGTCTTGAGAAGCAACCGCTTCGAGCATAACAATCGGGTATCGGTGATCTCCTCGCATAAATTGGCCTCGATACTCTGTCGGACAATATCGCCAAACAAAATGGGTGCAATCAAGGCTACCAAACATACCTGGAAGGTGATGTTTTTCCTCATGGGCTTGGTATAAAAGTGCCATGTCGTGGCTTGTCGGTCTACGTAAGAACTCGGGACCGTATATTTTGCAAACCGTGTCGTAAAAAATTCTAGGCACTCGCGGGAAGTTCTATCGGCCATATGCAAGTACTCGTCGTTCTCGTCTGGAGTGTTACCAGTTGCGAGTTGTTTAATAGCCGATGTCACCTTTTGCAACGGCGTAAACCCCTTCCTACCTCGCGCATCGGGGGCCTCTTCAAACCACGGGTCGTTCTCTACCACGTCATCCACAAGTTTTAGAAACAAACGTTTCGACATACGAAACCTATGTCGAAAGATATCTTTGTTGTACTTCGGGTCTTCGACAAAATAATCCGCCATGAGTGTCTCATGCCCCTCCTCACGTTGAAGTTCAATATATCTCCTTCGGTTAGACGTGCCCGTGTCTTGAAGTTCGGCTTCTTCGATGAGAATTTGAAAAAAAAAAAAGAATGCTACTATCGGATGAATTGTCGCTACTCATGGGTGGGAACCATAACGGGAGTTCATCCGCCATTTTGTTTTGTAAATGTTTGGGAAGAATTGGTGGTATTCTTTGGTTTGATTGGATATAAATTTGAAGGTATTTGGTTAATGGTTTGGTATGTTATTTATAGTTTAATTTTTAAAAGAAAAAAATAATTTTTTTTATTTAAACGGTAATATTACCGTTAGAACTCGCCCCCCAATGTCAAAATTGGCCTTCACCGCGTCGGCTTCCCCTCCCCGCACCAAACCCTTCACCGACTCGGCAAAGGGTTGGCGGCGATGTTTGCCGCTCGGCAAACCCGTTTGCCGACCACTTTGCCGCTCCACTCCTAACACCCTAATACTTCAGGATATATATTTCTGTAGTTTTTTATGCTATTTTATAAGTCATATTTGTCGGAAAGAAGAAAATGAGTGAAGATTTTTATGAGGATTTCTAGCCCAATCACAGCTGTTTTACAGCCAAGACTCCAGCTCATCAATTTATTGTCTTTCCTTTTATTCTTGTTTTCAGTTTTCTATATATTGGGCATATGTATGTGTATTCAAACAATGAACTCAGTAATCAAAAGCATCATTATTATCTTTATACCTGATGATATGGTATCAGAGCAGTGTTTCTGATTCTTGAACACTTTGCTCATCATCTGCAATCTATCCCCAGCCAATTCAAGCTCAAACCAGAAAAACCCAAAAATCAAAATCTATCTCCGAGAAAATCAAACGAACACCCACCAGCGACGACTGCCCAAACAACCATTGTTCCTAGTGTTCCCGGTAAAGACAGCGTTGACGCAGTCAACGGCGGCGACGATCCAAATCTGAACCGAACCGTTGTGGTTGTTGTTGTTATTGTTATTGTTGCAGGAATCGCACACGTTAGATCCTGACGGAGAGCCAAACATCGTAACCGTCACATCGTTCTCCGACCGCCGCGGAACACTCGCCGGCCTCGTGTCTCCGGCATCAACCACCACAGCACACTTTGGTTTCTCTTTGTTTCTCCTCTCTCGCCTCTCTCTGATTCTTCTCTCTCTCTCTCTCTTAAAGTGCAAAAGAGTGTGTAGGGAAAGAAAGTGGGGGGGCTAGGTTTTTGTTTGGTTCTGTGTTTCGTTTTCTATGTGAAGGAAGGAAGGAAAAGTAAGGTGATGTGGGGTTAGAGAACACGTGAAGGAAAAAGAGGATTGTTACTTTTTTTTGGAATCTTTTTTTCCCTTTTTGTTTAAGACAACATTTAAAAAAAAAAGATTTTGCAAATGATTAGTTACAGGAACTATGAGTTGTTGAAGGACTATCCGTCAACAAGTGGGGAAGCCTATTTAACATCACAGAAAAGCGGTGATCAAGTCAGTTCTTGGATTTTTGATTGTGGAGCCACTGATACGATGACGTACGAGCCATCAGACTTCGTGTCTACAAAGAAACCAAACAGAACCCACATCAAGACTGCAAATGGCGAAAGTGCTTTCGTAGAGGGAGGAGGAACTGTCGAAAAAGCTCCCAATCTGAGATTGTCAAATTGTTTATATGTTCCTTCGTTAACACACAAATTATTATCAATAAGTCATGTTACAAAGGAACTCAATTGCACAGTTCTAATGCATCCTCATTTTTGTATCTTACAGGACATCAGAACTGGAAAGATAATTGGGCGCGGCACTGAACGACATGGCTTATACTATGTGGATGAGGTGACTCAGTCAGGGACTGCGATGCTTGCTCACGGAACAAAGAGTAGAGAAGCATGGCTTTGGCATAGGAGATTAGGGCATCCTTCCGCCGGGTATCTACATCTTTTACTCCCTAAACTCTTTCCGTCAAACAGTACATTAGACTGTGAAACATGTACCTTAACCAAAAGCCATAAAAAACCTTTCAAACCAAGTAACACTAGGGTCAGTGAACCTTTTTCACTAATACATTCTGATGTTTGGGGTCCAGCTGAAACGAATGGAGGTCAAAATCTTTGTTTCTTCCTATTATTTGTTGATGACTATACCCGGATGACATGGGTATATTTTTTAAAACAAAAATCTGAAGTTTTTGACAAATTTAGACTGTTTTACACCATGGTCCAAACTCAATTCAAAACCAACATTCAGATCTTACGATCTGATAATGGAGGGGAGTACGTTAATACCTCCATGAAACAATTTATTCAAGAGAAGGGAATGATTCACCAAACCACTTGCCCAAAACACCCAGAACAGAATGGTGTAGTTGAGCGAAAAAAAATGGTATTTTGGTAGAAATGGCCCGAGCCCTTATGCTTGAATCCAAAGTCCCTAAATCTTTTTGGCCCGAAGCTATAAACACAGTTGTGTATCTTCTTAATCGTTTACCAACCAAAGCCCTTGACCTAAAAACTCCCCTAGATACCTTATCCACATTTACCAAACTACCCCCACCTCTTACCTTACCACCTCGTGTCTTTGGGTGTACCGTTTTTCCCCATATACCCAAAACCGAACGATCCAAACTTGACCCATGTGCCGAAAAATGTGTCTTTGTTGGTTATGGGGTGAATCAGAAAGGATACCGATGTTATAACCCATCACGACGTCGTGTGATTACGACTGTCCATTGTGATTTTCTTGAAACAGAATATTACTATCAGTCCCATATCAGTGGTCAGGAGGAGATAGAACATGAAGACTCACTGAGCTGGTTGAAGTGGATTCCATCTGCAAGCGAAAATGAGTCATCTCATACATCCACACATACTAAGCCTGTCGAAAGTCTCACCCAAGAATCATCCAGACTGGTGTTCGAGGTAAGTGACTCTCCAAACCTTGGAAATGTGTCTGAATCTAATCCAAATACCACTAACAATCAGGAAAGTCCCGAGACAATGGAACAGGTGGAGATTGCTGAGCAAAACAAAGCAGTCCAAGGAGAAGTCGAATCTAATGAACAACATGATGGGGGTTCTGGAACAACAATGGGAACATACGTTTTACCTCCTAGAGCCAATAGAGGGGTTCCTCCAAAATGGTACTCCCCAGAAAGGGAAACCAGAAATTCAAGGTATCCTACAACCAATGTGGTTAACGGGAACTTATCTAACAGTGCGAAAGCATTTGTTACCTCACTATACTCTGAACAAATACCAAGTTTTGTAAAGGAAGCCCAGGGTAAGAAGAATTGGAAGGAAGCAATGGAAACGGAGATGCGTGCCCTTATGAAAAACAACACGTGGGAGAAGTGCATTCTTCCTAAAGGAAAGAAAACTGTTGGATGTCGGTGGGTGTATTCAATCAAATATAAACCAGATGGTTCTATTGGAAGATACAAAGCTCGGCTCGTAGCCAAGGGTTACACTCAAACGTATGAAATTGATTACTCTGAGACATTCTCTCCGGTTGCAAAAATGGACACCATCAGAGTCCTATTCTCTGTGGCAGCCAACAAGAAATGGCCTTTCCACCAGTTTGATGTTACAAACGCATTTCTCCATGGAGACCTAACGGAAGAGGTCTACATGGAAGCACCTCCAGGTTTTTCAAAGGGTTTTAAAGAAAGGGAAGTATGCCGGTTGAAAAAGTCATTATACGGGCTAAAACAATATCCTCGGGCATGGTTTGGAAAGTTCACTTTGGCCATGAAAGAATACGGGTATCACCAAAGTATTGCTGATCACTCTCTTCCTCAAGAGAAGAAACAGCCTTGTAACCTGCTTGATCATATATGTAGACGACATGATAATTACCGGAAATGATGTAGAAGAAATAGCACAGCTAAAAGAGAACCTGTTTTCAAAATTTGAAATGAAAGATCTAGGGAATCTCAAGTATTTCCTCGGGATTGAAGTTCTCAGGTCTAAACGGGGGATCTTCATTTGCCAAAGAAAATATGTCCTTGATCTTCTGGCGAAAACCGGGTTGATTGATTGTAAACCCGCAGATACTCCAATGGTGGTGAACCACAACCTTCATATGGAACTTAACGGGGAGCTTGCGAACAAAGAGAGGTATCAACGGCTCGTAGGCAAGCTAATTTATCTCTCTCACACTTGTCCTGATATAGCGTATGCGGTTGGAGTAGTAAGTCAGTTCATGCACCAACCACAAGTTGCCCACATGGAAGCTGCTCAGAGAATTTGAAGGTATCTCAAGGGGGCCGTAGGCCATGGAGTGTTGTTCAAAACAAATGGGCATCTGAATGTTGAGCTCTACACTGATGCAGACTGGGCAGGAGATAAGGGAAATCGAAGGTCAACATCAGGGTACTTCTCCTTGGTCGGTGGAAACCTTGTTACTTGGAGAAGTAAGAAACAAAAGGTGGTTGCTCTGTCGAGTGCAGAAGCGGAATTTAGAGGTATAGCTCGAGGGTTAAGTGAAGTTCTTTGGATCAGGAAGCTACTAGAAGACATTGGTTTTTCTCAAAAGGAACCCAGTAAAGTTATGTGTGACAATACGGCTGCAATACAAATCTCAGAAAACCCAGTACAACATGATCGAACAAAACACGCGGAGGTAGACCGACATTTCATCAAAGAGAATCTGGAAGAAAGAATCATAGAGCTCCCATATGTATCGTCAAAAGATCAACTCGCAGATATTCTTACAAAGGCCGTTAATGGAAACGCTTTTAGTAGCTGCTTGAGCAAGTTAAGTATTGGTGACCCCACTACTCAACTTGAGGGGGAGTGTCGGAAAGAAGAAAATGAGTGAAGATTTTTATGAGGATTTCTAGCCCAATCACAGCTGTTTTACAGCCAAGACTCCAGCTCATCAATTTATTGTCTTTCCTTTTATTCTTGTTTTCAGTTTTCTATATATTGGGCATATGTATGTGTATTCAAACAATGAACTCGGTAATCAAAAACATCATTATTATCTCTATACCTGATGATAATATTAGTATGAGTTATTAATTTTATATAATTCTTCGTATTCCGTTAAAATTGTAATTTCACAATAAAACATATCGAATTACCATATAACTAGTGATATATGATAGCTGCCATCTCACGATTCTTGCGTTTATGGACCGAAGGAAAATAACTCCAAACCTTCTTATTCATTTGGTCTAACGGGTTCGATAAATTGACATATAAAATGACTATTTTGCTATCCGTTCCAATTTTGAAAATAGTAATAATAATTTATAGCATAACGCAAAACAACTATAACACACAAAAATGTTCTTAGTGGGCCCACTAACATCTCGATTAGAGGTGCACAAAACTAGGATTTGTTTTTCAAAACAAGTCCCAGATGGGAACCGGTTCTGGTTCCAGTCAAAGAGGTACTTGTTGGATTGGGTTCACGTATGGAACAATTTTTGGAGGGGGGATTGATCACTTTAGTTCCGGTTCCATATTCGGACCGATCCTGTTAGGGTATAATCAGGTTAGAACCGGTTTCAAAATCTTAAGAGATGGAGCTCATGAATAACTAGCAGGTAAGGTTGGTATGAAACCGGTACTAAGCAATACCAGATTCGGTTCCTAAACCATTTTCTTGCACCTCTAATCTCAGGTGGGTACCTAGGCTTGTGGGTGCGTAGAACATAATTACTTAGTTAACTACGAAAGTGCTTGTATCCTAACGGTATATCATACTGTATAAGATTAAAGGTTCAAGTTCCTTGCTGCACAATAGGTGTAGTTTTAAATGTATGATTGGAATATGTGTGAATTACCTAGTAAAAGAAAAAAAACATCCGTTAGCTTTATTTTTTTAATAATATCACAACTGTAAAAAAACAATAAGAAAAATGAACTTAGTATTTTTAAAGAGCAAGAAAAAAAATAAACTTAGTATTTTTTTTTCAATCAAAAAACGAGTTTATATTGACCTTCTCCACTATGTTTGCTATTGACATGGTGTTACTATTAGGAGTGTAACTATTGGCACACCAAACCCTAGTTGAATGAGGGTTTATCTACGCTGCGTATAGCTCTATACTCAGCGTATAGGGTTACACCTATACGCTGCGTATAGACCTATGCTCAGCGAAGGTAAAGCATGGATCTCAGTGCCTGATCAGCAATCATTGCACAGAAAACAAGGGTTTATATACATTGCGTATAGCTCTATACGCATCGTATATAAATCATCTGAACATTTAGGGTCATTTTGGTGGGTTTGAAGCATCAGTTTTTCACAAGGTTTATATACGCTGCGTATAGAGCTATACGCAGTGTATATCAAGGTCAGAAAATGTCCTTTATACCCTTGTGTTGAGGCTATACGAAGCCAAATACAAGGGTAGTTGTGTCATTTTCGTTTCATACGCTGCGTAGGGATCTATACGCATTGTATATAAAGCTCCATTTTTGTATTTTTTTTTTGTGTATTCCTTTGTTTATTTATAAAAAAAAGAAAATTAATTGTGTGTATTTTGGGGTATTTCCATGTTATTTATAAAAGCCAATATTATTGGTAAATAATACAAATATAAATTATAAAAATTAAAAATAATACAAATATTATGAATTATAAAAAGTAAAAATAATACAAATATTATGAATTACAAGACCTACAGGGAACCTATACGAGACTTATACTATACACTATACGATACGATATAACACCCGTATGGGCCTATAGGTGTGGTTTAGGTCCCATATTGACCTCGTATAAGCCTATAAGTGTGATAGCGTATCGTACAGGTGTGGTTTAGGTCTCGTATTGACCTCGTATAAGCCTATAAGTGTGATATTGTATCGTATAGGTGTAGAATAGGTCACGTAGTGACCTCGTATAAGCCTATAAGTGTGATTCGTATCGTATAGCGTAGTATATGGCACGTATTAACCTCATATAAGCCTATAAGTGTGATATCGTATCGTATAGCGTAGTATATGTCCCGTATAGGCCTATAGGTGTGATTTAGGTCTGTAGGTCCCTTTTTGTCGGAGGATGACGAACCTCAAACCTTGTTATACTAACCCACTAGCGAGTGCGGAATCCAAGCTAGCGAGCAAACCGGGATTAAGCAAGTACAAACACAACACACAAGGGTTCACCGATTAACACAACTTGTATTAATGCAAATGAAGGTTTCGGTTACAAGCACAATGTTTACAAACCTAACTTGTAAACTCTCAAAGTGTGTGTGTGAGTTCTGGACAGAAAGCTCTCAAGAAGTCTCTCTCTCTTTCGGTGTGTGCACCTATGTGAACTCTCAGAACTAAACTAACACATACACTGCATGGGTATTTATACCCAGCTCATGATGTCTGGTCCGAAGGATCCGATAGATGGTCCGAAGGATCATCTATCGATAACAATGAAATCGAAGGATCAGCATTGACCTCGAAAGATCACCTTTCGAGGTCTATCATTCGAAGCCTATCTTTCGATGCCATCGAAGGATCTACAATATCCTTCGATTGGCTATCCTTCGACACAGAACATCTTTCAATCTTTACCAACTGTTGTCCAAGTCAAACCGGAGGATGGTTGACTTGGTCAACTTACAGACTACCAAGGACATCGTTTACATACAGACCGAATACAGACAAAGTACAGACACAAGTGCACCAACAAACTCCCCCTTGGCTGTAGCTTTGTCTTTATCTTCTATAGTTGTAGACTCGTCTCGAACTTCGACGGTCTTGGGTCTTCGAGTTCTCAAAACTCTGATGTCCTTTCAAGTCTTCAAAGTCGGAGGATCTTCAAAGTCTTCACGTCTTGAAAGCAGAGAGTGTATCAACAAACTACCCGTATCATGTAGGAAGTGTGTTGACAAACTCCCCCTTAACATAAGCTCCCCCTTGAGTTATGCTCGTGAAAAGACTTTATCTTTATGAAGTGAGATCCTTGTGGTGTTGATGATGGCCAGCGGCAACTCGATCATCTTCATCTTTTGAGCGCCTTCTCGTCGTGTCTTCATTCCAATGCTTGTCATCGACCATGTTCTCCTAGCCTTTAGAATCTGCACATGCAAGAAATCTAAACGCGTAATGAGAACAACTGCTTGGAATAGTATAAACAAATGACACACGAATGACCATGTCACAATCAAACACCGTCCGACAGTTTGAAAGTTTAATAAATTTGTCAATTTTAGTTTTTAACTTTCAAACATGCAAATTTTTGACCGTTTATGAAGATTTAGTCAGTTCGGTTTTCAGTCAGGTTTCAGGTAACGAAGACTCGAGCTCCAACATCGTACGATCGAAAATAAAGTAGAAAGAAAATCTTTTTGGCTTTTATAAAGTTTATATTAAAACACGGATTTTAGGCGTGTTTTTGAAATTAAAAGACAACAATTTAAAATCCTTTGAGTGTTATCAAACGACATCACCGCTAATGTCGTGCTGATATGCACCAAACGACGAAACTGTTTAAAAAGAAAACAATAAAAGTTAAGCAGTAAATAAATAAATATATACAAACATTCTTTTTGTGAGTTTTCGAGGGTAAGAGAATCATATCAGTGTACGGTCATGCCAAAACACTCTTGTTGTTCAGTTAGTTATCATTAAGATAAGCATCCTATAACAATTATCGATATTGTTGTCCACTTAAGCTCAACTTATCAGATGTAATCATGGCGAGGGGATACGTTAAGGTATGATTTATACTTACCGACCGGTGTTCATCCACATCACGACACATTCCCGTATCAAGGTATGCACGAGGGTTCATCTTACCGGTGAGTATACCGATTATCATCTGTTTGACCGTATAAATTGTGAGATACTCACTTATTTTGATTTGATAACAAGTCCTATGTGATATAATCACTTATTGATGAGGAACTTGATTTTCATATGCATGAGGGCACAGGTGCAAGTCCGTGAACAGGTCAGTACTTCCGTACAGCAGAGAGACAAACTTGACACCCGGATAAATGTGATATTTTTATCACTTATTTGATTTGGACATGTGATTGTTTATCACTTATTGAGGTCGAATGCAGTATGCAATATGTACACGTATGTATAGTATCATGGAAGATCTAGACTTGCGTCCCCGTTATTTTTCGGTAAAAGATACAACCATGATACCCAGATGATAAGCAGCATAAAGACCGAATATCTCAGAACCTCGGCAATCTATCAAACGAAATTTCGGTACTAAGACCATATGTCAATGAGTGGTTCCCACCTGATCTTCAGTCGATTAAGATTTATATCACCCTGCACACTTTAAAATGATTGTGAGCCTACCGATACATCTTATATAGAGCTGCTTATCGTTTTTCATTTAAGGTTTAAAGAGGTTTGGATAGACCACTGATGTACTATCATTTTCTCTTTTGCTCGCCAGGAAACTCATTTTTGTTTTTCTATTGTTTTTGTGTTTTTGAATTTTTCGATGTTTTTGGATTTTCAGATTTTTGGATTTACTCCCCCTAAAATCAATAAACTAAGACAAATTTAAAAAACAGAGGTATTTACAAAAATGATTTTCCGATGTTGGTTTTACTCTTGCTTGACCTTAATGCCGTTAACCAAAATTAAGTTTTATCAGAAAAGATTTAACAAATTTTGGAAAAGTGAGTTGGCATGTCGGTAAGCGGTGCGGACCATGACAACATTGATGAATTTCATATTGAAACAATCACGTGTGAGGTGATATTCGAGATCAATGTGTCAGGTCAAAGAGTGCTGTACGAGATAATAACAATTCACAAAGCAGCTAAAATATCGACAAGTATAGGAGAGATTAAGAATTTAAAGGCGTATCCTGCAACTGTTCCGTGCATTGCAAGGAATCTAAGCACTCTCCCAACTGGATATCCACCCGGTGTGGACTTCAAAGTCGAATTTGCAACTACTGAAAAATCTCTTGACAGCAACAAGCTCATAAACCTCCGGGTCCGGCTGGTCTTTCACATTTCACCAGCGAAGGTCTTTGACTTTCTCTTTCAGAAATGGTGTGCGGATGTTCAATCCACGCCAAGGCATCAACACACATTTCACTTCATTCGTTCCTGTGGACCCGATCAAAAACCATAATGACCAAATTTTGACACGTTCTTCATTTGGTCGAATTTTGCAACTTCATTCATCCAAATTTTCTTTTTCTTTCCTCTCTCTCCATCAAAGGCAACAATTTCTTCTGTCGCCTATCTTGTGCAAGGACATTCCACTATCAACAATCCTAAGACTATCAATAGTTCCTCCTGGAACTTCCTGCACACTCATTCAGAGATTAGTTGGAGAGAGGGACCCAAGCCTTCACAGACTTGGGTCGTCCGTCATCATCGAGAATTGTAACATCCATTTCCCGATGATTCGGAATTGATGCAGCTCCCCCTGAAACAGTTACCGGTTTTGGTATCCAAATCTGTTTCTGTTTTTCATGTTTAACATCCGATTTAACAGATTTTATTTGGATGACCTCCGGTTTTAAAACCTTTTCAACTTCTTTTCTTTGTTTCTTTTTCTGTTTCTTTTCTCGTTGTTTAACAAGACGAGGGTCCTGTTTTGGTGAAACAGATCTTTTATGGTAATTGTTACCATGGGGGGCATCAATTTTTGACTTTCTCTTGGTGAGATATGGACAATTCTTAATGATGTGTCCATACTCACAGCATTCAAAGCATGATCTCCGCTCAACAGACCTCGGAGTATCATAACTGCAATAGCCGGATGATGAACTTCGTGATCTTGAGGTACTTGGTCCTACATCACAACCGTTTGTGTGTTGTGTATAGTTGTTTTGACTGTTTCTTTTCAAAATTTTACTTTGTTTAACAAAATCCTTATTGGATTTGTTTTTGGAAGTATCAATTTTATCAGTCCCTCTAGATTTCACGAGGTTTATCTTCCGAACCTTTTTCTTGTTTTCGCCCTGTTTGCCTTTTCTATTCTCTTGGGCGGCATGATTTTGTTCACGGGGATCATCAACCTTTGCTTTCAACTTATGAAGATATGGACAATTTCGAATGATATGTCCAATTGTTCCACACTCAAAACAATATCTTCGTTCAACAATCCCCGAAGCATCATGTGATCGTCTAGCCGACGATGATGAACTTTGTGATCCCGAGGTACTAGGTTTTGAACAGTTTGGATCATTTCTTTTCAACACAGTTGCTTGTTTAACAAAATCTAAGTTAGATTTGTTCTCAAAAGTTTCGATTTTGTCCGTTCCCTTAGATTTCACAAAGTTCACATTCTTGTTTTTCTTTTGGGTCTGTTTCCTCTGACCCTGAGTCGGTGCCTTTCCTTTAGGTTTGGCATGATTTTGCTGTTTTTGTACTGTTGGTAATTTCTTATTCCCAAATTGTTTTCGAATTTCAGCCTTTGGAATAGGAGGACACTGTGTAACTGTAACACGTGGTCCTGTCTTTCCCAAAAACTTACTTGTCGAATCTTCAAAGACTTTACTTATTAAAGATTGATTAACAATTTTAATAGGAAAATCTTCGTCAGAGTAGATTTTATCATCACCAACGAGAGTGTACAGCAAGTTCACACCCTCCGACTCTTTTGCAGACGAGGACTCGATTGCAACAGTCTTAGCGGGTTTTGCAGGAGGATCACATAGAATGTAATTCTCGAGAGGTAAGTCTCCATCTTTGACCTCCGCATCAGACTTTGCTGGGATGGTATCATCAGATTCATCATCAGAAGAATCAGCATCCTCAATGATGACTGGAGGATCCTGATTCTGTTCAGCAGAAGACACACATGTATCTGCTGAAGTATCTGAATCTGGTGATACATCTTTCTTGTATCCGAGTCCTGCTGCAAACTCCTTCACATCAAGAGGAACAGATGGTTCGAAGAACACTCTATCCTCCTCATCAGGCATCGCATCATAATTGTGTCTCACAGGTGGTGGACATTTCTTGTATCCTATGCATGTGACATCCCGTTTTTCTTTCTGAACGTCAATGATGTGGTCCAACACATAGCTAGAACTCAAATAGCTATCTAGCTTGAGTTGGATTGCCTCACTTTCCGTTTTTACACAGACCATTTCTTTTTGCATTGTCTCAAGACGTGAGATGTACAAATTAATTTCCGTTTGTTTTCTGGAAACCATTTTAGTTAATTCAGTTTTATCTTTCTTTAATGTCTCAATCATTGACTTAAATTCTTTTTCATGGTTTTCGTAAAACATGTTGGCTTCTGTGCATTTGGAAAGATCCACAGTCAATTTCTGATTGTGGATGAATGTCACATCATATTTCTCTTGCAAAGCCTCATGCTTGCTTTGCAAGTCACACCACTCAGCACTCAAGGAACTATGTTTGTCTTGCAAGTCAAACAAACTAGCTTGTAAAGCATCATGTTTGGCTTGCAACTCAGACATGTTTCCTTCTAAGTCAGCACACCTAGCATGCAACCTAGCACATTCATCACAATTAACAGCAGTGGGTTCATCGACACGTACCTGACTGGAATTACTCTCAGGTGTTGGCCTTTCTGCATCAGAATCAATACCAGATCCATCCTCACTTGAACTTGAAGTTGTATCACCCTCCACTGAAGTTGAAACATCTTCACCTGAACTTCTAACATGTTCAGAACTGTCATCATTCCCCGAGGATCCACCATTGCTGACATCTTTGACAATTTCAGCATACAACGCCGTTTTTGTCTGACTACTGTTCTTGGGATTAAGAAGTGACGATTCTACAGTAGAATAATGGTGTTGTACGGCAACTGGGGGTAATGGATTTCCATACATGTCTGTGGTGGGAGGCGGCTTTACAGGAACTTGTATTGGATTGCCAAAACAATCTGTTGTTGTTATTTTCGGTTCACTTTGCCTTTGATTGGTAACTGATGCCCACATTTCTGCAGTAATTCGAGGTGGTGTGGGAGGTTCGGCCCATGATGGAGATGACCTTGTATTCGTGTATTTTCCATCGTCTGGAGCCGGTGTACCCCACCATGAAGGAGTAACACCAGAACTGGTATATTTTCCACTGTCTGGGGCAGGATTCCACCAACTCGGATTCATGATTAATGAGCAAAATAAATGCTAACTGAATACTCCGAAAGATCACACAGCCGAAGAATCCTGATCGAAAGATCTGAGATCACAGAAACTTGTTAACAATAAACTGACCACAATCGAAAGATCAACTATTGTTCGAAGGATCAACAGTACTCGAAAGATTACTGTTGAATCTCGAACAATGATGTCGAAAGATTCAAGAACTCGAAGGATTCTCCTTTGAAAGATCCTTATCTTTCGAGTTAAATATCCTTATCTTTCGTATAGCTGACTTTCGAAAGATCACACTTGTTCGAATGATCAACAGTGTTCGAAAGATCACTGTTGACTTTCGAGCACAGGCTTCGAAAGATTCAAAATCTCGAAAGATTCACAATTTAAAGATCCTTATCTTTCGAGATAAATCCCTATCTTTCGGACACTTATCTTTCGAAAAGATTCCTTTATCGAAAGATATGTTTCAGACTTCGAAGGATGGGTCGAAGGATGATGATCTTTCGAGCCTTCCTTGATCGAAAGATGGTCTTTCGATGTCGAAGGATATCTTTCGAAGTCGAAGGATATCTTTCGAATGTGCACTGACACACTGACACAGATGTGACGGGTAGGTGAAAAGGTGATGGGTAGGTAAGTCAACTTTCGGCAGAAAGGATGTGCAGACTGTACCTTTCCCACCAACTTTGAAAGGTTGCCCAAAAAGGTAACCTTATCTCCAAACCAGTCACCGGAATATTGACCGGAATATGGCCGGAAATTACCAACACACTCAAAAACAAGTTTTTAAGTTACCCAACCCAAACTTGAACACTCCCGTAGGTTTAGAACGCGTTTTTATGTAAGAAAAACCAAGAAAAGCACTAAAAACGGGATCCAAACTAAGTGTCCAAACACACCCAAAACTTGAATAACCCGGTTTTAAACAAGGTAAAGAGCCAAGCTCTGATACCACTTGTAGGTGCCTTTTTGTCGGAGGATGACGAACCTCAAACCTTGTTATACTAACCCACTAGCGAGTGCGGAATCCAAGCTAGCGAGCAAACCGGGATTAAGCAAGTACAAACACAACACACAAGGGTTCACCGATTAACACAACTTGTATTAATGCAAATGAAGGTTTCGGTTACAAGCACAATGTTTACAAACCTAACTTGTAAACTCTCAAAGTGTGTGTGTGAGTTCTGGACAGAAAGCTCTCAAGAAGTCTCTCTCTCTTTCGGTGTGTGCACCTATGTGAACTCTCAGAACTAAACTAACACATACACTGCATGGGTATTTATACCCAGCTCATGATGTCTGGTCCGAAGGATCCGATAGATGGTCCGAAGGATCATCTATCGATAACAATGAAATCGAAGGATCAGCATTGACCTCGAAAGATCACCTTTCGAGGTCTATCATTCGAAGCCTATCTTTCGATGCCATCGAAGGATCTACAATATCCTTCGATTGGCTATCCTTCGACACAGAACATCTTTCAATCTTTACCAACTGTTGTCCAAGTCAAACCGGAGGATGGTTGACTTGGTCAACTTACAGACTACCAAGGACATCGTTTACATACAGACCGAATACAGACAAAGTACAGACACAAGTGCACCAACAAGGTCCCGTATAGGCCTATATGCATATACAAGACCTATAGGAAACCTATACGAGACTTATACTACACTATACGATACGATACTATACGATATGATATAACACCCGTATAGGCCTATAGGTGTGGTTTAGGTCCCGTATAGGCTTATATGCATATACAAAGACCTATAGGAAACCTATACGAGACTTATACTACACTATACGATACGATACGATACGATACGATATAACACCCCTATAGGCCTATAGGTGTGGTTTAGGTCCCGTATATGCCTATATGCATATATAAAGACCTATAGGAAACCTATACGAGACTTATACAACACTATACAATACGATATAACACTCGTATAGGCCTATAGGTGTGGTTTAGGTCCCGTATAGGCCTATATGCATATACAAAGACCTATAGGAAACCTATACGAGACTTATACTACATTATACGATACGATACGATACTATACGATACGATATAACACCCGTATAGGCCTATAGGTGGGGTTTAGGTCTTGTATCTGCTTATAGGCCTATACGAGACCTATACTATAGTATCGTATCGTATCGTATCGTATTGCATCGTATCGTATCGTATATCGTACACGAGATATATACCACACCTATAGGCCTACACGAGACCTAAACCACACCTATAGGCCTATACGGGACCTAAACCACACCTATAGGCCTATAAGGGACCTATACTACATCTATAGGCTTATACGAGTGTTGTATGGCCTATACGGGACCTATACTACATCTATAGGCTTATATGAGGATATATACAAGGCCTATACAGGACCTATACTACACCTATAGGCCAATACGGGACATATACTACGCTATACGATACGATATCACACTTATAGACTTATACGAGGACAATACGTGACATATACTACGCTATACGATATCACACTTATAGGCTTATATGAGGTCAATACGTGACATATACTACGCTATAAGATATGATATCACACTTGTAGGCTTATACAAGGTCGATACGTGACCTATACTACACCTATACGATTCAATATAACTTTTTTATAAAATTTACTAAAACCAATAATGTATAAATGTTTATAAAAAAAACTTTTATATACGCTACGTATAGGTCTATATGCAGCGTATATAAAGGGTCAAAAAGACCATTTCCCCTTCATTTGGGGTTATACGAAGCCAAATGCAAGGGTAAAATTGTCTTTTTGACCCTTTATATCCGTTGCGTATGGGTCTATAGGCAGCGTATAGTGAGAAAGACCATTTTACCCCTGCATTTGGGGCTATACACAGCCATATGCAAGGGTAAAATTGTCTTTTTGACCCTTTATATACGCTGTGTATAGAACTATACGCAGCGTATATAAAGGGTAATTTTTATTTTTAACCCCAAACCTGTGGTAAAAATATATTTTTTTGATCCTTTATATACGCTGCGTATAGGCCTATACGCACCGTATATAAAGGGTGAATTTAAAAAATATTTTTTTAAGTATCGTATCGTATAGTATAATTCTCGTATAAACCTCGTATAAGTCTCATATAGGTCTTGTATCTGCCTATAGGCCTATATGGGACCTATACTATAGTGTCGTATCGTATTGCATCGTATCGTATCGTATCGTATAGTGTATAGTATAAGTCTCGTATAAGCCGCGTATAAGTCTCATATAGGTCATGTATATGCCTATAGGCCTACACGGGACCTAAACCACACCAATAGGCCTATACGGGACCTAAACCACACCTATATGCCTATACGGGTGTTCTATCGTATCGTATAGTATAATATCGTGTTGCATCGTATCGTATAGTGTATAGTATATGTCTCGTATAGGTTCCATGTAGGCCTTGTATATGCCTATAGGCCTACACGGGACCTAAACCACACCTATAGGCCTATAAGGGACCTATAACTACATCTATAGGCTTATACGCGTGTTGTATGGTATCCTATAGTATCGTATCGTGTTGCATTGTATCGTATCGTGTATAGTATAAGTCTCGTATAGGTTCCATGTAGGTCTTGTATATGCCTATTGGCCTACACGGGACCTAAACCACACCTATAGGCCTATAAGGGACCTATACTACATCTATAGGCTTATTCGAGTGTTGTATGTTATCCTATAGTATAGTATCGTATCGTGTTGCATCGTATCGTATCGTATAGTGTATAGTATAAGTCTCGTATAGGTTCCATGTATGCCTTTTATATGCCTATAGGCCTACACGGGACCTAAACCACACCTATAGGCCTATAAGGGACCTATGCTACATCTATAGGCTTATACGAGTGTTGTATGGTATCCTATAGTATCGTATCGTGTTGCATCGTATCGTATAGGCCTATAGGCCTATACGGGACATATACTACACCTATAGGCCTATACGAGCGTTATATCGTATTGTATCGTATAGTGTAGTATATTCGAACCGTATATACGTTTTCCAAAACAATTTAACGTTATATAATATTATTTGTATAACGTTAACGATTATATATTTTGAGCGATTTAAGGTTGGAACCAAGTGAGAATTTACACCACAAACACATCAAAATAGCAAAATAAATAAATAAATAAATAAATAAATAAAATAAAATAAAAAATAAAAAAACTGATGCGTTATATACGCTGAGTATAGCTCTATATGTAGCGTATATAAACCCTTCTTTTCTGTGCAATGATTGCTGATAAGGCTCTGAAATCCATGGTTTATATACGCTGAGTATAGCTCTATACGCAGCGTATAGAGGTAACCATATGCGCTGCATATAGACCTATACGCAGCATAGGTAAACCATATAGACCTATACGCAGCGTAGGTAAACCCTAAGTGTGTAGATAGCCAACCAAGGTGTGCAGATAGTTTGGCCCTACTATTAGATAATTTGTGCCCTTTCAGGTCTCAAGTTTGGGTCTGGGTGACAACGGTTTCTCATTAAGGGGTTTAAATTGGGGATCTATTGTGCGAGAGGGCTCTCTAGCGCGGACCCGGTTAAATCAACGTATACTAGACCTCCCAACATTCGCGAATAATTCACACCTTTAAAAAAAAAAAAAAAAAAAAAAAAAACTTTGTCGATTAGCTAATGAAACCCGTATGCTGGCGAAGGTGGTTCGTTAATTGGTTAGGACCAATTGACACATGTAACAACAATTGAAGTCATAACATGGAGGCCATACCCCATTGACAATAATTAATATAAAGTCTCCATTTTTGAATAGCTACATGATAGAAAACGACCCATAAAGTGTCCATACCTTCCCTTGAGTTGTTCATCTAATTCTAACTTTATCATGTTTTTTTTAAGTTATTTTCAAAATAAAGTGTTAAAATATTTATACTTTAAAATGTAAGCTAAAAGTAATTATCATATGATTATGAATAAAATAATGACTTTCTAGTTTTAGTATGAACCAAATATAATATAAATTGTTAAACACCATACAAAATTACTATACTTTCTTATATTTAACAATTAAAATTATCAACTGAATTTTGGTATATTAAAATCCCTTAACTGATTTAAAGTAGATGTATTTTTTTTTTAATTTCATTGTTAGCTTTTAAATTGGTTTTTATGAAATTAAAACTAACAGAAAAGAAAACTGGTTTTTGATTCATGAAGTGAAAAAATATAGATGATAACCATTTAGTTTTTGTTTACATAATACATATACCACCACATTTATTCAGTAAGATGGTGTGTTACCTATTCTTCAAAAAATAAATTATAAAGTTTTCAAGTAAATGTTGTCCAAAAGTTTTAGGAACATAATATCTAATTTGTGTAGTATATTTTTAATCATAGTTTATTATTATTTCATACGTATCCCTCAAATGAATGATTTCCGGATTTTATCACTTTGTCTTTGTTGAAAAGCATTTTTAATACAAACTTCTATATATTCTATCTTGTCACATGTTTAGGTAAAAGTTACACTAGTTTTGGATGGGCAATGCATAATATTATGTGAGAGTGGTGTGAAATATACTTGTTTGTGACGGTGGTGTGTGTTAGCGGAAGGCGTTGGTCACTACAATTAAGATATTGTGAATTGTGATATGCGGACAGGACTATAAACGAATTAAACTTTCATTGAACAGTTTTTGAACCGTTTGACGGAAAGTTCATTTATGTTTGTTCGTGAACACGGACAAGATATTTCGTTCGATTAACTAAATGAGTGAACACGAACAAATGTCTTGTTCGTCCGTCATTGTTCGTGAACGTTTGGTAATATGTTCATTCGTGTTCATTTGTTAATGTTTTTAAGATTTCATTTTCCCTCTTAAATTTTACTTTCCCTATAAACATTTTGGTTTATGATTATATTAAAAATTATGTCTTAAGTTGGCTAAATATGCTTTATCATATGGTGCACTGGTGCTTGTAGTAGACTTCTTGTGCCTTGAATATTTGATTTATTATTTAATGATTATATTTAACTACTTGTGTCTGATGTTTAAGTTTAATGGTGTTTTTTTAATTCCAAGTTTAATGTTTGTTTGTGTTTGTTTTGTATTCATGGCCAATGTTCACTAACAACTGAAATTTCTTAACAAACGAACACGAACATAAACTTAATTTGGTTCGACATTTGTTTGTGAACAGCTCACGAACATATGTATTTCCTTAACGAGCGAACATGGGCATAGCCTCATTCGTATTCGTTTGGTTCGTTTACAACCCTATATGCGGATGGTGTGACGCGAGACTCTAGGGTTGGAGATGGGGTGTGAAGTGATTTTAAGTGATTAGATTTTTTAATAATAATAGTAATACAACTTAAAGAAAAAACTCTTTGTCCTCAGCTTTAAGTGATTTTATTGGAAAAATTAGACATTTTTAGACGAATAACGTAAAACTTATGAACATGTTCGTGTATCAAGGTATCCATTTGTGTGTGGATACTATGGTAAACCAAAGGACTCCGAGCTCAGAAGTTTATAATGTCTCATACCATGCTCAAAGGGTTTATTTTACAACATAAAGAGCTTTATCATCTTTAGAAAAAACTCAGGATGATGTCCATCCTTAAAACCAAGTGCTGGCACACATATAATTCCAGCTCTATGCATTTGTCATAAAGAAATACAGTTTTGATATCTATTTGGAAAACTTTGATGTTACGAGAGAGGTTGCAAATGCAATAAATAATCGGTTGGCTTTAATTAATAAGGCAACATGTGCAAAGGTTTGTTCATAGGCAAGGCTCTCTTCTTGAAAAAAAAACCATGAACCACTAACCTTGCTTTGTTTTTTACAATGATGATTCTCTCATCCTTTTATTTTTAAATACCCATTTTGTGCCAATTGAATGTTTTCCAGCACGTAAAGGACATAACTTTCATACTACTCGTCTTTTGAGTTGCAACAACTCATCCTCCATAGCTTCGACCCAACTACTGTTTCTCAATGCTTTTTGGTATACTGTTGGTTCAATTTGAGAGAGAGAGACAACATGAAGGCAAACTTTGGCTTGTCGGCTGATGTTTTGAACTCCCTTGTTGATGTCACCAATATTTTGTTTGGAGGATGTTCTATGAGAAAGGGATGCCACCAACATAAGGAATAATGACAGTAATGGTATTTGAATTTGAAGTTGTTGAAACAATTGATGGTGGACGTTGATCATCACTTGTTAAGAAAGTTGGAGGTAAAGTGATGATGGACTTAGTTGTGTGAGTGGAAAGAAATGGAGATACAATCGGTGAGTAAAAAACTAATGATGGTGAAGTAGCAATGGATGTAAATGCATCAATTGTTGTATATGATGCCATATTTGACTCAATTATTTTTGTTGCATCAGTAGTTTTAGATATAATCATATAAGACTTTTCAAACTCGATGGTGTGACACCAAATCTGTAATCCACTTCATTGGATGTAGCATTTGTAGGAGTTTCTGCAACAAGATTATCAGATGATATAGATACAAAAGTCAAACAAATTAGCATGGTTTACAAGAATTGTTGCAGAAGTTAAGTCATTGAATTTTAGAGTCAATGATTCTTCAAATACAAAATTCTAGAGTTAAAAACTCAGTTTACCTTAGCAACTTTTAATAACCTAAGAAGTAATCACCATCAACCTTTTGGTTGTAAATTTTGAAATTGAGTCTTTATGATTTAAAAAAAAAAAAAAAAAAAGAGAGAGAGAGAGACAACTAAAGGTTTCTAAGAGAAAAATTAGTGGTTTAATGTTGAACAAAATCTCATAGGCAATTTTGTTATGTCTATTAACGATCAAAACCCTATTTTGGACATAACAAGTTGTGTCACAACTTCTAAGGGTTCAACAAATTGAATAACAAATTCTTGAATCAATTGAACTGAATTTTTTTTATTTCAATTCGTATTCGATTCGAATCCAATTTAAATTTGATTCATTCGATTCGAATTCATATATAAACTTTAGGCCCAATTTTAAATTTGTTTCGATGCCTTTATGAAAGAGAATAATCGTCGCCTCTTCATTTACATTGAAACAATATATATAATACATATCCTCTCCATAGTTTTAGGAAGAGATATCTCTAATTTCAATACAAAATTTTATCACTAAAAATACATATATCTCTAAAGATATATATCGATTCTATTACACCCCCACAGTCGAAGCGAGAGGAGGCCGAATGCTGAGACTGGATCTGAAATCATCAAACAAAACTCGCGGAAGTCCTTTGGTGAAGATGTCCGCAATCTGATAGCGTGAGGGAACATGAAGGACACGAATAGTACCACGTTGCACCAGGTCACGAACGAAATGAATGTCGAGCTCAATGTGTTTAGTTCGTTGGTGCTGCACCGGATTACCAGAAAGATAGACTGCACTTATGTTATCACAATAAACTAAGCTGGCTTTCTGTAATGGACGGCGTAGTTCAAGTAAAAGGTTACGAAGCCAACACAATTCAGCAACCACGTTTGCGACCCCTCTGTACTCGGCCTCCGCACTGGACCGAGAGACAACGGCTTGACGTTTTGATGACCAAGATAACAAATTTGAGCCCAAATATACACAATAACCCGAAGTGGATCGTCTAGTGGCCGGACACCCAGCCCAGTCAGCATCAGTGTAAGCCCGTAATGATAAATTCGTGAAAGGCCCAAGAGTTAATCCAAGTGATACTGTACCTTGAATGTATCGAATAACGCGTTTCAAAGCATTCCAATGATCCATTCGGGGAGCGTGCATGTGCATGCAGATCTGCTGGACAGCATAGCTGATATCGGGTCTAGTAAACGTAAGGTACTGTAGAGCACCAGCCAGGCTACGGTATAGAGTAGGGTCATCAAAAAGGGGGCTGGAGGTGGCACTCAGCTTGGACTTAGTATCTACTGGAGTGGCGACAGGTTTGCAGGAATGCATCCCTGCTCGTTCGATGATATCTGTTGCATAGGATTGCTGAGATAGAAACATACGGTTCGTATGTCGAGATACATTTATTCCCAAAAAATGACTTAACGGACCGAGATCTTTCATATCAAACTCAGATGCTAACTGTGCCATGATGTCAACCCGTAACTTTTCACTCGAGGTGGTGAGAATAATGTCATCCACGTAGATTAGTAAGTAACCTACATCCTGCGCGTGATGATAAATGAATAGGGAGTTGTCACACTTACTTTGTTGAAAACCAATGGTAACCACAAAATCAGTAAACCGTTGATACCAAGCCCGAGGTGCCTGTTTTAATCCATATAAAGATTTCTTTAGACGACACACATGATCCGGATAGTGACGATGTCGAAATCCCATTGGTTGGTACATGTACACGGTTTCGCTCAAATGGCCATGTAAGAATGCATTGGTGACGTCCAACTGGTGAATCGACCATGATTGAGATAAAGCAAGCGTCAACACAGTCCGAATAGTAGCGGGTTTGACAACGGGACTGAACGTCTCACCACAGTCAATACCAATCTGTTGAGTACTCCCATCACATACCAAACGAGCTTTATACCTTTCCAAGGTGCCATCAGATTTGAATTTATGCCGAAATAACCACATACTGCGGATGACATTCATGTCCGGTGTGCGTTGGACTAATTCCCACGTTTGGTTTTTAATAAGAGCATTAAATTCAGTAGTCATAGCATTATACCAATCCGGTGTGGACAAGGCCTCTTTGGGTGTTTTGGGTAGGGGAGTGATGACAGTGGTGTGAAGATTGAACGGTTGTTTAGGCTTTGAAATCCCGTCCATAGACCGAGTGCGTATGGTACGGGTTTGAGTAGGAGGAGGTGGGGGATGAGGAATATTTGGTTGAACAGTAGGTATTTGGTTTTGAGATATGTTGGAAGGTTTAGGCCGACGGGAGTAGGTGCGGGTGAATAAAGGTGGGGTTTGGGCTGGAAAAGATGGTTGAGGTGATGATGGGCTTAATATTGGGTTGTGGGTATTAGAAGGGTTGGTTGGGCCGTTAGTTGTTGTTGGGGAATGGGGTGGGTCTGGGCCGTGAGGTGTGGAAAGAGAAGGGGGTGAGTTTGTGTCATGAGATGTGGTAACAGGAGGGAGAATGTTTGGAGGAGGAACATTAGAAGAAGGAGAAGACTGTATGTGTGACCAAAAAGATGGGTTTAGAGAATCACTTAAAAAATCATACGAGTTTAGAGACGGCTTTGGGTGATTAGCGAACGGAAAAGTGGTTTCATCAAAAATGACATGGCGATTAATAATAATTTTCTTTGTAGTAAGGTCAAGACATTTGTATCCTCTGTGATTGGGAGGATACCCGAGAAAGACACAAGGCATTGAACGATGTTCAAGTTTGTTAATTGTGGTGTAGGGGAGTAACGGGTAGCATAGGCAACCAAAGACTCGAAGATGGTCATACGAAGGACGAGAGAGGTATAGACGTTCAGTAGGGGATTGGTGTTGTAGAAGCTTGCTAGGAAGAATGTTTAGGATATATGTGGCAACTTCAAGGGCATGATGCCAATAAGTGTTTGGTACGGACGAATGTGCAAGAATAGTGCGAATGACATTGTTTATGGTTCGTATTTTACGTTCGGCTTTACCATTTTGGGAGGATGTATGTGGGCAAGAAAAACGAAAGTGCATGCCGTGTTGTTTGCAAAAAAATTGAAATTGAGAATTAGCATACTCCTTTCCATTGTCACACTGAAATTGCTTAATTTTCCGTTCAAATTGTGTGTTAATAAGATTGGAAAAGGTTGTGAATATGGAGAACACCTGTGATTTATTACTAATAGGGTACGTCCATAAGAAATTGGTAAAGTCATCAAGAAATAAGATGTAATAACGGTGACCTCCACCGCTTAAGACAGGAGAGGTCCATAGATCACTGTGAACAATGTCAAAAGGAAAAGAAGTAAAATTAACCGAACTCATAAATGGAAGTTTAATATGTTTACCAAACACGCAGGACTGACAAAATTTAGAATTCAAAGTACTACAATTAATAAACTTAGATTGTTTAAGAGAATGTAATAAATTTGATCCCGGGTGACCGAGTCTTTGATGCCAAGTATCCTGAGTGACGGCAGCAAGAGTGGTAGGAGATGTAAACTTGGAGACTTGTGTAGGATCCAGCGTGTAGAGATCACCGGAACTATTGCATCGTAGGATAGGGGTCCGGGTCTTGAGATCCTTCACAAGAAAACCAAATGGGTCAAATTCAATGGAAACTTGATTTTCTGTAGTGAACCGACGTACAGATAGCAAGTTTTTGATTAAAGATGGTGCGTAAAGGACGTTATTTAGTTTAAAGGGTGGGAAAGGGGGCGGTAAAATTTGGTGGCCATGTCCACGAACCGGGATGGTTTTGCCATTACCGACTACTATGTGACGAAACATGCTATTATTAAAAAACAACGAGAAATTATTAGAATGTTTAGTCATATGATCAGTCGCACCTGTGTCCATAGTCCAGTTTTGGTCCGGTTGATTCAAGGACATGTTGTAAAGGGCCTGGTTGATGTCCGTAGGGGTCAGATTTTCTGCATAAGACGAACCGGCCTGGCTTGCAGCGTATGATTGGGCTGGTCGTGGGCCGAGTATGCCTTGGCCCGAATTCTGTTGCTTCTGTGCGGTTGGATATGGACAAGGGGGGACCATCCATGGGGCCCACTGTTGTGAATTAACATTCTGATGTGGAGCGGCCCAATAATTAAATGGGGCACCCCATGGATAAGCCGCCTGCTGCTGAGATGATGTCCCGGATGAAGGCCAGTTTCCACCACGTCCCCGAGTCGAATAGCTGCGTCCACGACCACGGCTGCGGCCCCTACCCCGTCCGCGGCCGCGGTTTTCGGGTGAACTGAATGTTTGCTCGTTGCGATGATCCTGGTGGCGCTGAGGAGCACGTTCTGAGGTGGCAGAAAGGGCAGTTCCAGCGATCTGGGCTGCTTGTTTGGACTGGTTAATCTTACGAGTTTCAGCCATGCACAGCCGAGACCTGGTGTCGTAGAAATCCGGGAGGGGCTTTGTCTGCTGAATAATAAGAGCAACGCTCTCGTATTGCTCCGTTAGGCCAGTGAGAATCTGCAGGACCAGTTGTTCATCTGTGATAGGCGAACCGACGTTTGTAAGCTGGTCAAAAATTTCCTTCATTGCTTGACAGTAGGAGGACATAGATGTGAATTGATCCAGACGTGTTGTTGCAAACCGATTGTTGAGATCAATCGTTCGAGTGGCCTTATTATCTTGAAACAAATTTGACAGAGCTGTCCAAGCATCATATGCTGTAGTGTTTGGTTTTAATATGGTGTGGAGGAGGTCAGTTGAGATTGTGGCATATATCCACTGTAGCACGATAGCATCAAGGCGTTCCCATGATTCACCGTACGAGGGCTTTTCCTTGTCTTTTTCGGATGAAGAAGTTGCTGTATTACGAGGCTTAAGATGGTCAGAAACTTGAAAAGCTGTGCACTGAATTTTAAAGAGTTCCGACCAGGAGGTATAATGGCCGGATTCAATGTCTAAGGTGATAGGGATGAGGTTGCGGATGTTGTTAACGGTGACAGCAGGGTGAAGAGAGGCCATAGGTGTTATCGAAGAGGAGAGGGAGGGGAATGAAGGCTGAAAAAAGAAAGCACAGAGGGGAAGGAGCCGGAGGTAGGGTTCAGGCCAGGAGGATCGATACCGCACTTGATACCATGAAAGAGAATAATCGTCGCCTCTTCATTTACATTGAAACAATATATATAATACATATCCTCTCCATAGTTTTAGGAAGAGATATCTCTAATTTCAATACAAAATTTTATCACTAAAAATACATATATCTCTAAAGATATATATCGATTCTATTACTTTAATACTCGAATTCGGATAAATTTATTTTAATTCAACTTCATCCTAAATAATAAACCTTTATTTTTTTAAATTACAACAAGCTTAAATTATTTTAAATCGAATTGAAAATCATAAATTCGTATTTGATTCAAATTCAATTACTTGACTCGAATCGAGCCGAACTTGAATATTTGAAAACCAAATTTGAAGATTGATAATCGAATTCGAATCGAGTCGAAATTTGAATTTTTCGAATCTGTATCTGATACAGAACACCCTTAACAGCTTCTACCCAAAATGACTAAGGTAATCCAGTGTCTGCTAGCATTGATCTTGCAGTTTCAATGAGTGTCATGTTCTTTCTTTTAACAGCTCCATTTCGTTATGTTCGTTCGTTTACAATCTGTCATGTTTGTTTGTTTATGTTAATTTGTTAAAAGCTTTTAATGATTTATAATATTTCACTTTTTGCCTCTTAAGTTTTTCTTTTCCCCGCCTTTTTAAGTTTCATCCCTAAATTTTAGTTAATAATTATATTAAAAATACATTAAAATGTAAATCCTTATCTAAACATATGAAGAAGATGGACACTAAAGACATTTTTTGGGATGTTTGTTTTAAGTTAACTAAACTTGATTTATCGTATGATAATTGTAGTAGACTTCTTGTGTCTTGAATTTTTTATTTATCATTTACTATTTGTACTTGACTACTTGTGTCGGATGTTTAAGGTTAATGGTGTGTTTTTTTTTCAAGTTAAACGCTCGTTTATATTCATTTGTGTCCGTTTGCGTTCGTTTGTGTTTGTAACCAGTGTTTGCGAACTGTTCATGAACACCTGAAATTCCTTAACAAACGAACACGAACACGGGCATAAACTTATGTAAGACATGTGTTCACGAACAGTTCATGAACACTGCATTTCCTTAACGAATGAACACATAGCCTTGTTCATATTCGTTCGGTTCGTTTACAACTCAGGCCCAAGGATCCAAGCAAAATCTAATCCCCCCCCCCCACACACACCCCACAGACACCCTTAAAAAGTTGCTGCAAATTAGTACTAGAAATCTTCACTTGTCAGCCATATTTACACTAATTTTCCTAACTCTAGTTAAAAGGTTGTTAACAGGCAAGGGAGTCTAGCCCCACACCCTTAAAAAGTTGCTGCAAATTAGTACTAGAAATCTTCACTTGTCAGCCATATTTAGGGCATGTTTGGCTAAGCTTTTTAACGTAATTTATTGACTTATTGGCTTAATCAAAAAGCCAATAAGTCATTTAGTGTTTGTCAAATTGAAAAGTACTTTTGAAAATGGCTTTTTGAGATGAATGAAAAGGAGTTTTTAAGAAGACACAATATTGTGACTTCTTGGCCAGCTTATAACTTTTCAAGCTTCAAATTACCAATATACCCCTTATTTACCCCCTTATATCATATAAGTTAAGCCAAACACTTTTTAAAAAACAACTTATTGACTTATTGGCTTTTCCCACCCCGTAAGTTAATCCAATCATTTTTTTTTAAAAGTCCTTTTCAAAAAGTCTTTTTCCCAAAAGTCCTTTTTACTCTAATAAGCTTAGCCAAACATGCCCTTACACTAATTTTCCTAACTCCAGTTAAATAGTTGTTAACAGGCAAGGGAGTCTAGCCGTGTTTCGGAAATTAATCGAGATTAATCGGTGACTAATCAAGGATTAATCGATACCTAGTTGAGATTTTTACAACCAGAGATTAAAACATGTCCACTTAAAAAAATCACATATAAAAATCTCAATCTGGTTAACCGCATTTCTATGACCTCCTACTTTTAGAAGATCGTGACCAAACACTATGTTTTAATTAAAATGTTATCTAGATTTTGAAACCTTTCATTCTTTTGAACTATTAAGCAGTTAAGCTATATGCTTAATCAGCAAAAAAAAAATAAAAGATTTTTTTTACAAACCAAGCATAACTGTTTGTTAAGCACTGTTTTACAAACCAAGCATAACTATAAGGGTTTTAAATAACTTCTAAATATAATAATCAAAACTAGGATAAAACCATCAGACTAAACCCCAAAGGCCCAAAATAGAAAAGTCTAGGTAAAATTACATCACAACAACAAAGTCAAACTATCATTCACTTTCCACAAAAAAAAACAACTTAGAACTAAACCAGCTAAAAATTAGACGGAGAAGAGCGTGGGGGAGTCGCCCAAAACATATCCTGATGCATTTGCCCATTCGGCAATAGTTTAGGGGCCTGATTGTAAACTGTCATCGAAGAAGCCGCAACATTATCCGTCTGAACACCAACCCCTCCAGATTTCGGACTATTCCCAGCATTCACCCCTGAACTTCGCTCTATTTCCATTTCACCCCCTTCAACTTCATCTTCCAACGGTAACCTCTCATAAGTAGCGTTAGTAAACGTCGCCGCAATCACCATTACCGGGCCCGCCGCCGTCAACTGCCCCACCACCGTCCCACCCACCACCTGCCCCTGACCACCGGCTAAATACACCGTCAACCCAGTAGCCCCAGGTGGCGACGGTGCGGGTAAAAACGCACCCGAAAGTGACAATATTTCAAACCTCCCTTGCAAATTCAACACGCCACCAGGTGCCGCCGGCTGCCGGAGAGTTACATTCGTAACGACGCCGTTTCCACTTAAAACAGAAACCCCACGGTGCCGGCGTTGAGCAAACGTTGCAATACATTCCGAAACATCACTTCCGGTGCTAATCTCCAACACGTGGCTCCGTAACGCATTAGGGCTTTCTTTAGTAATAACCACCGGTGGTTTCGGTTTGTTTTTGGATCCCGGCGGTCGTCCACGTGGCCGCCGGCCGCCGCCAGAGCTTGTGGGTTCTGAAACCTCCAAAACGTTGTTGTGTTGTTCTTGTTCCCCAAACTCTTCATCGTTCTCATCGTTTGTTGAATCATTAGGGTTAGGGTTTGTGTTATTGTTTAACACAGGTTTACCGTCATCCGCCGTGTGGTGAAGGTGTAGCGACGGTGGGTTACCGGATGACGTCATTGGGTTCATCCCCACATTTCCAGACCACCACCGGTTAGCCATGGTTATCAGTTTCAAGATTTGTTTGAAGTGTTTATAAAGTGTTTAAAGTGTTTCAAGATCCAGTTGCATGAAAACCCTAATCTTGAAAAAACCTAGATCTATACCGAAAATACCCCTGACAAAGATTCAAATCTGACAAACCAAAGTACTAAACCAAACCCACTAGCAAAGATTCATTAAATCTGGAAAACTTTGTACATCAATGATCAAACTACCTCTGTGTGTATGTATATGCACAAGTACATAAAGAAACTAGGGTTGCAGGTGATGATGGGATCTTTGAAAGGAGTGAGAGTGGGGGTGTACGATTAGCAGATAAGGGGCAGGGGGGGCGTACGATAGGGGAAAGCACTCACAGGAGAAGAGTGTATAGAATGGCGGTTTTAGATTGAGTAAAAGGTAAGAGGTACTTGATGTTATCCTGTGGGGGATGAGCCAATAAGATGTTGGGGAGCACAAAGTACAGCTGGTGGGATATGGTAATATTGACGTTTTTTGGTGTTAACGCGTCGCAATTTGTAATGGCTCTTGGCTCAAATTGACTGGTGGGAGTATTCTTTTTCTTTCTGAATTTTGACCCGACTCTCTTTGGTTTCGTCTAACATTTTACAGTTTGGTTTCGTCTAACATTTTACGGTTTGGTTTTTATTTATAGATGACTAGTTGATGCCCCGCTCGCGTTGCGGGGCGATAGCTAAATAATTCTTAATCAATCTAAAACGATGATAAGATCGTATTTTTCAGCGCAGGGCAAAACTGTAATTTTTCAGGACTAATGAGCAAGTGTTGGGCAGCTCATTGACACGGGAAGAAATTAAATCGAGTCAACCAATTAAAAAAAACTCTTATACTTTTGCAAAAAAAAAAAAACTAATACGATGGGAAAAAACGTAACTTTGAACTGAGAGCGAAATCATAATTTTTTTAGGGATAAAATCTTAAATTAAATGGACCAATGGGGGAGTGTCAGGCATCTTCCGGCATGACTGTAATTTTAAACTGGAGGCAAATTTGTAATTTAACCAGGGAAACAAAAAAAACGGTGGAGAAAATGTAAATTTAATTTAAGGGTAAAATCGTAACTTGGTTGTGAGAAAAAAAAAACTAATGGCAAAAGTGTAAATTTAAACGAGGTAAAATCATAATTTTGAACCGAGGACAAAATTGAAATTTTTAGATGGGAGCCAAGGCATAAATTTATTTTTAAGTCGGGGAAAAAACATAACTTTAAACTGATGGTAAAATCCTAATTATAATGGGAAAAAAAAACTAATGGCAAAACTGTAAATTTAAACGGGGCAAAGACGTAATTTTGAACCCAGGGAAAAATTAAAATTTTTAGTTATGAGCAAAAGCGTAAATTTCTTTTTAAGTGGGGGTAAAAACTTAATTTTGAACTGATGGAAAAATCGTAGTTTTAAAACGGAATAAAAACGTAAATTTGTTGGGCCAATAGGGGAGTGTCAGGCAGCCTGACACTATTCCTTTTGCCGCCCAACTCACCCAATAAAAAGCCAGAACTATGGCCGCCGACATTAATGTTTGTAGTAGTAGAAGATTAGGGATGAATATGTATAGTTATTAAGATGGTTTGTTTTATATAGTAGTGTTATGCGTTGCTCGCATTACGGGACGCTAAATCAAATATTTCTTAGTTTAATAATATGTACGCCTTTATTTCGGTTACTTATACATGCTACTTATAACACGATGTCAAAAAAAGATACATCGATTCAACCAATTAAACCAAAACACTACCATAGTTTTGGAAAAAAAAAATAAATAACTAAAACGATGGCAAGCATGTAATTTAGAGTTGTGGGCAAAACAATAATTTGTTAGGATCAATTAGCAAGTGCTAGACAGCTGTTTGACTCAAAAAAAAAAAACTACACTGAGTAAACGAAGTAAAATAAAACACTACCATAGTTTTGTTAAAAAAAACGATGGCAAGATTGCAATTTTGAATTGAAGTAAAATCGTAATTTTGAAATGGAGGCAAAATCATATTTTGAACTAAGGGCAAAACCATAAATTTATTTTGAACTCGGGGCAAGATCGTAATTTTTAACTGAGGGTAAAATCGTAATTTTAAGTTGCGGGTAAAAGCAAAATTTTATTTTGAACTGGGACGAAATCGTAAATTTAAACTTAGGGTAAAATCGTAATTTGGCAGGACCGTAGCTGGGGGCAAAACCATAATTTTATTTTGAGCTGAGGCAAAATCGTAATTTTTAACTGAGGGTAAAATCGTAATTTTAAGCTAAGGACAAAACCAAAATTTTATTTTAAACTGAGTCAAAATTGTAATTTTAACTATTATATAAGAATTTTAAAAAAACAACTTGTTGGTTGCCGCCATCTTTGGCCAATAAGAAAACAGAACTATTCCCCATTACGGGAAATGTAAATGTAGTAAATAAATGTAAATGTAGTAAATTAGCATAACATTAAAATTATTATTTAGCGTTTGTTTGTTTTAGCTCTTAATAGGCTCTTTTAATGGTTCAGAATAGTGTTGTTCATGAGCCGAGCTAGGGCAAGCTTGGGCTCGGCTCGATTATAAATCGAGTTGGCCCGGCTCGGATCGGATTTGAAACCAAGCTGAAAATCTAAGCTCGGCCTCGGCCTGGTTTTAAACCGAGCTGGCTCGGTTCGGCTTGGCTTGGCTTGGCTCGATTTTAAAAATAAAAATTAATAAATAGCTCTCAAAATTCAGTATTCTAAAATATTATTCAATACTTCAAAAGAATATATTCAAAATAAGTTCAACCTAATACATTACAAGCCAAAATCACGTTCAACAACGCAAAATAAGCTTTATATTTCAAGTAAATACAATATTTGTTCATTAACATCGCAATCAACCTTTAAATGTCATAGATATCAAACTACAAGCCTAAATACATGTAAATAATAATCACTTTTTTGTAATACATTATATGTATATAAAAATAAGATATATTATAAGTAAAATAATTCGAGCTAAGCCGAGCCGAGCTACAAGTGAGTCAAACCGAACCAATTTGGCTCGTCACGAGCCGAGCCGAGCTAGGCTCACTTTCTAACCGAGCCGAGCCGACTCGGCTCACTTTCAAACCGAGCCATATCGAGCGAGCTTTTCCCGAGCTAAATCCGAGCGAGCTAGTTCAGAACTCTTAGGGGGTAGGGGTGGTCATCACTCACCACTTACTCATCACTCACAACATCCAATCAATTTTCGTCATGTCATCGAGCTTTATTCCATCACTAGTGATGGTTTTTAGTGGAAATGCCCATCACTCACCACACACTATCAAAATCATTAAAAAAAACAACTGGATTGCACTGAAACGGTCGAATTTTGAAAAGATTAACGCCTAAAAAATACCACGCGTGGTGAAGTTAACGAGTGATCATTTGGGGGTGGCGGTGGTGTTTTGTATATTATAACGAGTGATCATTTGTATCACGGGGTATTGAGTCTCCACCCCGGGTCCCCTTACTGGTTCAGCACTTAATAATTCAAAATTTTTGTTTCGTGAGCAAATGTCTGAACTGAATGGTTAAGACGTCTTATCTGAATTGGTTAGAAATTTGTCCCTGAACGGTTAAACTCTTAATGGTTCAAACCTCTTACTAGTTCAGCACTTAGAGGCTGTTTTGCCACTTCTAAATGGTCAAGTGCCGAACGAGTAAAAGTTCTGAACCATTAAATGTTGAACCAATAAGAGATTTGAACCATTAAGAGCCAGTATAATGTTTAACCGTTCAGAGGCAAATGTCTGACAAATTCAAATTAGAGGTCTTAGAGGGTGTTTGGGATTACGTTTTGATGTGATTATTTGATTATTGCGTTTGTAAACATAAATAATCTAAAAAAGTGTTTCGATGAAAAAGTGATTATCTGCCTCCAAAACGCGGTTTTGGAGAAGCATGTACCTACATGCGTTTTCAAAACGCGGTTTTGGAGAAGCATGTACCTACATGCTTTTTCAAAACGCAGTTTTGAAAACGCAAAATCTATTTTGAAAACGCATAATCTATTTTGAAAACGCATAATCTATTTTGAAAACGCAACACCAAACACCCCCTTAATCATTCAGACTTAGTATAATGCTTAACCATTTAGAGGCAAAGGTTTTACCGACGACATGTCGTTGCTAAAGATGACGCCGCTAATTCTCGGCTGCTATTGATCAAAAGGTCGCCGCTAATACACGCGTCGCCGCTAACGCTCTTACCGGAGAATTTGCAGGGAATCCCCGACGATTACACAACACATTTCCCGATTACATAACTTGCCGAACTAAGAAACTGTTTATCAAAAACTCAAACAAAGAATTATCATATCTGCTAATAACTTGTCGGAACTAATAAATTTCAAGATTACATAACTTGTCATTCAAATCTCATATCGAAAATGGATTCTACGTAAAATTACACTATACATTTTCTAAATAATAAAACCAAACTGGTCGGAGCTTGAGCTTGAGCTTGTCGACATTATGGTGGTGCTTGACGGAGCTTGTTGCCGGTACAATATGACGGTGGTTGACGGAGCTTGTCGTTGGTAAGGTACGGAGCTTGAGCTTGTCCCCTTTGAAGGGTTGTGCTCGTTAACGGTGGTGGCTAGAGAAGATGCTCCGGTGATGAAGAAGAAGATGGGCATGGTACAGTTGTGTTTGTTTGAGGTGTACAATTGTGTTTGTTTTAGGATAAAGAAGATGGATTTTGTTATAAAGTGTGTTTTTTTTAAAGGTAGAACAACAACCTTTGGACCAGGTTTTCATCAAGGATCAACGTTTTACCGGCGACACCAATAGCGGCGACGCTGTGCAATAGCGACGATAGCATTACCAGTCACCACTATTGCTCGGCGTCGCCGCTATTGGTGTCGCCGATATTACTCAACTTTCTTGTAGTGAACCCAAAAACCCCGAACCTAATAGATAAGGAAGCAAGTTGCCATTGAAAGTCTCCAAAGAAAGAACCTCCATATGATTTCTCTTTAAAGGTTGTTATGTCTAATCAGAGTCGTCTCTGAGAACTCTCAAAAAATTTAAGGCCTCGGGCGACAAAAAGAATTAAGCCCAAAATTGTGATTAAAGGGAAATAATTTAAAAAAAAAACTTAGTGATAGAGTGAGGACTTGAACTTAAGACATCTATAATATTTTAAGATGGTTTTTTTCCACTCAACTACCAAAACATTTTTTCATAATTAATGAATGCATATACTAAATATATAATTTACCATATATATAAAATCTCATAAAAACTTTTCGGGCCCTTTAAAAATTTGGATCTCGAACAACGGCACGAGTTGGCCGGCGCAAGAGCCGGCCCTGTGTCTAATATCCTATAAATGTTGTCTCGGTTTCATTTAACTTGCATTTGGATCATCTGGCATGATTTTCAAAGTGTTTAACCGTCGCCTAAATTATATTTAAAAAAGAACTAAAGAAGAAGAAAACAAGATGCAAAACCCAATTGAAGAAGGGTGTGGGTATTGGTACATCCCCCAAAAGTAGTGACACCCCCCCCCCCGCAGCCCCGTATAAGGCAATGAGGGTTGTATAGGGGTTGAGTGCATTAATTATGTCAGAAAAAGTAAAGTTATACGCCCCTCATTGCCCTATGAGTGGTGTATTAGAAAGGTGATAGTTGGAGCATTAAACCCTATACGTCTCTCATTGCTTTATACGCTGCTCATTGGTACTATAATCTCTGAATTTAAGGTATATTGCTGACAAGACAGCTGAGTTCAGACTGAAAAGGCTGAAAAGGTGATCTGCATATACGCGCTCATGGCCCTATACGCTGCGTATTGTTTCCAATTTTTTCCCTTTACCCCAAGCTTACGGGATTCATGTAATACAAATGTTCAAAAATCCCAAAAAAGTGATGAAAATGATGAAAATTTTCAAATAAACGGTCTGGTTAAATTAGATTCGAATCACGATGTCAAATTGGGACTTTGGATATTTTTTTGGTGAAAGTTCGAATGAGTCATACGTCTCTGAAAGCGTTTGGTTACCCGACGTTGATCGAGGTGAGGAGGAGGTGGTTTCCATGCGTCGAAGTGATGAAGGGAGTGTGCGGCCTGTGAGGCCTGATTTGAACTAGGTAAAAATTCATATTGGCGTTATGGTTATTAAAGTCTAACCATTAAGTTGTTTCAGGTCGTAGAGGAGGCGGGACCATCTTACGTGGCTCAAAGCTATCCGCACACCGGAACTTACCATTCGCATCAGGAAGGGAGTGTGCGGCCCGTGATACCGGATTTGAACCAGGTAAAAAATTCATACTGTCGTTTTGGTTATTTTAGTCTAACCATTAAGTTGTTTCAGGTCGTAGAGGAGGCGGGACCATCTGACGTCGCTCAAAGCTATCCGCAACACGCATACGGGACTTACCATTCCCATCAGGAAAAACAACACAAGAAAAGGTCCGAGGAAGGTGCTTTTGACTTCGAGGAAGACGATAACGAAATCGAGAAAGGTGTTACACACTTCAAGGAAAGTGATCAAGACGAGGACGATGGTGGTGGCTGGGACGATGGTGGTGGCGGGGACGATGGTGGTGGCTGGGACGATGGTGGTGGCGGGGACGATGGTGCTAATGACCCGAAAAAACAAGGAAAGGTATAACATAACCGTCACTTACGTGTCACGACCCCCGACCCCATCCTGGCCGGAATCGGAAGCCGCGAGCAGTCCAGTGGTACCGGTGATTATTTTTAAAAACCTTGCAGCGGAAATTTCATCAGGACCGTGAGTTAGGAAAAATATCAGAGTTTAGAAACACCGGATTTTATTTAAATAGATGGAATAAATTCCATATTTTTCAAAGGTAGCTTTTAATATGGGATAAACCCAAAACAATATTTCTTAAGTTGATTTATTTAATAAAATAAGCCACTTCTTGAAGTCCTTTAGTGCTGGATCCAATCCTTACTCCAATCTACTGTAATTACCTAAAACGCGTTTTAAAAAGGTTTTGTCAGCGGGAAATACTGAGTGAGTTCATTCAGGTTTTATGCAAAAACAGATTTGTTATAATTCACAGTATTAAGAGAGATTACAATGTTTCTGATATCAAACCAACTACCCACGGTACTTTATCACTCGACCCACTGGCCCACCTGTCCAGTGGTGTCTGTGATTATGGTCATATCACCCATTGGCTGCCCCAATGTTGAAGATTATCAAGTAATGTATACAAAACCCCACATACCGACTGTAACTTGGTGATTACAAAGACTTAATCCCTGTAATTATAACTTTGAAAATAATTTGAAGTTTTGTAAAACAGTTGATAAAAAGAGAATGACTCACTTTATAAGCATGCAAGATTGAGTTAACAAGCTTCTTGATTCTACTTCTTCCGATAATTAAGCATGCACTTTATTATTCTGGATCTTCTGATGATTTAATAGTTTGTTTGATTGTGAGTGTGTAGTTGGGAGTATTTTTGGTAGTTAAATATATAGTTTAACAGAATGGAATACGTATTTGTGTAAAACCCAAATCAAACCTTAACGGTAGTCACGAGATTCGAACCTTAATGAATTTCACAAAGTGTAACACTTTGGATTCCGGTTACCGAAATCACAAAGTATAGTACTTTGGCATCCGTTTAACGAACTCTCAAAGTATAGCACTTTGGCATCCGTTTAACGAACTCTCAAAGTATAGTACTTTGGCATCCGTTAGTTGGTTCCTGAATCGATCGGACAGAACATCGCATCGGTGATTATTGGTTAGAACACCAACGTATAGAGAGAAGAAGAAAAGAAATGAGCAAAGAAAAATGAATCATAAGCTTCCTATTTATAGGTAGATTTATTCCTTAGCTAGGAAGTTTCCTTAACCATTAAGTTTCCTTAAGTATTAAGTTTCCTTAACTATTAAGTTCCCTTAACTATTAAGTTTCATTAACTATTAAGTTTCCTTAACTATTTAACTAAATAACTTACTTAGCTTAATTAATCTTGCTTAGCTTAATTGATATTGATTAACTGATTAATTAATCTTACATGACCGATTAATTAATCCTAATGGTTTAATCAAGTAATTTATTTAGCTGATTAATTAAATAACATAACTAGCTGACTAATTAACTTACTTAGCTTACTTAAGTTTCCTTTCCTGTTAAGTTGTCGTAGCTAGTAAGTTTTCTAACCCCATTAAATTATCTTAATAGCTAAGTTTAATATACTTAGTTTAACAGCTTCCTGATTATGAGTTCTAATTTCTAGACACAAGAACCCGTATTAGTGTATTAACTCAATTCCACTTTAACGATAATCACGAGATAAAACCCTCACAACGATTTACAAGTGCAATACTTAACAATTCAGCGGATTCACAACGAATGACAGAGTATAGCCCGAGTTCGGACAGCACTCAAACATTCAAGTCGGAATCACGATGAATAACAAAGTATAACTCAATTTGAGCCGCACTCAGACAATCGTTGGATAGTTATAATCGATCGGATAAAGTATCGTGCCAGTGATTAGAGTTATTACCCTAATAACGGGCAGAGTTTAGGGATTTAGAGGGTAAAATCCCGAGCTATTATTTACAAAAATAAAAGCTGATGGAAAGAAAAGAATTGAACAGCGATCGAGTTAATACCCTGATTGCGGCAGCGTTTCGAGATTTGGTGTGTGGTGTGGACTGTTATTGATATAACTCGACGTACACAGAGAGTTTGTGCGTCGTTTCAACTTCCTCAGGCATGTCCCAAGGTCGGCTATTTATAGTAATTTTTGGGACTCGCTTACGGACCGTATGCCATTTCCCTTACGGTCCGTAAGCTAAGCAGTCTAATTATAGGCTGCCTAGGCTCGGGACTAGCTTGGCTGAATCAACTAATTTGACCAATCAGATTTAAACAACGTTTTATCTAGATAATCGTCCAACTAGGGTTTGCCCCCCTTGAGTTTTAGGGGCCCTGATCCTAATTCCGATTGTTCTGAAAATTTTAGGGTTTATGCAGAATTACTTGGGTGTCTCAATTAGGGTTTCCTTTTTATAAAATTAACATAATAAGTATTAATTTTAGTGAGAGTCGTTACATCCTCCCCACCTTAATAAAAATCTCGACCTCGAGATTTGGACTATGATATTTTCTTGGGGTTATGTATCGTGGAATGGAATCAAAAGATATTTCGAGGGGTATGAGTTTTGAAAGTAAAAATGATTTATAGAAACAATTGGATTCAATATCCGAAATGAACTTACTTTGATCAATTGAGGGAGATTCTGAATTGATAAATATCTATTTATGAATGGAAGTATGGAAAATGATTTGTTAATGATTATCCGAACATCAATATTGTTTACTTAAATGGTACTAGACAATAGAATTTAGTGTATCGTAAGCTGAGTACATAATTGTACCAAGAATATGACAAATCAAACGAATGGCGTATGAATAGGGTTTAGCATAGGCTATAAATCTATTCGGACGCTACAAAGTGGTTGTAAGGAGTGAAAGAATTCAATGATGGCCGAATAAATTCATCGTTTTCGAATTTGAGAGTTTCAAGGAGGCGAATCTGGCTATTTCAAAAGATGAGACATTCCGATGAAATGATATAGTTTCTAAGGTGATCATGTTTAAGCCAAAAGATATATGATCTATAGATTTTTTTTTTAAATGAATGTGAAGAACTTTTTGGAATTAGTAAAATTCTTTGTCAGAGGAAAACTTACCTTGATTGGAACCTAAGGAAGACTTAAGATTGACTGGTTCAAAATGAAATGAAAACATGAAAATGATTCGTCAAATATTGAATTATGATATGAGAAATTCAATGTGCTGTGATGGGTGATTTTTAAGAATACACGAAAAGATAATAAAGTTAGTGTATCTTTGTCTTAATACATAATTGTATTCAGATGCTTTTAATCAAAATGTTTGATTAAAGATAGGTAATATTTTGATTTATTAAATACCTTTTCCTTTTATGTTATCATAAAGTAGAATAATAAATATAGATAGGTTTAAAATATCAAAACCCGTGGTAATAATGATATATGTTGTATAAATAGGTTTACCCAATATTCTAGAACTCATGATTATCATTTTTGAAATCAAGTATGTTTAACTATAAGATTTTATAATATGGTATTTTAAATCATAAAAGTAAAATAGTAAATGTTTATTTTAATATCAAGCATACTTAAATATTGGCTTGCGTAAATAACATTTGATGTATTAATAGTTGTGAAATATTAATCAAGATGAACATTTATTTATAATATGTCTTGTTCATGAATACTTAGACAATTATTTAGATAATTTTATTCGTTCTTTTAATTGTTTTATGAAAATATGTCTTCTCTTTATAGTACAAAGTATATATATTTCTATATCTATAAAAATATTTTTATATATATAATTGAAATTTACTAAATAAGTATGATGACTTAATTTATATACATTAAATAGTTATTATCATGGTTGGATATTGGTTAGTGTTGCCTTGTTTAAGCATAGGTGATCAGTCCATGCCTAACTAAGGCTACTCTATCCAATACTTGTCTTGATAATACCCTTAATGTCTAAAAATAATATTAATACCTACTATTATTAATATTTTATTACAAATATTTACTAAAAATAAATAATTTAAACGAGATTAGCGTAATTTTCAAATGTTGTGAAAAATGTTACCACAAGGTGATCGTAATCAAAGAAATGACTTGATGAATTCGAAGACTAAACAAGCATGTTATGGTTCAAGAGAATTGAAGTGCTTGTTGGGACTATTTTGAATATGATGGCTTCAATCCATCATATGGGACTTTGAATTGAATACGTAATGCGAGCAAATTCAAACAATTGAACTTAGTGTAAACAAAACGAGTTCATGTATCAATAAGAAATTTTGGATATGGTTACAACAAAACCATGTATGCTAAAGGAAATTGAGTTTTTCAAGAAACTTATTGACTCGATATCAAAGAGTCAATGTTTTGCAATAAACGTGGTTTATAAATGCAAAGATCAAGTATAGTGATACGATATTTGAACTTTTGATAAAAATAACAAATTGGAATGAAGCCCTCCAGTGGTCTTCATAAATCAAACGAATCACATGCGCAACAAACAGTGCATGTGTAAAGTGTGGATTTACCAAGAAATGAAATAGATCAATATTTGCTACTATGAAAGAAATCCTCATGGTAGGATGACTATTAGAGGAAGTGGAAACACGAAAGTCAACTCTTTATAGGCAGAAGTCAGAATTGCAACGAAAGAAATATAAGAACTTCTTATCTGGAATTTCGTGTGATAACTATTTGTTAAATGACATTATCAGAGAATGTCGAATGAAGTGAAATGAAATAGGGGATTTGCAAAAATATATGACTTCTTTTGTAGTGCTAATAATTATGACTCAGGTTAAGACTATGCACCGATGTCTGTGAAATATTGTTCCAAAGTACCTCAGTGAGATTTTGATCGTTTGTAAGATCATGTGGCAAAGTGCCGCTTTTTGATTAGGAGTTCTTTTACTGACGGAATTATTATCGTGCCCAAATTTATATTTTTTTTTTCAAAGGTCTTGCTTTGGAAATTGTATGTGATACACTTTGATGTCTTGTGGACGTGAAATTTTAGGTTTCATGTGTTTTCTGGTGCATTAGCACAACTTTAGATGTTTCTTACTTGCGTTAATAGTTTATGATAACGCTTTGGTAATTCTTATATTTTTGGATGGTGTCCCAACTTAATGGGTTTCCAGTATTATTTTGTTGCACGAGTTACGAGGTAGATGATCAAACGAAAGAATGTTTGACATCGAAATTAAAGATATATGCGAGAGATTCCTGATAAAGAAATCTATATTTATTATTGACACATATGCTTGTGCTTTATTCTTAATTGACTTTTGGAATTCCTTATAGATATACATATCTATATATTTATATATTTCACATGCTGTAATATACATACCTTTCATAAGGTTAAATGTATATAATAGATTCATATTTCCAAAATAAGTCAGATATCAGCTCATGATATTATTTAGGGAAATCTTGTCACTTGTTTGACATACTATGTACCCCGTCTTATCCGGTTCGCGCCGGAGAGGTAATCTCAGTATATCCGGACAAGCTGGAGAGTCTGCTACTCTATACCCAGTTTTGCCGGAGAAAATTTTCCATTTCCCATAAATAGTATCTTTTCAAGATTTTAAAAGTGCCTCTTTTATTAGAGCTTTTATCCAGAATCAAGGAAATTTATATTTCCATAACATATCTTTATTCTAAACCAAGTAATATCAATAAACAAGAATTAATAGCAATTAAGTGCTATTACCTGCCAACCGTCATTCTTATAGCATACCACTATCCATTACTTTATACTTTATATAAGAAATTTTATTTTGAAGCTTATATTAAGGCAAAATTCTTAAGTTCAAGTCTAAATATCATTCAGAGTGCTATCAGATAATATTAAGTTTCTAATCCTCCGTTTAAACTTAGGTATTGTTATAACACCTAATTGCGTAAACAAGTGGCTTAGCTTATACTAAGGCATCTTTTCTTATGTTCAAGTCTAACTGCTATCGACTGTGCTACCATTTAACAGTAATATCTTAACTCTTTTTATTTAAGCTTAAGTATTATTATCACAACACTTATAGGCTTAAAGCAGTGGCTCTGATACCACCTTTACTGTCACGACCCCCGACCCCATCCTGGCCGGAATCGAAAGCCGCGAGCAGTCCAGTGGTACCGGTGATTATTTTTAAAAACCTTGCAGCAGAAATTTCATCAGGACCGTGAGTTAGGAAAAATATCAGAGTTTAGAAACACCGGATTTTATTTAAATAGATGGAATAAATTCCATATTTTTCAAAGGTAGCTTTTAATACGGGATAAACCCAAAACAATATTTCTTAAGTTGATTTATTTAATAAAATAAGCCACTTCTTGAAGTCCTTTAGTGCTGGATCCAATCCTTACTCCAATCTACTGTAATTACCTAAAACGCGTTTTAAAAAGGTTTTGTCAGCGGGAAATACTGAGTGAGTTCATTCAGGTTTTATGCAAAAATAGATTTGTTATAATTCACAGTATTAAGAGAGATTACAATGTTTCTGATATCAAACCAACTACCCACGGTACTTTATCACTCGACCCACTGGCCCACCTGTCCAGTGGTGTCTGTGATTATGGTCATATCACCCATTGGCTGCCCCAATGTTGAAGATTATCAAGTAATGTATACAAAACCCCACATACCGACTGTAACTTGGTGATTACAAAGACTTAATCCCTGTAATTATAACTTTGAAAATAATTTGAAGTTTTGTAAAACGGTTGATAAAAAGAGAATGACTCACTTTATAAGCATGCAAGATTGAGTTAACAAGCTTCTTGATTCTACTTCTTCCGATAATTAAGCATGCACTTTATTATTCTGGATCTTCTGATGATTTAATAGTTTGTTTGATTGTGAGTGTGTAGTTGGGAGTATTTTTGGTAGTTAAATATATAGTTTAACAGAATGGAATACGTATTTGTGTAAAACCCAAATCAAACCTTAACGGTAGTCACGAGATTCGAACCTTAATGAATTTCACAAAGTGTAACACTTTGGATTCCGTTTACCGAAATCACAAAGTATAGTACTTTGGCATCCGTTTAACGAACTCTCAAAGTATAGCACTTTGGCATCCGTTTAACGAACTCTCAAAGTATAGTACTTTGGCATCCGTTAGTTGGTTCCTGAATCGATCGGACAGAACATCGCATCGGTGATTATTGGTTAGAACACCAACGTATAGAGAGAAGAAGAAAAGAAATGAGCAAAGAAAAATGAATCATAAGCTTCCTATTTATAGGTAGATTTATTCCTTAGCTAGGAAGTTTCCTTAACCATTAAGTTTCCTTAAGTATTAAGTTTCCTTAACTATTAAGTTCCCTTAACTATTAAGTTTCATTAACTATTAAGTTTCCTTAACTATTTAACTAAATAACTTACTTAGCTTAATTAATCTTGCTTAGCTTAATTGATATTGATTAACTGATTAATTAATCTTACATGACCGATTAATTAATCCTAATGGTTTAATCAAGTAATTTATTTAGCTGATTAATTAAATAACATAACTAGCTGACTAATTAACTTACTTAGCTTACTTAAGTTTCCTTTCCTGTTAAGTTGTCGTAGCTAGTAAGTTTTCTAACCCCATTAAATTATCTTAATAGCTAAGTTTAATATACTTAGTTTAACAGCTTCCTGATTATGAGTTCTAATTTCTAGACACAAGAACCCGTATTAGTGTATTAACTCAATTCCACTTTAACGATAATCACGAGATAAAACCCTCACAACGATTTACAAGTGCAATACTTAACAATTCAGCGGATTCACAACGAATGACAGAGTATAGCCCGAGTTCGGACAGCACTCAAACATTCAAGTCGGAATCACGATGAATAACAAAGTATAACTCAATTTGAGCCGCACTCAGACAATCGTTGGATAGTTATAATCGATCGGATAAAGTATCGTGCCAGTGATTAGAGTTATTACCCTAATAACGGGCAGAGTTTAGGGATTTAGAGGGTAAAATCCCGAGCTATTATTTACAAAAATAAAAGCTGACGGAAAGAAAAGAATTGAACAGCGATCGAGTTAATACCCTGATTGCGGCAGCGTTTCGAGATTTGGTGTGTGGTGTGGACTGTTATTGATATAACTCGACGTACACAGAGAGTTTGTGCGTCGTTTCAACTTCCTCAGGCATGTCCCAAGGTCGGCTATTTATAGTAATTTTTGGGACTCGCTTACGGACCGTATGCCATTTCCCTTACGGTCCGTAAGCTAAGCAGTCTAATTATAGGCTGCCTAGGCTCGGGACTAGCTTGGCTGAATCAACTAATTTGACCAATCAGATTTAAACAACGTTTTATCTAGATAATCGTCCAACTAGGGTTTGCCCCCCTTGAGTTTTAGGGGCCCTGATCCTAATTCCGATTGTTCTGAAAATTTTAGGGTTTATGCAGAATTACTTGGGTGTCTCAATTAGGGTTTCCTTTTTATAAAATTAACATAATAAGTATTAATTTTAGTGAGAGTCGTTACATTACGTGTTATTCGTTATGTATATTGTTTATTAAATTTTAGACAATTTTGATTTTGTATACGTGTTATTCGTTATGTGTAGGTTTATTTGAAGGGTGCCTATTAGAATTTAGACAAAGTTGATTTTGTTTACGTGTTATTCGTTATGTATAATTTTTATTAGATTTTAGACAATGTTGATTTTGTATACGTGTTGATTTTGTATACGTGTTATTCGTTATGTATAAGGTTTATTAGATTTTAAACAAATATAGTTTTAAATTACCGTTGTTTCAGGTATTTGCGACACTTCACGAGTTAAAGAATTGGGCTTACAAAATAGAAATTGTGAAAGGTTACGCCATTGTGACCCAACGAACGGTAACAAAAGGCGAAGATTTGTCAGCAAGGACAGTGAAGATATGGTTGCAATGCGACCGTGTGACAACCCGAACTTTAAAGGTTAGTGCCTCTTAGTCACGCGATCCCGTTTCATTATTAGTTCTCCCTCTCACGCCTCTTTTCGATGATAAAAGTTATTTTATACTCGTAACCTTAGTAAACTTGTTGACCGTTAAACGCGATTGTGTATGTTGGTGCTTAGTGGGCTACAGGGTTGAGTTGGGCCTCGCAAAGGTCATTGGCCTGCCATCATTTATAAGTATCCTGGCCCAACCCTCCTTAAATAATCCTTGAACTAAATGCTACATGGCCCAACCCTTTAATGTTATAGAACTCGGCCCAACTCTTTGCTCTATTATATGTGTACGTAGATTAGGAAGTAAAACATAATCATTATCATATTTTTTTGCAAACCCTAGTCAAGGGTGAACGGCAGTAGCAAAACCCCAGTCAGGATCACCATCATCGGTTAGTGCTATCCTTGTTTATTCACTTTGTTAACTGTTGATTCGATGAGATTATATGTTAGATTTTATGCTTGGGCAACTTGCTAGTTCCGATTGCAAACTGTTTGATTATAATGAAGCTTAGACTAAGAGTATAACTATGAAATTAACAGTTAATTGATAAGTGATAGTTGTGAAATCAAAGGTGTTATGTATGATCTCGGTGATAAATGTCCGGATATAGGTGTGTGCATGCCAGCGCTTGTATATATGTGCGAATGTTTAATATGGTTCGATCAGGGTATTGATTCTTTTCTTTTGACTATGATTGGTTATTTGTGAGGTTGTCTATGATTGGTCATTTTGTGAGGTTGTCCATGGTTGGTTGTTTTGTGAGGTTGTCTATGATTGGGTATTTTGTGAGGTGTGGGAGAGTGTAGCACATGGTTATAAGTCAGATTTGCATGCATGAATCATAGTGGGACTCTCTTTCGGATGTCATGAACACATATAAGAATTCTAGGCCTGATAACTCTCAAACAAGTAAAACAAGTTGTTGGGCCAGCAATACTGGGCCGAACCAACTGTCAAAAGGGTGGCCGCATAGGATATAGATCGGCTGGGCAATACATGTTTCAATGTGTTAGTTATTGTGTCTTTGCATGTAATATCTTGAATTATCTAAGTGTGTAATGTTGGGTTCGAGGGGTGTACAAATAGGTTACGTATATATGTATTTGACTTGTCGAGTAGTCACATGTTAAACAAGTTTGGGTGATACTCCACGTAGACGAATAAACTGTCATGACCTGAGTCACACGTGTGCATTTTATGAACCAAGAATATGCTTGATGTGAGCCTTGCATACGTTAAATTGTTGTACGCTAAGTATACGTAAACTGACTATAACTGGTAACCTTATAGGACGTGTTGATTTATTGAATAACAAGTAGCAAATTCTACCGAGCAAACCAAAGGTGAGTTCACTGCACTTTTCTCAAGCATGCGTCCCGGTGGTTTGGGACAACTGGTAAACATTTGGAAGGGAAAACATTGGGTAAATAACTTAATCGGTTTTGGTTATTGCCTGGAGGGCAATGGGGGTGATTAGTTGATAGCGCTATTAGGTGGGAAACCTCACACCGGGCCGTAAGGACGGGCGTGAACTAATTATCTGGGTATGGCTATGGTTGTTAGAGGCACACTCCTCGGATACATATGGGCACTCTCCCTAGGGTATCTAACGAAGGCAACATAGCAATCGGTCGTTAAGGGGTACCCACTCCCCGGATACATATGGGCACTCTCCCTAGGGTATCTAACATGAGCAACATCGTAACGCAACATTAAATCGCATTAACATACATTTGGTAACATAACTTGTTAACAAAACCTTGAACTCACCAGCGTAGTCTGACACACTTGTTTGCATGCTTGTAGGTTATTAACGTTTGGAACATGGACTTGCTATCTGGAAGTGCTGGAGTGGTCATGGATCGAGACTCTTGGATTCACTTATAAACAATACATTGATTTGATTATTATTACGAAACGATTACATGCTTCCGCTACACAACTTTTGAGAATTGATATCATGTAGACATCTTGTTTGATAATTAACGTCATGGCTTATCTAAATATTTATCATTGGTTCAATGTGATTGGTGGCTCGAACTCTGATGCGTAACACGCCTCGCGGGGTTTCCGCAGGTGGAATTTTGGGGGTGTTACAGTTGGTATCAGAGCCACTGGTTATAGTGAACTAGGTTTTAAAACGTTTTGTAAAACCAGACTATAACCGAACAACTTCGAAAATCGATCATGACACTCAGCTCCAGATTGCAAGGTTCGTCTCTCTCACTTATTGCATTACTTGCTTAGCAGTCACACACTCACAGCACACATGAACTGAAACATTTAACACCATAGTGACTCGATAGCGTGACACTACTCTTTGACTCATGTAAACCATAGAACTGTGATATCATCTGTTGTGTTGTTTGAACGGGGGAAACTTCGAGCGTAAGCTAAGAGGCACTGAGATAAGCATGCAAATTGCCTTATTATTATGGGTGCACACTTAATAATAACGCGGGGTGCATGCAAGTCCCAGTGAGGCTTATCGAGCGTAAGGAGGGTTCTGCCTTACTATGTGTGAACTTGGTAGTACGTAAATATCAGCATGATGCTTGACTCCTATCTCGTTTCGATTCCTAAATCGGTTTATTCCCAACTATAGAAACATGAGCGGACGAGGACACGGACGTGGTAACATCACCATGACTCAGGCTGAGTTGACTGACCTAATCAATACTCGCGTAGCTGAGGCTTTAGCAGCCTATCAAGCTGGTACGGAACGTACCAAGTCCTCTTAACTCTTAAACCACGTACACGTCTTTTCATTTCTATAATGTGTTTCCTCCCGTTATTTAGGTCAGCAAGCGCAACCACAACCTAATCAGCCTGTGTGCACATTCAAAATGTTTATGGACTGCAAGCCACTGACCTTCACCGGGACTGAAGGGGCTGTGGGACTCCTAAGATGGTTCAAAAAAGCGGAGTCTGTGTTTGCTATCCGTAACTGTCCCGCTGGGGACAGGGTGAAATATGCTGCGGGTACCTTGGCGGATGGTGCCCTAACGTGGTGGAACGCCCAGGTACAGTTGTTGGGCATCGAGGCAGCGAATGCGACAACCTGGGAAGACTTTAAAGAACTAATCAGGGAAGAGTACTGTCCTCGGGACGAGGTCCAGAAGTTGGAAAACGAATACTACAACTTGAAGATGGTTGGATCTGAAGTCGAAGCGTATGTGAAACGATCGTATGAACTGGCCGACATGTGCCCGAACTTGTCTCGGCCTATGTCCCGGAGGATTGAGTTATTTATCAAAGGGTTGCCTCCTCATGTGAAGAGCTTGGTCACTGCAGCCCATCTCAATGACTTGACACAGATCGTTCGTCTGACACACAAGATTGTGGATCAAGAGGTGGAAAGCGAATCGTTACCTCCGCGTATTTCAGCCGCTACTGCTGCTACACCCACTGCCACTGCGTTCACTAATGATAACAAGCGAAAGTGGAGTGATCATGACAAAGCATCTAGTGCTGGCCAGACTCAGAAAAGGCCAGACAACAGCAGCCGCAACATCAGCCAGTCGTCTTCTGTCAATCCAGGCCAGGGAAGCGACCACAGCCAGGGTTCGTATGCAGGGAGGAAGCCACGATGCAACAGGTGTGGCTATCATCATTGGGGGCCGTGTGGTCGGACGTTTAACAAATGTGGTAGGTCAGGCCATGAGGCCAGGGATTGTAGGGCCTCACAACCCAAACACCAGCAGCAACAGAACCAGCAAAACCAAGGACAACAGGGGCAACCACCCCAGCAGAACCAGGGCTTCAGGAAGGGGTGCTATCAGTGTGGTGATGAGGGTCACTTTAAACGGGATTGCCCTCAGTTAAACCAGAACGCCAACAACAACAACCGCCAGAATAACGACAATGCTGGAAGCAACAACAATGGCAACGAGGCAAGAGGTCGAGCTTTCGTGTTAGGACAAGGGGACGCGATGAACGATATTTGAACTTATAACTTATTTTGGGTTTTCATTTTTATGTTTTCGCTACTCAAACAAAGTTTGGTTTGAACATCAATCGTATTGGGTTTTATGAATTATTTTAACTACTATACTTTATGTTTGATGTGATGGATGGTTTGATATTATTGAACGCACCTGCCGTATTTATGGACCTTATGAACAGGGTGTGCAAACCCTAACTAGACAAGTTCTCCATTGTCTTCATCGACGACATTTCCAATCTACTCCAAGAGTCAGGAGGAACACGAGCAGCATCTACGCCTTATTTTGAAGCTTCTTCAGAAGGAACAGCTGTGCGCTAAGTTTTTGAAATGCAACTTCTGGCTTCGTGAAATCTACTTTCTAGGCCACGTAGTGAACAAGGATGGGATCCATGTCAATCCATCCAAGGTAGACTCGATCAGGAACTGGCCTGCACCACGTACGCCAATGGAGATACGCCAATTCTTGGGTTTGGCAGGTTACTACGGACGGTATACCAAGGATTTCTCGAAGATTGCGCAACCACTTACACTACTGGCACAGAAGGGTGTCACCTATCGTTGGGGAGAGCACCAGGAGACTGCTTTTCAGCACCTGAAGGATAGGCTTTGCAGCGCACTTATTTTCTCTTTGCCAGAGGGCACAGACGATTTCACAGTATATTGTGACGCATCCATCCAAGGTCTCGGGTGTGTATTAATGCAGTGCGACAAGGTCATTGCTTACGCTCCGCGCCAACTTAAGAATCACGAACGGAATTACACGACACACGATTTAGAGCTGGGAGCCGCAGTTTCCGCACTTAGGATATGGCGACACTACCTGTACGGTACCCGGTGCACGATTACACCGATCACATGAGTCTCGAGTATACTCTTAAGCAGAAGGATTCAAACATGCGTCAACGACGATGGGTTGAACTACTGAACGATTACGAAAGCGTTATCAAGTACCATCCAGGCAAGGCCAATGTTGTGGCTGACGCCCTCAGTCGGAAGGACACTTTACCTCGGCGCGTGCGAGTGCTACAGCTTACGATTCAGCCTAGCCTTCCAGCACAAATACGAAATGCTCAGGTAGAAGCATTGAAACCCGAAAGTGTCAAAGCTGAAGTCATACGTGGCTCACGATAGCGATTAGAACAGAAGGCAGACGGCGCTTACTACATAACTGGGCGCATTTGGGTCCCATTCTTTGGTAAGCTTACTTTACGACGCGTGAGGCATTCGGAATACAGGAACAAACGGTGATTGGGTTCACAAGCTCAGGCTAATTGATGACACGGGATAACTATCGTAATGGTGTGTATGCCTTAGGGTTACGGCAGTGGTGGCCCGATGAAACCCTGATGATACTCTTACCAGAATTGGAGGTCATCGGATCAGTTGTATATATCAGGGAATCTATCGAAAGCATGGGCTAAGAAGTCAAGGTTCGTTAGCAGGAGTCTTATGACAATCGTGAGGGCTTGTTAAACTCCAATACGTGGACAGAAGTTCACATAGGAACGGAAGGACATGTTTAAACTTCGATATTCTCAATTGTTCAAAGGATTGCACCAACTCTTGGTATCACTGGTGAATTTCGGGACGAAATTTCTTTCAAGTTGGGGAGGATGTGACACCCCAAGAAAAACCAGGAAACCACGCAACTTAACTAGCTTCCTCATTAACCACATACTAAATTTCGGGGCGAAATTTCTTTCAAGTTGGGGATGATGTGACAACCCGAACTTTAAAGGTTAGTGCCTCTTAGTCACGCGATCCCGTTTCATTATTAGTTCTCCCTCTCACGCCTCTTTTCGATGATAAAAGTTATTTTATACTCGTAACCTTAGTAAACTTGTTGACCGTTAAACGCGATTGTGTATGTTGGTGCTTAGTGGGCTACAGGGTTGAGTTGGGCCTCGCAAAGGTCATTGGCCTGCCATCATTTATAAGTATCCTGGCCCAACCCTCCTTAAATAATCCTTGAACTAAATGCTACATGGCCCAACCCTTTAATGTTATAGAACTCGGCCCAACTCTTTGCTCTATTATATGTGTACGTAGATTAGGAAGTAAAACATAATCATTATCATATTTTTTTGCAAACCCTAGTCAAGGGTGAACGGCAGTAGCAAAACCCCAGTCAGGATCACCATCATCGGTTAGTGCTATCCTTGTTTATTCACTTTGTTAACTGTTGATTCGATGAGATTATATGTTAGATTTTATGCTTGGGCAACTTGCTAGTTCCGATTGCAAACTGTTTGATTATAATGAAGCTTAGACTAAGAGTATAACTATGAAATTAACAGTTAATTGATAAGTGATAGTTGTGAAATTAAAGGTGTTATGTATGATCTCGGTGATAAATGTCCGGATATAGGTGTGTGCATGCCAGCGCTTGTATATATGTGCGAATTTCTAGTTTCTAGACACAAGAACTCGTATTAGTGTATTAACTCAATTCCACTTTAACGATAATCACGAGATAAAACCCTCACAACGATTTACAAGTGCAATACTTAACAATTCAGCGGATTCACAACGAATGACAGAGTATAGCCCGAGTTCGGACAGCACTCAAACATTCAAGTCGGAATCACGATGAATAACAAAGTATAACTCAATTTGAGCCGCACTCAGACAATCGTTGGATAGTTATAATCGATCTGATAAAGTATCGTGCCAGTGATTAGAGTTATTACCCTAATAACGGGCAGCGTTTAGGGATTTAGAGGGTAAAATCCCGAGCTATTATTTACAAAAATAAAAGCTGACGGAAAGAAAAGAATTGAACAGCGATCGAGTTAATACCCTGATTGCGGCAGCGTTTCGAGATTTGGTGTGTGGTGTGGACTGTTATTGATATAACTCGACGTACACAGAGAGTTTGTGCGTCGTTTCAACTTCCTCAGGCAAGTCCCAAGGTCGGCTATTTATAGTAATTTTTGGGACTCGCTTACGGACCGTATGCCATTTCCCTTACAGTCCGTAAGCTAAGCAGTCTAATTATAGGCTGCCTAGGCTCGGGACTAGCTTGGCTGAATCAACTAATTTGACCAATCAGATTTAAACAACGTTTTATCTAGATAATCGTCCAACTAGGGTTTGCCCCCTTTGAGTTTTAGGGGCCCTGATCCTAATTCCGATTGTTCTGAAAATTTTAGGGTTTATGCAGAATTACTTGGGTGTCTCAATTAGGGTTTCCTTTTTATAAAATTAACATAATAAGTATTAATTTTAGTGAGAGTCGTTACATTACGTGTTATTCGTTATGTATATTGTTTATTAAATTTTAGACAATTTTGATTTTGTATACGTGTTATTCGTTATGTGTAGGTTTATTTGAAGGGTGCCTATTAGAATTTAGACAAAGTTGATTTTGTTTACGTGTTATTCGTTATGTATAATTTTTATTAGATTTTAGACAATGTTGATTTTGTATACGTGTTGATTTTGTATACGTGTTATTCGTTATGTATAAGGTTTATTAGATTTTAAACAAATATAGTTTTAAATTACCGTTGTTTCAGGTATTTGCGACACTTCACGAGTTAAAGAATTGGGCTTACAAAATAGAAATTGTGAAAGGTTACGCCATTGTGACCCAACGAACGGTAACAAAAGGCGAAGATTTGTCAGCAAGGACAGTGAAGATATGGTTGCAATGCGACCGTGTGACAACCCGAACTTTAAAGGTTAGTGCCTCTTAGTCACGCGATCCCGTTTCATTATTAGTTCTCCCTCTCACGCCTCTTTTCGATGATAAAAGTTATTTTATACTCGTAACCTTAGTAAACTTGTTGACCGTTAAACGCGATTGTGTATGTTGGTGCTTAGTGGGCTACAGGGTTGAGTTGGGCCTCGCAAAGGTCATTGGCCTGCCATCATTTATAAGTATCCTGGCCCAACCCTCCTTAAATAATCCTTGAACTAAATGCTACATGGCCCAACCCTTTAATGTTATAGAACTCGGCCCAACTCTTTGCTCTATTATATGTGTACGTAGATTAGGAAGTAAAACATAATCATTATCATATTTTTTTGCAAACCCTAGTCAAGGGTGAACGGCAGTAGCAAAACCCCAGTCAGGATCACCATCATCGGTTAGTGCTATCCTTGTTTATTCACTTTGTTAACTGTTGATTCGATGAGATTATATGTTAGATTTTATGCTTGGGCAACTTGCTAGTTCCGATTGCAAACTGTTTGATTATAATGAAGCTTAGACTAAGAGTATAACTATGAAATTAACAGTTAATTGATAAGTGATAGTTGTGAAATCAAAGGTGTTATGTATGATCTCGGTGATAAATGTCCGGATATAGGTGTGTGCATGCCAGCGCTTGTATATATGTGCGAATGTTTAATATGGTTCGATCAGGGTATTGATTCTTTTCTTTTGACTATGATTGGTTATTTGTGAGGTTGTCTATGATTGGTCATTTTGTGAGGTTGTCCATGGTTGGTTGTTTTGTGAGGTTGTCTATGATTGGGTATTTTGTGAGGTGTGGGAGAGTGTAGCACATGGTTATAAGTCAGATTTGCATGCATGAATCATAGTGGGACTCTCTTTCGGATGTCATGAACACATATAAGAATTCTAGGCCTGATAACTCTCAAACAAGTAAAACAAGTTGTTGGGCCAGCAATACTGGGCCGAACCAACTGTCAAAAGGGTGGCCGCATAGGATATAGATCGGCTGGGCAATACATGTTTCAATGTGTTAGTTATTGTGTCTTTGCATGTAATATCTTGAATTATCTAAGTGTGTAATGTTGGGTTCGAGGGGTGTACAAATAGGTTACGTATATATGTATTTGACTTGTCGAGTAGTCACATGTTAAACAAGTTTGGGTGATACTCCACGTAGACGAATAAACTGTCATGACCTGAGTCACACGTGTGCATTTTATGAACCAAGAATATGCTTGATGTGAGCCTTGCATACGTTAAATTGTTGTACGCTAAGTATACGTAAACTGACTATAACTGGTAACCTTATAGGACGTGTTGATTTATTGAATAACAAGTAGCAAATTCTACCGAGCAAACCAAAGGTGAGTTCACTGCACTTTTCTCAAGCATGCGTCCCGGTGGTTTGGGACAACTGGTAAACATTTGGAAGGGAAAACATTGGGTAAATAACTTAATCGGTTTTGGTTATTGCCTGGAGGGCAATGGGGGTGATTAGTTGATAGCGCTATTAGGTGGGAAACCTCACACCGGGCCGTAAGGACGGGCGTGAACTAATTATCTGGGTATGGCTATGGTTGTTAGAGGCACACTCCTCGGATACATATGGGCACTCTCCCTAGGGTATCTAACGAAGGCAACATAGCAATCGGTCGTTAAGGGGTACCCACTCCCCGGATACATATGGGCACTCTCCCTAGGGTATCTAACATGAGCAACATCGTAACGCAACATTAAATCGCATTAACATACATTTGGTAACATAACTTGTTAACAAAACCTTGAACTCACCAGCGTAGTCTGACACACTTGTTTGCATGCTTGTAGGTTATTAACGTTTGGAACATGGACTTGTTATCTGGAAGTGCTGGAGTGGTCATGGATCGAGACTCTTGGATTCACTTATAAACAATACATTGATTTGATTATTATTACGAAACGATTACATGCTTCCGCTACACAACTTTTGAGAATTGATATCATGTAGACATCTTGTTTGATAATTAACGTCATGGCTTATCTAAATATTTATCATTGGTTCAATGTGATTGGTGGCTCGAACTCTGATGCGTAACACGCCTCGCGGGGTTTCCGCAGGTGGAATTTTGGGGGTGTTACAGACCGTGGAGGCACATGCAAAAGTAAAGCAACAGTTCGGCGTTCTGGTAGCAAAAAGATTGGGTGCCCTTTTAAAATGATAGGGAAACTAGACGCAAGTAGTGGCAATTGGAGCTTAGTGGTGAAGCAAAATGATCATAACCATGAGCCTGCGGTATTTCTCGAGGGTCACGCGTTTGCGAGAAGGTTGACCCCAGACGAAGAATCATTGGTAGAGAGACTTTATATTCAAAACATGGAGCCTACGAACATACATTTAACCATAAGAAAACAAAACCCACAGAGCGTGTGTATTCTACGAGACATACAAAACGTGATAAAAAGATTAAAGTCAAAATGTACGGTGATCGGACTCCAATGCAGATATTGGAGCAAATTTTGCATGAAGGAAGGTATGTTTACCACACCCGGGTGAATCCCTAAACAAATGTGGTCGAGGAGGTTTTTTTTGTTCATCGGTACTCGTACATAATGTGGCGTGCTTTCCCACATGTGTTGATGATTGATACCACTTACAAAACGAATGAGTATAGACTTCCGTTTGTTCAAATTATGGGTGTGTCACACCCCGATTTCCACGTGTCTCACCGGTGGGCCCGGTGGGGGATTACCGTGACGTAGTTGGCTACAATATAGTCAAACCACACAATATATGAATGCACAGCGGAAGCATAAAGATAATTATATTTCAACCGTTGTTTGTAATTTCAAATGTATTACGAATAGTCGAAAGGTATCCACAGGGGATCAAATAAAAATATAAGTTTTGTTCAACAGACGAAGGCATCTTAAGCTTGCGAGACTCTTTATGATGCTAAGGAGAATATCCAGCCAATTACGCATAGTACCGGCATTTAGTCTTTTTGGAAAAATACGTCAGTTTACACTGGTAAATACATTCAACCGACACTTTTGAAAAATGTTTATTAAAATTGATTTGAATGCACAAGGCACAAACTCTTTTATAACTTGGGAGAATTATTTAAATTTATAATCTTGTGAACGAATTACATGTTCCTTATGCGTTCAGTAGCCCGGATCAAGTCCGGGTTAAAGATCAATAGACACACCACATCGACTATTTATGCACTGACGAGTGTACGCCTACACTCCGCGCTTAGGTCGTGGCCATTTCGTAAAATGATGCCAGGGATATCCGGGACATGGTCATTAACCCCCCAAAGGCTTTTAGGTAACAAGACTGTTTAAACGAGCCGATCAAATTTATTCAATTACCCACTCAACGGTGGAGAATTTGATGCCCGATCAAGCGGTATGCTATATACCGTAACACAAGCCCGTATAACGGAAAATAAGTTAAAAGTATTTACCTTTGCAAGTATAAATCCTTAATCGAAATAAATTGCAGATAGCTTTTACTGGTCTCCTGTTCTGGAACGGAGGTTTAAAATAACCTATTAGAATCCTAACGGGTCTTTAATTTAGCCGTAGCTTAGACCGGTCAGTTTCAACGGATAGTTACGGTTTAATCGCGTGAAAGGCGAAAACCGGGAATGGAATGTGATTTTGGACCCAACAAGTTTGAAGACTTGTTTTATATGGGTATAATAATCACACTCTGGATTTTGGGGTCAAAACAATATGGTTTGACCCGTTTCGGCTAGTTTATGTAAACTAGTTACATAAGCCGAACCGTGCGCGCAAAAGGCGTAACGGGTAACCGTAAGAGTCCTACACTGGTTTCCTAAGTCAATATACTTTAAAGAGGTTGTGGTATCAGTAGGATACCTTCCATAATGCCCGTAACGAGTTTAAATCCACTTTATGCCCCGTAGGGGTATTTCGGTCTTTTTAAAGATTATAAAAGAGGTTTCTGAGTTCTACCGGAAATCTGAGTTTCCCAAACAGTTTATAAAGTCTAAAATACTTTATTTATTATTTAAAGTCAGTAGCAACTGGAATCGGGTCAAAAGACCTTGTAGAACTCAAGTTATGGCCGAAAAGGGTATATTCGGTATTTACCGAACCGATGCCATAACCGCAGGTTATGAGCAGGTTAAAAATAATTAAAAATCTTTAAAAATCCCAAAATATTATTTTACATCATTGTGAAAAAGGTTTGGTGTCAAAATCTGGGTTTAGATAGGCGTTATGCTAATTGCGCTATTTAATTACAAAGTTTCCGTAATTTGCGCTATTTAGCATAACTCCTATTCTGGACCTCGGATTGACGTGAAATTTTAGGGACATGCTTAGACATCAGTAACCAAGGTTATGGTTCTTTCACAAGTCCGAAATTCTCGTTTTAAATTAAAAAGGGCGTTACGGTCAACTTTTAAGTATTTAACGGAAATATGTAAAAGACTCGGACAAACAACGAACCGGTCACAGAGGGTTATACCATCATGTAACCTGGTCCTAAGAGAGTCCTAAGGCATATCTAAATCATACTTTAACGGGTCAGAACTGAAGTCAATGCAAAACTCAAAGCTTTGCGACTTTCGGCTCCGAACCGGGTCAAAACAGTAAATGGTCGGATCAAACAAGCTTAGACTAGTTAATATACTTAATATCATGTTTTATGAGTGTTTAAACAGGTTACACATCATCTACATTACTGATTATGCATTAAATCGCAAAATGGCATTTCTGTTGACTTTTTCTAAGCACGTTTGACTCGACATTTGGACTAGTTAGAGTGGGAATCAGAGGGTGCCCTTTTAGGGGTTTAAAGCCCAATGATTACCAATATATAACTACCTTTGATTCGACAAACCACTGGACCATTTGTGATTTATCGTAAAGTCAATCGTTAATTACGACAGATTGACTTTTAAGCTAAACTAAGCAAAAACTAAGCCACAAAAGGTTAGGCACACTTACAGAAGTTTGGTGCACGACTAAGGATGTTAGAAGAATACTTGAGAGCTCCAGAAATGAACTTGAAGGCAGGTTTGAGGTGTGTTTCACAATGGTGCAATGCCTTGCCTTTTATAGTGAATTTCCATGCTCAAGATCATTACAACTCACTCTAGGATTGCTCATGGATGATCAGCAGGTGTCCTAAAGTGCTAGGGGACATGTAGAGGGCGCCCATGCTTCAATTAATTCCTAAATGATCGTTCACAAGCTCAAACATTGAATCTGTCCAAGAATTCTGCATCTGGGACTCGTACGCGGCCCGCTTTAGGATTCAGGCCACTTGGACGCGGGCCGCATGAATCCTAAAGTCAGTAAACGTATCTTCAACTGGCGCGCGGCCCGCATTAGCTCACTCAATTCCTTAACGCGGCCCGCCTGAGGGTTGATTTCCAAGATTTTCAAATCTTTTGTAATGATTAACCTGACCTTTCGGTTTCGAAGGGGTAACTTTGCGATCTGGCCCTCGATTATTTACAATTAAGGGCCTCGTGACTTTTACCCGCATTGTTAAGTCCCCGGTTAGTTTAATTACTATCCGAAAAGCCTTAACTTTTATTGTTGATGCTTTTAACCCCTCGTGTACGAATTTGATCATAACTTTCTCGTTTTAAAACGGAACTTCGCGAAATTTATATAGTATATTCTAGTGAGCGTATTTTACTGTTACAAAGCCTCGGGTTCGTCAAAGGGTCACTCAGAGGTATAAATTAAACATGTTGACACAATTAACCCCTGTGGTTTGTAATCTCTCACTTTCTTCCGCGTTTCGCTCCGTACGATCCATGATTTATTCGTTTGAAGGTACGAGCATCATTTAGGGTTACTATACAATATTTTTACCCTTCGTTGACATTTATAACCCTCGAATTTACATACTTTCAAGGTTTGTCAACTTTAGTCCTTTATTTAGTATTTACTACCACGTGTAAACTCATGACACGTGTCAACACATTATTGGACACAAAATTTTGAGGTGTTACATCCTTACCCCCTTAAAATAAATCTCGACCCGAGATTTACTGAAATAAATAAGGGTATTTCTCTTTCATCGTGGATTCAACCTCCCACGTGTATTCGGGACCTCTACGGGCATCCCATTTGACCTTAACAATAGGTACATGCTTCCTTCGAAGCTTCTTTACCTGTCGCTCTTCAATCGACAAAGGTTTTTCCACAAATTTCAAGCTCTCATCTATATGCACATCTGTATGTGGTATTACCATTGATTCATCAGCGAAGCACTTCTTTAGATTGCAGATGTGGAACACATTGTGAATTCCATTGAGCTCCTCTGGTAAGTTTAACTTGTAGGCAACTGACCCGACACGTTCAATTACCTCGAAAGGTCCTATGTATCTCGGGCTTAGTTTGCCTTTCTTACCAAAGCGCATCACCCATTTCCAGGGTGATACTTTAAGTAACACTTTTTCACCTACCTCGAAGTGAAAATCTTTACGCTTTGGATCTACGTAACTCTTCTGCCTATCTCGGGCAGCTTTGAGACGGTCTCGAATCTGGACAATCTTGTCCGTCGTTTCGAAGACTATCTCTGGTCCTGATAATTGGACATCTCCAACTTCCGCCCAACAAACAGGCGATGTACACTTTCTACTGTATAATGCCTCGAAGGGCGCAACCTTAATGCTGGTATGGTAGCTATTGTTGTAGGAGAATTCGATTAATGGTAGGTTCTTATCCCAGCTACCACCCAAATCGATAGCACATGCACGTAGCATGTCTTCCAATGTTTGAATAGTACGCTCACTCTGACGGTCTGTCTGAGGGTGGTAACCCGTACTAAAATTCAAACGTGTGCCCAAAGATTGCTGGAAGCTTTTCCAGAAATGAGATGTGTATCTAGTATCTCGGCTCTCATTGAACCATACGACTCTCATTGAAGACAAACACTTTCCCAACTTCAATAAAGGGGTAAACTAGATCTAAAATTTGAAAACTCACACACTAAAACACTAAGAACAGACACACAAACGCTCTGGACCATACGATTTTCACAAGACAAACTCTGGACCACACGATGAAGGTTAGTTTGTATTCCAAATTTTATTGCTTAATCTTCAACCTTTTTTTATTTTTTGGTTTTATTTCCGCCGTTTGTGGTGGTGTTGGGTTTTTCGGTGGTGGGGGATTGACGGCGGTGGGGATTGGTGGCGGTGGGGATTGACGAAGGTGGGGGATTGACTGTGGTGGGGAATAACGGCGTGGTGATTGACGGCTGTGGTGGTGGTGGTTGTGGTGGTGGTGGTGATTAACGGCTGTGGTGGTGGTGGTGGTGGTTATGGTGGTGGTGGTGATTGACGGCTGTGGTGGTGGTGGTGGTTGTGGTGGTGGTGATGGTGGTAGTGGTAGTGGTTATGGTTGTGGTGGTGGTGGTGATTGACGGCTGTGGTGGTGGTGGTGGTAATTGATGGCTGTGGTGGTGGTGGTTGTGGTGGTGGTGATTGACGACTGTGGTGGTGGTGGTGGTAGCGTAACCCTACCCGACTACTGGCCCGACACGTTTGTCGGGTCTAGACTTATATCATCGTTTTTTTTAATGTGCATATGTTATTTTTATTATTATATTTATTATTTTTAACAATATATTTTCGGATGTCTGGTCTAATGCTATAATTGTATGTTTTATTAACAGGATATCGAAAGTCGGTGTTTGACGGTGGTGGTAGCGTAATCCTTATGGTGAAGTACACTGCGTTCGTATTTCAGATTCAAACGCTTAACTGCGTTCGTATTCCAGATTCATGCACCGGAACGTCCACCAACGGCAATGCTTCTGCACTCACAATCTGTGTCGGTGGAAGTAGATATTTACCGGTGACTATGAGGGTTAACTGGAATGTCCTGGAACCTCCACCAACTACAATGTTTCTGTGTCAGCAACCTCGAGGGAGAACTCCTTCTGTATGGATTGGTTCTTCATGCTGTGGAACCGGTTACTGAGAATTCTTCTGCAACGAGGGAGCGCCAGATCAGGTCGGAGGTTCTTCATGTGGTAATGGGGAAGCAGAAAGCACGTTTACCGTGGAACGCATCCTTAAACTTGATAGCAACAATATGATGACCGAATAGAGATCTGAATAACCGATACAGTTTGCAAGAATTTAATAATATGTAACAGTTAGCGATTTAGGTTTTAGGGTTCAGGGTTTAGTCGTAAATTTTGTATTAAAATAACATGTTTTGTGTATTAATATAAAACGATGTTTCGTGTATTTATTGCGTTATGGTTAATAAATGACAAGTGAAAAATAATTAAAGACATTATAAAACGATGTTTCGGGTATTCATAAAATTTCGTCACGGGTCAAAAACCCTACCCGACCCCCGGCCCGACCCATTTGCCGGGACTAGATATAACATCGTTTTTTTAAATGTGCATATGTTTTATTATTATAAGTTGCATAAACTCTCAAGACATAGCATTCCGCTAAATCACCAAAATACAAGAGTCATTACATTCATTTACATAAGTTGCATAAACTTAAATACGGCTAACGACAAATACAAATATGGACAAAAAAAAACAAAATCCAACAGATTATCAAACAGGTGTCCCTCTTACGAACGACCCTTGAATTTTTATTTTCCATTTCTGCTACTTGCTCTTTATACATTCGAACCTCCTCTTTCAAATACTTGACTTCATCTTCAAGTACTGCTTTCGTATCCAGCAAACCTTGGATGACTTGAACTGCCCGAGGACACATGGGAGGGTCGATCCACGCAAAGAATTTGCACCGAGAACGCTGAAACCGAAGGCGAATTAGTGTTTCTAAGTGTAAAAAATACGTCCCATTAAAGACTTTGAAAATTCAAAAATATGACAATTTTAATGGGACGGAGGTAGTAGTGCTTAAAGTACATACCAATTGAGAGCAGGTGTAAAATTGACGCCCGGGATTAATATTCGTCCAAGATGTTTTTATCCCAGCTTGCCTTCCACATCTACAAATAACCATTGTGAATGTCAAGATGGATATGGATTACACTTTCTCGTACGTAATAGTATTTGTTTAGAAAAAAAAGACTCAATACGCCGCTCATAGCACAGTGAGATGCGTATAAAGTACAAAATCTAACCACTTTTTTCAGAAAAAGTAAATACATATGCCTCACATAGTGCTCTGAGGTCCGTATAACAAAAAGTTAGGTGGTGTATATGCCTCACATTGACCTATACGCTAACACCTTTTCAGAAAATTTAAATTCATAAGCCCCTTATAGATCAATGAGGGCGGTATAGACTGACAACTTTTTCAAAAAGTAAATACATATGCGTCATATAGATCAATAAGGGCCGTATATTTTCGTTTTGTTTGACTTATTTAGCAAGGAGCCTGCTCTTTGACGTATATACACCCAACTATATACCCAAAAAGGTCTTGGACCACACGAGACAACGTTGGACCACACGATGAAGATCCAGAAGTACACACACGCACGAATTCTTTGTCTCTCGTATTGTTATCACTCTCGTATCTCTTCATACGCCCGGAGTATTTAAGGTTATTTCGTATTCCGTATTTTTTTGTTTAATTTTCATTTTTTCTCTGATTTTTGTTGTTTATTTCGGTCGGGTATATTGGTGTTGGGGTGGTGGGTTTTTGTGGTTGACGGTTGTGTTGTTTTGTGGGTGGTGGGCTGTAGTGTTTGTGGGTGGTTAGGTGGTGTTTGACGGTGGTGGTGGTGTTGTGTAGTCGGTGGTAGGCTGTGGTGTTTGTGGGTGGTGGGCTATGGTGTTGGTTTGTTAAGATTGACGGTAGTGAGGTGGTGGGCTGTGGTGGTTGAGGTGGTGGGTTTTGGTGGTTGACGGTGGTGGCTGTGGTGGTGTTGTGTTGTGGGTGGAAGCTTGTGGTGTTTGTGGGTGGTGGGCTGTGTTGTTGGTTTGTTAAGGTTGACGGTGGTGAGGTGGTGGGTTGTGGTGGTTGAGGTGGTAGGTTGTGGTGGTTGACGGTGGTGAGGTAGTGTTATGTTGTGTTGTGTTGTGTTGTGTTGTGTTGTGGGTGGTAGGCTGTGGTGGTTGTTGAGGTGGTTGAGGGTGGTAGGTGGTGGTGGTGGTGGTGTTGGTGGTGGTGTTGTTTGTTTATTATATTTTACAATATAATTTCTAATATCGAGTCTAACACTATAATTCTATGTTTTTAACAGGATATCGAAAGTCGGTGTTTTGACGGTGGTGGAAACGTAATTCTTATGGAGAAGTGCACTGCGTTCATATTTCAGATTCAAACGAGTACCTGAGCTCATATTTCAGATTCATGCACCGGGACATCGGTCTAGGGTGAGGTGCTTGGCGGTGGGGGATGCATCATCCAACATCAATTGCCAAGTCACCCGGAACTCCGGCATTGTCAGATGTTACAGTGAAAATAGCACGGAACTCTCATATTGTCGATTCCGGGTGCACTCTTGATAGCATCTACCGACGCGCGGTAGTTCCGTAACCGGCATCTACCGATGCCTGGTAGTTCCGTGACCACCATATACCATCACGCGTCTGAACCGGCTTTTAAACCGGACGGAATCTACGAAGAAACTGTTCGATTTCACGGTTTGTTTGAGAACCTGATTCAGATACACAACGGTCTCTTTGCTTCGTCCACTTGAACTATTTGTGTATGCATTCTTTTGGTAGTTAACAACCAAAAGAATGCATACACAAATAGTTGTAAGGGACGAAGCAAAAAGATCGTTGTGTATCTGAATTAGGTTCTCAAACAAACCGTGAGAAGAACACTCGTAATCCTCAACCGGCTTTGAAATGACAAACTGATTGGATGAACTAACCGATTCTATTCCCAACTCACGACATTGCCTTGTATTTAAAATCTCAACTGATGAAGGGTTTGTCATAAGAACAGGTTCATCAAATCGAGAATCAACTTCTTCATCATATTTTTCATGCACTTCCATTAGCCACAATTGTACGAAGAAACTGTTCGATTTCACGGTTTGTTTGAGAACCTGATTCAGATACACAACGGGTTCGTGTGAATCTAAGTAATAATATGTAATAGTTAGCGATTTAGTGTGTAGGGTTTAGGGTTTCGGCTATGTATTGTATTACATTTTGTATGAAAGTGTTATGTTTTGTGTTATTTTATCAAACAATGTTCACTTACATTTGCGTTATGGATTATAGAGAATTTGACGTTTTATAATAACACTTGATAAAAAAAATGTAGAAGTTTTATAATACTAATTAAAAAAAATGTTGACGTTTTATAATAATAATAATTAATAAATAAAAATGTTGCCATTTTTCTAAATATATTAAATAAAAAAATGACATTTATATACCTTCCTTTTATAACAATAAATAATAATAAATATAAATGTTTATATTTTTTTTTATTTTAACAACAATTTAAAAAAAATATATAAAGTTTTTTTTTTTTAAATAATATTTCACCCATTTAAAAACCCTCCATACCCTTCAAATTTATTCCACACAAAAGAGCCAATGATTGGGCAATCATTGGCTGACACCCAATCATTGACAATTAATAGGATGTGTAAAAAAGTAACCAAAAAGTAAACGTATAGGGCAATGAGGGGCTTATCAGGTGGGTCCATTTTCAGACGTATGGGGCAATAAGGGATGTATAGAGTTAGGGGATGTGTGGATAAATTAAGGAGGATGTATGGATAACCAAAGCCTTAATTTAAACGAGAAACCCTAATAAAATTTGCTTAAAATCTGCACAAGACTATTTGCAAGGAAGATGTATATTTTTGCTGAATGAATGAAAATTTTTCGTGGACCAATATACTTGGTAGAAGTCAATTCAAATAACGGTAACGAAATAAATGGCTTGCGATAAGATCATACTGACAACTGAAAGTCAATTTTGATTGCATTGAATGTCGCCCTTTATGTTCATAGTTTTGGCTAGGAATTCCTTTGGGCATGATAATTGAATGCATTGAGTCACCTTTATGTTCATAGTTTTGGCTGGGAATTCCTTTGGGCATGGTAATTATTAATTTAACCTAAAAAATGTTTTAAGAATAATACCTAACATACAATCCTTATTTTTTTATTATCTTTCTTTATCAAATTTACAAGAATGTCATCTAACCTATCATTTTTGTTGTCTTTGCGTATTCTATTCTTTCATTAGTATTACTACTTACACCCTATTAGTTTTTTAAAAAGCCTGTAAAATATCATTTTGACACCCCTCGAGTTTTACGTGCTTATTTTATGTATGTGGGTCAAACATAATACGTTTTCGTGCTTATTTTTATATATGTTTTTTGTTTGTCTACGTTTTGTTCGAAGTCGAGTAGGGTCATATATAATATGTTTTCACTAGGTATTGATATGTAATTCCTTAATCCATGCAGGTCAAAAGTAGTGGGTAGTTTATGTAAATAGTTAATAGTTAGTTTATGTTACAATTAGATTAGTTAAATAAGTGCGAGGACCGGAAGCGACAAGATAGAAGATTAAAACCTACAACTAAAGGAAGCGACGTCTCTCCTGGAGACGCAACTCTTCAATGGCGGCAATATCATAGACGACCAAGAGACACGTCGATCAAGAAGTTCGATTAGTATAAATAGGGTTAGATATTTCAATTGTATATATACTCAATGCATTCACAATCATTGTTCATTCAGAAATCAAAGGTACTAGTTTGTTTATTATTGTTCTTTATCATTGTGTTCATCATCAATAAGATTTTGGGCAACACTAGGCACTTGAAATTAGAGTTTGTTGACTCCGCCACAACACGTGGTACCATTCTTCAACATTAAAAAACACTATTTTCTTACGTGCATATTCTAAGTACGTTTCGTTATAAATCAAAGTCGATTTACGTTTCAACATAAATATTCTCAGTAATAAATCATGTCAAATATAATACATTTTCGTGCATATTTTCATGTACGTTTCCAGTTAGTCTACGTTTTAACATAAATTTTATTTGAAACCAAGTCGGATTACCCGCCACAACACATGACGGCCAAATACTAGTTCAATATAACTTGTTAGTCAAGCTGTCACACAATTTTTTTTATTTCAATTTCTCATCGAGCGAAAATTACTGAACAATATTTTTCATGGGACAAGTAATATTCATTACAACAGAAAGTCAAATTTGGGTGTATCTGGCAGACATTGTCAAATATCTCCATTAAATTCGCACATCTTTTGATAGAAGTCAACAAAAGTGGTGAGTACATTTTATCTTTTCTTTCATGTCGGTTATAGACTTATAGTTTCGTTTGGTTTGAATGGAGCTTAATGTTTGGATGTCAATGGGTAAAAACTGGAAATTCACATTTTTTTTTTTTTTTTTTAAATAAGAACTTCATTAAAACACGCCAAAACCCCAAGCAGGGGCGGCAAAACAAAACAACAACGAATTACATATTCACAAAACTACACCACTCTCTCCAACTAACATTATAATTCTTATATCTAGAGTTGAGCCAAAACAAACCTACCGATTTCAATTCCGAGATGATTCCCGCCAAGTTCACCGAAATATTGTTAAATCTAGCATCATTTCTTGCCTTCCAAATACACCAACAACCAATTCTAATGATACCTTGAATAACATCTTTTTTCCTTCCTTTAAGACCGATGCTCTCATGCGTCTCCAGAAGATCCTTCACAGAGAAGGCCAAAATCGGCGGGATTTTGCACCAACTACTAACAATAGACCAAAGGGACGAAGCCAGATAACACGAAGTAAAAAGATGACTGACCGATTCGTCCTCCTCACCGCAAAGCACGCAACTCTGATTCCCAATATCTATATTTCTTTTCTTAAGCGCATCCAAAGTAGCAAGTTTATCCATACCGAGCCTCCAAATAAAGATATTACATTTTCGAGGGATCCATATGCATCTAGACGGGATGTACTGCCCCTGAATACCCAGATTTTTTGACAAAAGGCTCTTCACCGAACCCACACTGAAATTCCCATCGACCGATCCCATCCAGGCCCAACTATCCGAGTTATCATTTAAAACAATATTGATCATAAGACTACTTAACTCAATCAATTCGTCGATTTCCTGACCAACGCTCAGATGCCGTTTCCACTGCCACCTGAATCTAGAGTTTCCTTCGACAAACCCGAGCCTATCAGCAACCTTACAATCTTTTTTATTCTCTATTTGAAACAAAGCCGGAAATCTAAGAAACAAAGGTCCGATGCTCAACCAAGGGTCAAGCCAAAACTGAATTAATTCCCCCGATCCCACTTTGCCAACAAAATACTGTTTCAGCGGTTTGTTTTCGAGCGATACTTTGTCCAGCAAATTAATGATATTACACCAAACACCTCCTATCGATTTCCTGACCGGAAAGCTATCCGTTCTATTCTTTGTCGAGTGAACCGCTTCAATGACCTTAACCCATAGTTTCTCCTTGTCCACCTTGAACCTCCAACCCCACTTGGCCAATAAAGATATGTTGATATTTTTGAGTCTACTCAGGCCCAAACCCCCTTTATCAGCAGGACAAGCAACTCGGTCCCAAGCCGCCCAGTGAATTTTACTATTATTCTAATCTCCTCCCCACAGAAAGTTCCTAATTTTAGCCTCAATATCCTTGATGACCTGAACCGGGGCCTTATAAAGAGAAAAGAAGTAAGTCGGAAGGCTCTCTAATACCGACTTAATCAGCGTAACTCTACCTCCCATAGATAACAAAGCCGCTTTCCACTTCGCAAGTCTAGCATCAACTATATCGTAATTTCCAGTTTGCCGGCCTATTCATATTAGCTCCAACCGTGAGACCAAGATATCTGAATGGAAAAGACTTAGCTTGACACCCAATAATTTCCGCCATGCTATCCAGCTCCCCAATATCGATACCGACTCCAAACAAATTAGATTTAGCCAGATTTATTTTTAATCCGGAGCAGAGATGAAAAATCCTCAAAATTCTGACCACATTTTCTATGTTATCTTTAGACCACTCTCCCAAAATTATTGCGTCGTCAGCGTACAATAAATGGGAAATAACCGGACCGTTCAATGGAGTTTGAATACCAACCACATCCCCGACACTCTTAGCCCTACCAATCAAATACGAAAGAGCCTCCATCACTATTAAGAATAAAAACGGAGAAATCGGATCCCCTTGCCTTATACCTTTTGAGTACTTGAATTCAAACGTAGGCGAACCGTTAACTAACACGGACGATCTTGCCGACTCAATCACTCCTCTAATCCATCCGCACCATCTAGACGGGAAATCCATTTGATGTAAAATGGACAATAGGAAATTCCAGTTTACATTATCGTAAGCTTTTTCGAAGTCGATCTTTAGGAAAAAGAACTTTTTCCTAGACTTTTTTCCCCAATTGTATAACTCATTTAAAATCAAAGGGCCATCCAAGATAAAATTACCTTTCAAAAATGCCGATTGAGATTCCGATATAACCGATCCAATAACGTTTTTCAATCTATTAGCGAGCACCGTAGATAACAATTTACACACAACCCCGATGAGATTGATGGGTCTGTAATTATTTAATTCAATCGGATCCTTCATCTTGGGAATGAGAGTGATGAAAGACGAGTTACAGCCCATGCTAAAGTTCCCATGCTCGAAAAAATGATCAAAAAATTTCATGAAATCTTCCTCGAATAAGTGCCAAAATGCTTTAATAAATCTAAAATTCAGTCCGTCCGGTCCCGGCGCTTTATCATCCCCACACTCCTTAAGAGCGTTCTTCACTTCTTCTAAAGAAAACGATTCCACGAGCCCCATTTTTTCCAGATCCGACAACTTACTAATATCCACACACTCCAAAGCCGGTCTATTAACCACCTCTTCCGTGAATCTCGATCTAAAGTACTTCATAACCTCCCGTTTAACAATCGCCGGTTTATTGACCCAAGTAGAATCCAAATTAATGCCCGGAATACCATTAATCGCCTTACGAGCATTGACATGAGCATGAAAAAAACTGGAATTTTCATCCCCATCCAACGCCCATTTCGTTCTAGACTTTTGTCTCAAATCCATCACTTTATTTTTTTCAATCTCCAACAAAACTTTTTTATTTTCCACAAAAGCCCATTCTTCTTCCTCTGACATGTCTCTAGTTTCCATGATAACTTCCAAACCCTCCATTTCTTCAAGAGCTCTACTGGCTGCTTCTCCCTCTTTTTTAACCATTTCATCTTTCCATTTTTTGATACCCTTTCTAATAGTAGCAAACTTTTGAGTAAGCACCACATCCGGAGGACCCGAGCAATTGAAACCCACTAAGGATGCTTCAACCGCATCTTTAAAGCCATTTTTCTCAATCCAGGAATTAAAAACTCTGAATGGTTTTGCTCCGAAGTTCTTTACTTGAGAAGTAAGCAAAATAGGCCCATGATCCGAATAATTAACCGGGAGAGCCCTGAAAGTAGCATCTGGCCACCGGTTAAAGTATTCTGAACAAACTAAAAACCTGTCTATTTTACTTAATTTCCTGCCGTTATTTCTGATACAGGTGAAACTCATACCTTTCAAATCGTATTCCATCAGCCCCGAGTTGAAAATAAAATTGTTGAAGTTTGCCGCACAAGCGTTGTTAAATCTGGAATTTTTCCTCTCGCTGGGAACTCTAACCGCGTTGAAATCCCCCCCAACAACCCACATGCCAGCCGTATTCTCCATATTCGAAGAAAGCTCGTCCCAAACCTCTTTTTTATCCCTGACCGACTGGGGAGCATATACATTAACCACATTCAAAGCCCAACCGCTACCTTTAAGTTTTCCACCCACGATCAAAAAGTTGTTGTTCTTAACCACACTCGTAGCCTCAAACATAGTTGGATTCCACAAACAAAGAAGACCACCAGACATACCTGTTGAGCTAACAAACTCCATCTTATACTCCTTATTGCCCCAAAGATTTGCAATATTCACCCTCATAAAATCGATTTTCTTAGTCTCTTGAATTAAAAGAAAATCAATATCATTGACATGTTTAAGCCCCCTGATCCAGTTCTCTTTCACACCCCCCCCTAAACCGCAAACATTAATAGATAAAAAATTCATGGGTATAAGACATTAATACCTTCCTTAACAATCGATTCCAACACTAGATGACTATGGTTATTTAAATCCACCCCAATTTTGTTTCCCAATCTAACCGTCGCCTCCAACTCTTCTCGATAATCATTGCCTTCTACCGTTTCTTCTCGAACCTCTCTACTCTCTTCAACCTTATCATCAATGTCCGAATCTTCCCTGCCACCCATCGATTGAGCCTTCGTACTATTATCTTCTTCCAATCCTCCGCCCCCGTCTGAAGGACAACCATTTAAATTCAGATCAAAACCTTGGCCACCTGGGTCTTCCTCTGGAAACCTCGCTCCTGCATCCCCAAGAACTGTTTCTTCTAAGGGCCGGCCCAGTATATTAAAGTTACAAAAATCCTCCTCAAAGTCTATTCGAGATCTTTTATTGGGCCTCTCTGACGTGACTGGGCTACTACCTTTGGGCTTAGGCCTATGTTTATCCTTAGTCAAATTGAACGGTTTTTTTTTGCACTTATTTTTCTCTCTAGGATTCGAGGATAAAACATTAAATCCGCCGACTTTGGCATGAGTGACATCATTAATGTTCAAATTCCCATTATCATTACAATTTCCATCTTCCTTGGGAACCCCGTCAACCACCGAATGGACATGCATCTCTTCGGTTTCTTCAGGTAAACCTTCCGTCTTCTCCTGTTCCGGTGACCGGAAATCCGACTTGTCCTCATCTCCCCCGTTTTTCGCCGTCCAATCCTCCTCCGACAAACAATCAGGGATCCAATTGTCACGTTCTTCGGTTATCCAAACTTTGTATTTTCTGTTCCTCCACTTTAATATGACAGAATCCGAAATTCTCTCACCATGATCAACTAGGATGCCAACGTAATTCACTGACAAATCTTTATCTGACAGAGAGAGTTGTGATTTATAAATAACTTTACCGAACAATCCAGCCGTGTCATCAAACACTTTATTTTCTGCTAGATGGAGAGGTAAACCATGAAATTTAAGCCATGCAATACGTTCATACTGCATCGACTGTCCATTCCACATATCCAAGGACGTAAACCACTTAATCCATATATTAACATCCAAAAGAAAATCCGCTGCCGTGGTGTCGTCATCAAAAGATAATAGAATGCTTAAACCCCCCAGATAGTGAATCTTGAATTCAGAAACCCCGGCATCCAAGAGCGAAGCTCTCAACTTAGTGAGAGAGGGGATATCCAAAGCTCTACCCACCAGAGCTCTTCCTTGCAGGTCGAAAAACGCCGCTGTTTCACTATGCACCTCTACTTCCTTCCTTCTGTCCTCCTCTCCTTCGCTTACTCCTCCCTTCTGTAACATATCTTTGAACGAGACTCCATCCTTGATCCATCCCTTGTTGAAATCCCAGCTTTTAACCCCTCCTGCTCCACCTTGGAACCCTTTATCTGAAACTCCCCCATATTTCCCTTCCTTTTTTCTTTGATTATCTTCTACCCAACTCTCCGCATTTTCAACCGCAAACTTGGCGATGTTTACTTTGAGACTAAAACCCCCCATTTTTAATCCATTAAGAACCTTTTCCGTAGCTTTAGCGTCTTTAACGTTTCTGAGACTTAAAAAACCGAACTTTCTTCCTTCCTTGTCCAATTTCTTTGCAATAAACATTCCAGCCACATCACCGCATCCCCTCACAAAATCGGCCACGTCCCAGGGTCGGCATCCGAAGGGAAGATTCGTGATGAAGAACTTCGTGATATTATTTCTGGACACCCCACCATCCATCTTTCCTTTGCCTTTTTTTCTCAAATGGTGAGGGTCCAACCAAGTGCCTTCCTCCTCCATGGTAAATAAACAAACGACCAGAAGCCACTCGGCCCAGGAGGTGTTAATGGGATTCGAACCAATCTAGCTTAACTATACTCAGATAGCCGCGATCGGTATCAGACCCGCTAAGCCCTCCGGAAGACCGGGAAACCGCTGTGGGAAAGGAGACCAGGAGGGAGGAAGCCCGAATAAGCAGGAATATGATGACCTGAGAAGCGAAAGAAAGAAGCCCCGAACCAAGATAGAGAGAACGGTACAAACGGATAATCGCAGGGGATTAAACCGGACCCTTCACGCTATTCCGGCAGAGATTTCTGACTTCCGGCGACTTTTCGTATCCCAGAGAGCGCTTCATAGACAATTCTAACTGACTTTTTTCACACTGGAAATTCACATTGTGAAGCTACATTTGTTAAACGTGTCAGCCAACATTTGGAGTGTGATATCAAAAGTCAAAGCAGTTTTGACTTTACTTTTTTTTTTGAAAGGTAGTTTTGACTTTAATTGCATGTTGAATCTTTAATTGCATATACTTGTTTTTTTTTTTTTAACGGCAAAACCCACTTTATAGATGTATATAAAGGGCCAGCAAGAAGCTGGGGATACAAAACCAAACCAGAAAACGACCAAACAGAACAAACTACAACATCTCTAAAATATCAAAAAGCTTCCACTTTTCCCAGCACGGCGTCGGATGTTTGGAGCGGTTTTTAATCCACAGGAACACATCTTCTTTGATCATATCCACCGCCTTTGAAATCGGAATGAAACGGTTATCAAATACCTTCTCGTTTCTTACGGTCCAGATTCGCCAAACTGTCCCCATCAAAATTGTGTAAACAACCCGTTTCCATACTTTTCCACCCGGTTGCTTGACAACATAATCCGTAAGAGTCCGAAGATCATGAATATCCGTAGGAAAGCTCACACGAAACCAAGCCAATATGTTCCACCAAATGCATCGGGACCACAAGCACTTAACAAAAATGTGGTCCGCGTCTTCATCCTCCAAGCCGCACCGAGGACAAAGAGCATCGGCGAGAGGAACACCCCTATTAATCAAGCCAACTTTTGCAGCCACCTTTCCCATGCAAGCCCTCCATAAAAGAACATTCGCTTTCGGAGGAGCCCATGAATTCCAACTAAAAGCGCCCTGATGGCTTTCGGCCGCATCTCCTGCCCTTTCAATATCATGACGGACCTGTTTAACGGAAAAGGACCCATTCGGGTCGCTTCTCCATTTCCATTTCTCCCCTACCTCCACCAGATTTTCTTTTAAGACAATCCCGTATTTCGCCAAGATCCCTTCAACTGAACCGACGTCTTTCCAAACCCCCGGAATAGACTTCTTAAGCGGGAGAAACGGGGGATTACTGTTAGACGGTCTTCCTTTATGAATTGCATCCACCACTTTCGCCCATAGATGGTTTGGGTTCTCTTTGTACCTCCACCACCATTTCGACAGCATAGCGATGTTAAAATCAAGGATACTCCCGATGCCCATCCCACCATAATTTTTTGACTTCAAAAGGAGAGTCCACCTGACCCAACGAAGTTTATGACCCGAGTTAGTTTTTCCCCAAAGAAATTCCCGTCGAATCTTTTCAAGTTTATTAATCACACATTTTGGAGCCGCAAAAATGGACAGAAAATAGGAAGGAAGACTGCCGAGAACCGATTTAACAAGGGTCATGCGACCCGCAAACGATAAATGGGAAGCTTTCCATTTCGATAATCTAGCCGTAAATCTCTCCAATACCGGTTTCCAATATTTTGCACGCTTCATGTTAACGCCAATCGGGATTCCCAAGTGAGAAAAAGGAAAAGACCCGACGTCGCAATTTACAACCCGAGCCAATCTAGCCACTTCGGACTCACTTACCCCGGTTCCATATAGCTTGCATTTTTGTCGATTCACTTTAAGACCTGAAACCAAATTCAACCATCTCAACAAGCGGTTCAAGGCCGTAATATTGTGATCCGACCATTCTCCAATAAATAAAACGTCATCTGCGTAGCAAAGGTGGGTTATGTTAGGGCCGCCATTCGGGAGTTGGCAACCATGAAAAAGACCCAAGTTTGTCGCCCTTTTCATGAACATGTTTATGATTTCCATAGCGATGATAAAAAGAAAAGGGGATAGCGGATCCCCTTGGCGTAAACCCCTTTTGAATTTGAATTCCTTCGTCGGCGATCCGTTGACTAAAACCGACCCCGTTCCCGAGCTCAGACACCCTTTGATCCACTCCAGCCATTTTTTAGGAAAAGCCATCTTCTCCATCATACGAATCAAAAATTTCCAACTAATGGAGTCATATGCCTTCTCAAAATCCACTTTAAGTATCAGAATCTTTGCTTTGGATTTCTTCGCCCACGCCACAATTTCACTAACAATTAACGGGCTATCTAGGATATTACGGTTACCCACAAAAGCTGACTGATTTGGGGAGATACTCTCATTTAAAACCAGCTTGAGCCTATTGGATAACACTTTTGCAATAATTTTGTACATCGAGCCCACAAGAGAGATAGGGCGAAAATTGGCAATCTCTTGTGGGTCACTAGATTTTGGTATGAGACCCACGAAGGAAGCATTACAACCTTTACTTATCGAACCATCATAGTGAAACTCATTCATCACTCCCATTACCAAAGGTTTTAAAATACTCCAATAAGCTTTAAAAAATTTCAATGTAAACCCATCCGGGCCCGGAGCTTTACCTCCGTGACAGCTTTTGATAGCGCTAAACACCTCTTTTTCCGTAAAAGGCTCAATGATCTCCGTACCCCTTAGCTCCGAAATGTAGGGAAGATTGTAGTTCTCAAAATCTGGCCTTCGTCTAATTGGTTCAGAAAACATTTTTTTTTAAACCAACTCCATATCTCAAATTTCAACTCAACCGGATCTGAAACCAGAAGACCATGAAAATTCAGCCCGTTAATTCTATTCTTTCCCAGGTTTATCGCGACTGCTCTATGAAAAAAGGAGCTGTTCTCGTCCCCGAATTTTAACCAATTCGCCCTCGCTTTTTGTTGAAGATCCATAATTTTTGCCGTCTCGATCTTATTCGCCTTCTCACGAAGATTGACCCTCAAATTCTTATCGGCATCGGATAACGGCCCGAGCGAAGCCTTAAATTCAATATCCTCAATTTTATCTAAAATCTCCTTTAACTCCTTTTTTTCAGCCATACTCACATCCTTCCTCCATAATTTAATATCAGATTTAACCTTCTTAAGAAAATTGGCGAGGACCTGATCATTTCTAGCACCCCTTAGACTAGTATGAATAGCCCCATTAATGATATCCCCCAGCTTGTTTTCCCCGATCCACGAATTGTAAAATTTGAACGGAGATGGACCGAAATCAGCGGAGAAACAAGATAACGCAATTGGCCGATGGTCCGAGCAGCCACGATTAAGGACTTCAACTTTTGCGCTTGGCCAAATACTCAAAAATACGTCATTCACTAGAAAGCGATCTAATTTACTCATTTTAACATCACGATGGCCGGAGATGAATGTGAACTTACCTCCTATCATATCAATCTCCATGAGACCCGAATTGAGGATGAACCCATTAAACGCTTCCGCCGCACCCCTATCAAAACGCGAATTGACCCTCTCATCTTCCGTACGAACTTCATTAAAGTCACCTAGCAGAATCCAGATTTCTCCAGTGCTCAACATACTTTCCAAATCTCTCCACAACACCTTCCTCGAAGCCGGGTCGTTTGGGGCATGGATGTTAACCACACTAACTTTCTGTTGGACACCCTGAATATGGCCCCCAATAACCAGATACCGCTGATTCTTAATAATAGTATCCACATTAAATTTCTCAGGATTCCAAAGAGACGCCAGCCCTCCCGATCTTCCCACCGACTCAACGCACGCCGCCTGCATTTTAGATTTGTCCCAGAATCGACTCAACTCCACCTCTGTCAAATTATCTTGATGGGTCTCCTGAATCCCAATAAAATCCGCTCTAACTTTCTTCTTGAGATCCCGCAACCAGTACCCTTTTTTTGCCTCAGACACACCATTAATATTGATCGAAATAAAATTCATTGGCCACTAGCTAACTCCATTTCCCCACTGACTAATTTTTTCACGTGATTCTCGAACCCCGCTACACCGATTCCCAGGCATTCTCCAAACTCCATTGTTCGGTTCACTTCCGAGAGGAAAATACGGTTATGCTCTTCTTCCCAGTTATCCCCGGCGACCTCTCTATTGCCACTCCTTACAGGAACCTCATCTGAAGCCCCAAGGTTCTGTGCTTCCAATCTGAAGATTTCATCGATGTTGAAGGGATCCGAGTTGCAGGTGTTCTCCGCCATTTTATTCAGGTCAGGTAAATTAACCTCAGCAAAATGAGAGGGTTTCTTACCTACCCTCTTTGACCGTATAGTTATAAAACTGGGCCTCTCAGCATCCTTTAAATTATCAGAATGGGCTACGTGTTCCCTATTAGAAGTAACTGGGTCCATGTTGCCACTATGGGCTTCAAACCCCTCATTAAATCCACTAGGGCCCACCCCACCACTCTCCTCATTCTGGCCGACATACTGATCCCCATTAACTACTTTTTCTCTTTCTGCATTTAAAACATCACATGTCCCTTTCAGAGACCCATGCGCCGCCGACACTGCCTTCTCGATTTGTGGGGACGTGCTACCCGTTTGGTTTCCCATGCAAGTAAACGAAGAGTCATCCATGCAGCCCTTCGACTCGCCTTCCTCCCCGGACACGGAACCGTCACATTCCGATGACAACTCCGGTGTCTCTGGTTCCGACGAGACATCATTCAAAAAATCCGGGCTCCACTTGCCGGAAATTTCTTCCACCCAAACTGGGATAGACTGCCCTTTCCAAACTAGAGTAAACTCCATCGCAATTCTTTTACCCGTATTAACTAAGACCGCCAGGCGGTCCTCCGCCAAGTTACCATCTGACGGTTCCGCCTCCGACTTGACAAGCAGGCGACCACATCTTTCTCCGATCTTATTTATCACATGTCTATCCCATAAGGAGATAGGAACACCCAGAACTTTTATCCACGCTATTCTTTCGAACAAAGGTGGAATGCCCTCCCATATGTATAATCTAGAAAGCCATTTTTTCCCACTCATTGACTTTGCTATATCTGAATTCTTCCGCCTCGTCCGGGTTATCAAAGCTTAGAAGGATCTTCAGCCCTCCTAGATATTTAAGCTTCAGACCGTTCTCCATGATACCGGAAAGGTTTTCTCTCATATTGTTCAAAGAGTCAATATCCTTTGCTTCACCAACGAGAGATTTGAACTCCAAGGATTTTTTTGTAACCGTATTCATAGGGGGGAGTTCTATAATAGTCTTGTTCACCTCCTCAGAAGACTTAACGGCTGAGCTGTAGGAGATTTTTCCGCATAGATTAGTACCAGTCCTCATCGGACCCTCCACCGGTTTTGAAATCTGACATCCTCCATTCAGCCTATCGAACACAGATATACGCTTTCCGCTGCTCTGCCGGTTCACAGCAGACCCATCTCTATTAAATTTTGCCAGGTTTACACCAATGACCGCCCCATCGATCCGGACTTCCGTGAGTTTTTCAATCCACCAGTCCGTATCAAGAACATTTGATAACTTAATGAAACCAAATCTGTTTCCCGCTTTATCTTTTTTTATTGGAACGAAGGCATCCTCAAGGTTATCCAAGTGTTCAAAAGCCTGCCACAACGATTCTCTGTTACAATGATCCGGGATGTTTGAGATGAAAAAGGAGGTTGCATTCCGAAGCCTGTTTTCCCGGTTGACGAAAATTTTCTCATTTCTGTATTCTTTTCTACTGATCGACTTATTCCAATTCCCATTCTGCCCTTTCCAGAAGTTACGAACCATGACGACACCCCCCTAACCCTCCGGAAACAGCAAACGAAACAATGGCACCTCGACCCTAAGGGTGTTAATGGAATTCGAATCGATCTAGCTGAACTATACTCAGATAGCCGCGACCAATATCAGACCCACTAAGCCCCGAAGAAATCTAGGACACCACTGCGGGAAATGAGGGTAGAGGAGGATGCAAATCGAGACCCGAAGCTAGGAAAACGGCCGGGTGGGGAAGACGCAAGGACAAAATAGGATGGAAGGTGCAGACCGGTACTTCCAGGAGAAGCTCGGGACCTCACACGCTATTCCGACGTTGCAAACTCCGGTTAAACACTCCGGCGACGATTCAGTGACCTATCGAGAGAAAACCCCCTCACACGCTACTTGAAGTTTTCCCGATATACTTGTTTTTAAAAATAAGTTGCCTCAACAGAGCACGTGTTATATGTGAATGTGGGAAGAGGCGGAACCATGATTTTTTTCATTGGGGTCCATTTTTTGTGTAAGGATTTTTCACAACTAAACATTAAAATTTTCGGGTCAGTCATCGTAGTCGGTAAGGACTAGGAAATAATGTAGAAGCATTTAGTGAACATGAAACCACTAAAAAAGTAAGAAATGTAAGACTTGAACTTGAGATTTGTTTGTTGGAACACAAGAGGATTTACCACCACACCATCTTTGATTTTAATACTATGGAGTCCAATTAATTTATTTTATAAGGTCCTTGAAAAATTTAACATACCGGTTCTACTATTTTCTAAAACAAGATTGGGATCCGTGGACTCCGACCCGGATCATGTGGGTCCGCCCCTGAATGTGGGGAGACTGAGGAGGCGTGCAGCGCCGAGCGTGAACATCGCACCCCATGCGGCGTTGTGGTGATTCGGTGAATCACTTTTTGTCACATTCCTTGCCACAAAATCTCTCCTACATTCATTCACCGTACGATGATTGTACAATGGTAAAAAGACAATAAAAAAATGACATTTATCTAATATATAAATACCAGTTAAGTCTATTCTTATTTCCACACAACAATCAAATGGTAACGATACTATTAAAACGGAAGTGTGTTTAACTATTGTTAGGATCGAACGCTCTCACACAATCTGCCACACCACAATCAAGAACACAAAGGATTTACGTGGTTCGGTCTAAACTGACCTACGTCCACGGGTAACTAGGAGTTTATAATACTTGGAGAGGTACAAGGAATTACAATACATATGAATCTCTTATATAGAGATTCAAGAAAGAGAAAGAAGTAGAAAAAACAAGATCCGTGAATAATGTCCCCTGCCCCTTATCCTCTTATCCTGTAATCAGAGAAGCTTTTCTGATGTCCACTTGATCAAGTGGCTTCATACTCAACAATCTCCCATTTAAAGCCACGGGATAATCTTCACCTGTGCTTCAACTGTGCATCTGCATTTCTGTAAAAACCTTTTGATCTTAGCCTCTTCCTAGTTACCCGACCTTTTCTTCAATTATCCTAGAGGCCCGTTGAAGCTTTCATTAGCTTCAACACATCAGTCATGGCTAAGTCTGCCCTTGACCCATTCTCTGTCTCCACCGGCTCCCACTGACACGAACTGCCGGATTCTGAGAAAACCTGAGAACTAACACTCTCCATCATAAGCAGGTAATTCAATGGAGAGACTTTCACCGCTGGAATACAGGTTCTCTTAACCCACTATCGTCTGGGAGTTCTGACTGAAGCACTACCTGTGCTCCCACTGCCACGAAAACCCCTGACTGGTTTCTCTGAACCTTTCCTAGCACGTTCAACCTGAATCTGACCTGTGGCTCTGGGTTTGTCTCCTACAAAACAAACCTTCTTCTGCCCACAAGATTCTGTGAACCGGATCTTGGTCTTCTTCTGAACTGGGACGGTTACTCCCTCAGACGGTACACTGACCATATACAGCGAACCCCGTTTCTTTCCTCGAGCTACGACTAGATTTCCCTTTAGAACCTTCCACTGCTCGTTCCTGAACTTAACCTCGTGCCCCTGTTCATCCAACTGCCCAACAGAGATCAATTGTTTCTTCAGACTTAGAATTACCCGGACATCCTTCAAAGTCCATGAACCGACTGGAGTCTTCAGATCTAAGTCACCCATGCTCGTCACATCAAGAACCTCATCGTTCGCCAGTCTTACCTTACCAAAATCACCTTCTTTCAGATTTCGCAGCGCTTCACTGCTGTGGGTAGCGTGAAATGAAGCACCCGAATCCATAACCCAGGAATCCACACTGCTCTCCATACTACAGATCAAAACATCATCTGAGTGGTCTACTGCAGCGTTAACTTCTTTCTTCTCATTTGGACATTGATTCCTAAAATGTCCCACCTCTTTGCAGTTCCAACAGGTTACATCACCTCGAGCTCTAGACTGACTCCTATTTCTGTTCCTGATCCGACTATCTCTGTTATTCTTCCTTCCTCTGCCAACATTTAGTAATTCACTCGATGATCCACTCGAACTTCTCCTTCTGACGTCCTCGCTCAGAATAAGATCACGAATCCCTTCAAAAGTAAATCCGCTGGTACCTGATGAACTGGAAATCGCTGTAACAGTTCCGGACCAACTGTCTGGAAAAGAAGATAACAGTAGCAAAGCTTGAACTTCATCTTCGAATTTGATGCCTACTGACGCAAGTCTGGCCAAAATCGAATTCAACATGTTGATGTGCTCTGTGACTGAACTGCTGTGACAACCCTCAAAATCCCATGTATTCCGTACAATTTATTAATGATAATTAAAGTGCTTGACGACTGTGTGGAATTACTTAACTGCTCTCTGATTACTGTGTTATACTTACCTGTACTTGTCAACATACTAATATTGTACAGAAAAGTCATTAAATAGTCTGTTATGCTTTCCTGAGTATTGAAAATAAAAAACGTTACAAAAATATATATGTATGACACTTTACGGATTAATTAAGCACTTTAACGGAACAGTATCAAACCGAACAACCGGACTTTACCCGGAACATAAAAATATTGCCATTGTTTATACTTTTCTGAGCTAGTTAGGGTCCCCGAACACCCTAACACCCCTTATATTAATTAACACACTAAACATGCTAACTAAATAACATTAGATTGCAACTAGATCCTAACTATGGCATTACACCCCAACCATACCCCCCCTCCCCCCTCCTTCTACGGTTTTGTGGTGTGGGGAACACCCCACAATTGTTTGAGTATTTTATTAAAGAATGTTTGATATCTAGGTGACATAATATATGGTGGATAATAAGAAAGTTGGTTTATAAATTTGCACACTAGAACTTCCACCTTCATTTCATCCAACATCCAACACCAAACTTCTCTCTTCCTCTCCTTCCCCACCTTCGGCAGCCAACACCCTCCACCATATCACCACCATCAACTCTCATTCAAGCCATTCTCCATACAACCAAAGGTGCAAGAGGTCCAACAAGCAAGCTTGGTGCACTCGGAAGTTGAAGGACCTTCTCTATTCGCTTTTAACCACCACTTTTCTACACTCGAACTCCCCTAGCCTTGAGCTAGTGGTAAGAACTTAGATTCGTTCATTCTTCATGTTATTTAAGTGGTTAATAGTTGTTTGATGATGAAAATCGAGAACACTAAAGATTAAAACTAAAAGTCTTGAATGAAAGATAAACTTGATGGATAAAAAGTAACTATTGGTGTAAATCATGTAGATCTTGTGTGGTTATGATTCTTGTTGATTTCTGATGATTTTGTTGGTTAATATTGATGTTTGATGTTGTTGTGATCGCTAAACATGTTAACGGAATCAATCGAACACACTTTATAATGTTAAAAGACTGAAAACAGCTTGCTGATCTGCATTTCCAGCCGCCTTTAACTGGCTGTAACAGGACCATAACTTAATGAAAAATGTATTTTCTGAAGTCTAGATTTATGTACTATAAAATACGGTTCTAATGGCACCGGAATCGTAATTTTTGGACTTCGTTTACTATTTTTGAAGACCCGATTTATAACAGCAGCTAGAGCTGCATTTTTCTGCAGAAAATTGGCGATATGTTTTCAGTCATAACTTGAGTTCCGTGTCGAATCAGCCCATGAAATCTGTACAGTAATGGACACTGATGTCGTAGTAATTGTCCCACTGGAATTTCGTCAATCCGACTTACAATGAATTTTTAGTGAATTATTCCGTGGGCTGCAGTCAGAAATAATAAATCTGAGTGCAGTCTGGAAAATGTTTTTTATTAAAATATTGGTGATGAATTAGATCCCGAGATTTTTACACAATAATATTTGGGTCGTTTAGCATCTTCTGTTAAAAGTTTAGAATTTTTGAAATAAGATAACTATTTTATTAAAATGCTCGAAAACAGCCCAGTTTCGGATAATTAAGTTGAAACGACATAAGTAGTGATTTGCGTGTCTAAATGTCGAATATGTTATCTGTGAATGATCTAACATGTTATGTGTCGATAAAAGTGTCATGTGCAATGTCGTATGTTTATTTGTGATTGGGAATAGATGAGGAGTTTATATGGGCATAAACCACTAAAGTAATGCATGTTGTGTGATAGATACGTGTAGGAACTTTGTGCTCTATTTGAAAACTACTAAATGATTAACTGGTAATTATATTAGGACGTGATTGACCGACCTCGACTGTTAGCTATATTTGAGAATCTAACCGAGCAAACCAAGGTGAGTTCACACACTTTCTAAGGCATGGGATTCCCGGTGGTTTGGGAATGGGTTAAAGAATTAAAACGGAATCTACATATCTTACTTAAGTAGGATATGTACGGCCATCCTCCTCGGGTAGGATGTCAGTATTAATCCTGCGATTCTCTTTGGGAGAACTAAGTACGTTCGTCCTCCTTGGGTAGGACAACAACTTTAAAACTTACTAGACAAAACTCTATCATAAGTCCCTCATTTTATATCGACTTAATCGCCGAGGCCAATGGCGAGCGGGTCATTAGTTAATAGCGCTATTAGGTTTAACAAACCTCACACCGTGCCAGTCGGACGGGCATGTACTAATGGACTATGGCAAACCATCAGTGATGATAGACACTGATGTAGGGCACAACTTACTTGCGTAGTAGTCGATATCATACGGTCTAGTAGTTCACATGGGGAAGCCCCTACTAATCATGGACAGGGTATAGGTAATAAAGAATGAACTGGTTAAATTTTCTTTCAACTACGGGGTAACCCCCACGGCAATTACGCCAACGAAAGATAAACCACGTTTTCGGAAACAACTTAAAACTAAACAACCAAACGTGAACTCACTCAACTTTGTTGTTGACTTGTTGTTACATGCCTTACAGGTCGCTAAATGCTTGGAGCTTGCACGAGGAAGGAGTCGTTGTGGTGTACGGACTGTTATGTTTCGTGCTTAATATTTAAATCCTTATGAACTTATTAAACTTGCGTTTTGAACTTTAACTTATAAACTATGGACTTATGTTTTGGACTTTACGTTTATGCTTCCGCTGTTTAATTTAAAACTTGGTTAACTTGCTTTTGGTCACCAATCGTATTGTGGTTGGCTTTATTTACTTAAATACATTGTTCAGTATGATTGGTGGCTCGATCCTGGTCATGTCACGCCTCCAAGCGGTGGTACTCCGCATGGTGGATTTTGGGGGTGTAACAGATTGGTATCAGAGCCATTGGTTATAGTGAACTTGGTTTTAAAAAGGGAAAAGCTTTTTGGTAAAAACCAGACTATAACCTGTACAGTGCTCAACGATCCACAACGACGCTTCGCTCCACATGCAAGACTCGACACAATAGGTGGTATGATTTACGTTATATTGTCGGTTAGATAGTTCACACTGTGCATTAGTTAACGAGATAACTGCTATTTGAACCTTGTGTGCTTACTCTCTCCTGTCGTCCCACACTTACGCACTTTTGCGACACCTTTCTCACTTACGTTGATTCGTTGTGAAGATCATGAGCGGACGCGGAGGACGTATCAACCTCACTCAAGCCCAGTTGACGGCTCTGATCAACGAACGAGTTGCTGAGGCACTCGCAGCTATTCCTGCAGGAGGTATAACCTGCTACTTCAACCCATCTTAGGACGTTTAGATCCTGCCTTCGCAAACCAACCCTCGTGCTTAACATTGTCTTTTATTCTCGCACCTCAGGTCAACCTGCACAGCCTCCTGTGTGCACATTCAAAACCTTCATGGATTGCCGACCTATCACTTTCAGCGGCACCGAAGGAGCTGTGGGCCTTCTTCACTGGTTCGAGAAGCTCGAGTCCGTTTTCGAGATGTGTGATTGCCCGGAAGATCGTAGGGTGAAATATGCTACTGGAACACTCGAAGGAGCTGCGTAAACCTGGTGGAAGGCACAGGTTCAACTGCTTGGGTTGGCGGTTGCTAATGCCACCCCATGGAATGGTTTCAAAGAACTGATCAAAGAAGAGTACTGCAGTCGTGACGATATTCACAAGCTGGAGGTGGAATTTTTCAATCTGAAGATGACAGGGTCTGAGATTGAGGCGTATACTAAGAGGTCAAACGAGCTGGCCATCCTGTGTCCCACAATGGTGGACCCTCCCATCAAGCGCATTGAGCTGTACCTTAAGGGCTTGGTGCCAGAAATTCAAAGCCACGTAACCTCAGCTAATCTTGGCACCATTCAGCAAATCGTCAAGTTGGCTCATCGTCTCACTGATCAGGCAGTTGAGCAGAACAGGCTGCCCAAACGTATTAGCGCTACTACTTCTGATGCTCCCAACGATAATAAGCGCAAGTGGGATGGAAATTTGGGCAAGGGTTCTACTTCAGCCCAATCCCAGCAGTGAAAGACAGATGAGTACAGGAGTCCCAGTCAGCAGTCTTCTGGAAATCAAGGACGGGGTGGGTACAAGGGAAATCACCCTAAGTGCAATCGATGTAATCTGCACCACAGCGGCCAGTGCAACAAGGGTCGTTGTCAGAGATGTCACAAGCTGGGCCATGAAGCCAAAGATTGCAGGAGCCCACGTCCTGCGAATCAGAATCGCCAACAACAACAACAAGCTCCACAGAACCACCAGCAGTAGCATCAGCAGGGCAATAAAGGTTGCTTTCAGTGTGGCGCTGAAGGCCACTTTAAAAGGAAATGCCCCCAGCTGAACCAAAACCAGAATCAGAACAACCAAAGAAACGGAAACAACAATGGAGGCAACAACGGAGGCAACAATGGAGGTAACAATAATGGCAATGGCGCCCAAGGTCGGGTGTTCGTGATTGGTCAAGGTGAAGCAAGGAACGATCCCAATGTTGTGATGGGTAGGTTTCTTCTGGATGATTTCTTTGTTACTGTGTTATTTGATTCGGGTGCCGATACTAGTTATGTGTCCTTAAAAGTTAGCCAAATGCTTAAACGCACTCCAACACTTTTGAACACCAAGCACATCGTAGAGTTAGCAAATGGTAAAAGTTTAGAGGCTGCATATATAGTTAAGGGTTGCAAGCTTGTCCTTGCCGATCAGACCTTTTCTATCGACCTCATTCCTATTGTTCTGGGTAGTTTTGACGTCGTCATTGGAATGGATTGGTTATCTCAACACCAAGCGGAGATTATTTACAAGAAGAAAATCGTCCGTATCCCTCGTTCTGATAAAGAACCCCTCGTGATTCGTGGCGACAAGAGTGGTGCTGTTGTAGGCATCATCTCTTTCCTTAAGGCCCAGAAGTGTTTGCGAAAGGGCCACACCGCTATTCTGGCCCTCGTTTCAGATTCATCCGCGGAAGAAAGGAAGATAGAAGACATTCCTATTGTGCGTGACTTTCCCGAGGTTTTTCCTGAGGAATTACCTGGTTGTAACACCTCGAAAATTCATGTCCAATATTATATCGACACGTGTCATGGACTTTAAACGTGTAAATGACTGAATTAGAAGGGCTAAAGTTGACAAACAAGGAAACTGTGTGAATATAAGGATCCAGAATGTCAACAATGGATAAATATATTTTAAAATAGCCCTACAAGATGTTTATACCTTCAAAAGAATAAGTCATGGATCATACGAAGCTAATTGTGAAAGAAAGTGAGGAATTACAAATTACAGGGGCTAAATGTGTCAACATGTTTAAAGTATACCTCTGAGTGATCTTTTAGCAGACCCGAAGCTTTGTAATGATAAATTATACTCATAAGAATGTGTGATAAAAATTTCACAAGGTTTCGATAAAGTATGAGAAAGTTATGACAATATTCGTATACGAGGGGTTAAAAGCGTCAACGTTGAAATTCAAGGCTTTTTGGTGAACGTTTGAATTACCGGGGACCTAACAAAGTTGGTTTATGACTTGGGGTCCTTAAAAGTCAAGTTTGGAGGTTAAAAGTGCAAGATATGAAGCAAAAATCAAGTTTGGAAGGATCAGGGGCCAAAAGTGTAAATATAGCAAACTTGGAAGTTTGGCTGGAGGGCCATACGGGCCGCGTAAGATCTCCCATACATCTTACGCGGGCCGCCTGGGACTGCCAGATACAGAAAATGTTGACAACTGCCTGTTACAGCCGGTTTAACCGACTTAGAAGCCTGGTTTTCAATACTTGGAGCTTGTTTGATGGTTTTAAGGAACCTAGGGACACTTGGAATGATCCCATATCACTTGTAGACCTTGTTGGCATGATCAAATTGATTCAAGAAACCTATATAAGGACATGAAGTTGTGATCTTCAATTGCTCATTTCACTTGCAACTTCACAACTTGGTTTCCGGAGCTACCTGGCTTTAGGAGAAGACTTGGAAGTGTAGAAAAGATAGCAAGGACCTTAAGTAAGAGTTCTAATACTTGTTTAGTCATTTTAATTAGCTTATATTCCTAAAAGTCAAACCGTCGTAATTAAGATTTGACTTCGTCATTAATCTTAATTGCTGCAGTCAATTTCCACTATGAAAGTACCTATGAGTTCGTAATTATGTGGGCATTAAACCCTTAAAAGGGCACCATCTGATTCCCACTCTAACTAGGTTAATTGTCGAGTCAAACTTAGTTACAAAAAGTCAACAGGAAGCTATTTTGTAAATAAACACATAATTATTAATGTGTAAGCTATGAAACCTGTTTTGACACTCATATAACTTGGTAATTAATATAAGAACATGTCTAAACATGTTCAACTCGACAATTTTCAGTTTAAGCTCGGTTCGGGACCGAAAGCCGCATAGTTTGACTTATACTTTGACTTTCAGTTCTGACCCGTTTGAGCATGAATTAGGAATGCCTTAGAGCTTTAATAGGACCAAGTTACCTATAAGTATAACCTTCTGTGATTATACAACTTGGTTCATTGGTTATCCAATTCATATGCATGATTCCGTTAAATGCTTAAATGTTGACTATTACGCCCTTATCACCTTAAAATGTGATTTTTGAAAAAGTGAAAGGATAGAAACCTTCACTACTGATTTATAAACTTGTTCCTAGAATTTGACATCAGTTTGAGGTCTAGATTAAGAGTTATGCTCATTAGCGTAATTAAGAAGCTTTTAAGTAAATAAACCGCATAATTCGCATATAGCCTATCTAAACCCAAATTTTAATACCAAACTTATTACCCACTGATGTAATATAATATTTTGGGATTTTTGAAGATTTTTATTTATTTTTAGGCTGAGCATACCTTAGGATTCTAAGCTTGATTCGGTAATTGCCGGTTTTGCCCTTTTGGGCTATAACATGAGTTTTACAAATCCTTTTGACCCCAAACCTTTTTCTACTGATCTAATATGATAAATAAAGTATTTTGAGCCTTCTAGGAATAATAAAAAAATATCAGCTTTCCTTTGAAAACCCGGAAATGGCTCCAAATCGCCTTTTTAAGCGTTTTAACGCATAGTATGTATTAAAACCATTTTATAAATATAAGGTTTGATGCTTACTGAAATTTTTAGTAAATATTTACATTCTAACAGTAAGCAAAAGTCTTAAGCTCAGATTTCCGATTCTGACCTTTTAGGCTTATGTGAAATTACCAAAATGCCCTTAAGATGTATAGTTTGGTTATAAGTGATAAATTTCACATATAAGTTATACCCTACTGATATAACTTAGTAAATTGAGTATTTTTACTGATTACATCAGACCCAAAACACAGAAACGTATTTAAACCCTTTTATAACCTTTTAAATGACCAAAATACCCTTACGAGGCGTAATTTGAGTTTAAAATTATTTTGGGGCATAATAGAAGACATCCTACTGATGTCACAACATATTTAAGGCATATTAACTTCTAGAACTTGTTCATGACTCTTATGGTTACCCGTTACGCATGTTTCGCGTTCGGATCGGCGTATGTAACTAGTTTGCATATATTAGCCGAAACGGGTCAAACCATATCGTTTTTGTCTCAAAATCCAGAATGTGTTTAAGTTACCCATATTAAACAAGCATGCAAGCTTGTCGGGTCAAAACCACATTCTAAACCGGTCTTCGCTTTATCATGCGTTTGAACCGTGTATTCCTTTTGAAAACTAACCGGTCTAAGTCTAAGCTTAATTAAAGACCCGTTAGGATTCTAATAGGTTATTAAAAACCTTCGTTCCAGATTAGGAGCCCAGTAAAAGCTACGTGCACTTGCTGTATTTGATTTATACTTTGCTCAGGTAAATACCCTTAACTTATTTTCCCTATACGGGCTTGGGATACGGTACTATAAAAGTACCGTTTGGTCGGGTGTATGTAGTCATTTAAATCGTATTGTGATTGATGTATTTACATAACCTGTTTGATATGTATTATTTGGTGTATGGCCCTTGGGGGTTAAATGACCATGTCCCGGATATCCTTGGCATCATTCATGAAATGGCCACGACCTAAGCACGGGGTGTAGGCGTACACCTGACAGTTGCATTATGTAAAAACTGGTATCCCACTATAAGGAATCGACCTTGTGGGCATTATACCTGTGGCGTGTCAGTTAACTTAAGTCCGGCCCTACAAACCGGCCCTAATGGACGACAAATGAGTAAAATTGTATACAAGATTATTTTGAATAATTGTCCCAAGTTATAAAATATTTTTGCCGAAGTGCATTTAAATAAATTTTCAAACTCTTTTCAAAATGAGTCAGTTAAGTTGTATTTACCAGTGCAAACTGACGTATTTTCCGAAAAGGCTAAGTGCAGGTACTAGACGAAATAGCCTGGCTACTCCAGGCATCAGTACTCAAGTCTCGCAAGCTTTAGATGTCAAAGTCTGTGAACAGTTTTCCTTTTTATTTTGATCCGCCTGTGGATCTGTTTCGAATGTTTTGTGATACTTAAACATTACAATTTATTCAGTTGAAATGAATCTACATCTTTTGCTTCCGCTGTGCATTTATATGTTGTGTTGTTTGACTATGATGATATCAATTACGTCACGATACTCCCCACCGGGCCCACCGGTGACACGTGGAAATTAGGGGTGTGACACTGGTCTTCTGCCTCATCGCCAAGTCGAGTTTCAAATTGAGCTAGCTCCTGGAGCAGCGCCCATAGCTCGAGCACCCTATAGTCTAGCTCCATCAGAACTCGAAGAACTGTCCACGCAGCTACAAGAACTCTTGGAAAATGGTTTCATACGTCCTAGCTCTTCGCCATGGGGAGCTCCAGTGTTATTCGTGAAGAAGAAAGACGGTACCTTCAGAATGTGTATTGACTACCGCGAACTCAACAAGGTGACCGTGAAGAATCGTTATCCTCTTCCACGTATTGATGACTTATTCGATCAATTGCAAGGGTCGAGTTTCTATTCCAAGATTGACCTAAGGTCAGGCTACCATCAGCTGAGAGTCCGAGAGGAGGACGTCGCCAAAACAGCATTCAGAACTCGTTACGGCCATTACGAGTTTCTGATTATGCCTTTCGGGTTAACAAATGCACCTGCGGTCTTCATGGATCTCATGAACCGAGTGTGCAAACCTTACCTAGATAAATTCGTCATAGTCTTCATCGACGACATCCTGATCTATTCTAAGAGTCAAGAAGAACACGAGCAACACCTGAGGCTTATTCTGGAACTTCTCCGAAAAGAGCAGTTGTATGCCAAATTTTCGAAATGCGACTTCTGGCTTCGCGAAGTCCACTTTCTAGGCCATGTGGTAAACAAGGATGGGATTCATGTAGATTCATCCAAGGTTAACTCAATCAAGAACTGGCCTGCACCCCGTACACCAACAGAAATCCGCCAATTCTTAGGTTTGGCAGGATACTACAGAAGATTCATCAAGAATTTCTCAAAGATTGCGCAACCTCTCACTTCACTGACTCAGAAGGGTGTCACCTACCGTTGGGGTGATGCACAAGAATCCGCATTTCAGCACCTAAAAGATAGACTTTGTAGTGCACCTATCCTCTCATTGCCCGAAGGCACAGAAGATTTTGTGGTTTATTGTGACGCTTCCATCCAAGGACTTGGTTGTGTGTTGATGCAACGTGACAAGGTCATTGCCTACGCCTCGCGCCAACTTAAAGTCCACGAAAAGAACTACACTACGCACGACCTGGAATTGGGAGCAGTTGTTTTCGCGCTTAAGATATGGAGACATTACCTGTACGGTACCAAGTGCACCATTTACACCGATCACAGGAGTCTTGAGCATATCTTTAAGCAAAAGGACTTGAATATGCGACAACGCCGATGGGTCGAGCTCTTGAACGATTATGAATGCGCTATCAAGTACCATCCGCCCTCAGCCGAAAAGATACTACACCTAGGCGTATACGTGCGTTACAGCTTACCATCCAATCCAACCTTCCCGCTCAGATTCGTGATGCTCAGGCTGAAGCATTGAAAGCAGAGAACATCAGGGCTGAGTCCTTACGAGGATCGAGGCAGCGGCTAGAACAAAAGGAAAACGACGCCTACTATGTTAACGGACGCATCTGGGTTCCACTTTATGGAGACTTACGCGAGCTTGTGATGGATGAAGCATATAAGTCTCGTTATTCAGTACATCCTGGTTCGGATAAGATGTTCCACAATCTAAAGACTACATACTGGTGGCCTGGTATGAAAGCTAGCATAGCAACCTACGCCAGTAAATGCTTGACCTGTGCTAGGTTCAAGGTCGAATACCAGAAACCATCAGGCCCACTCCAACAGCCAGAGATACCTAAATGGAAATGGGAGCAAATATCCATGGATTTCGTTACTGGGCTGCCCAGATCTCAACGCGGAAATAATACCATTTGGGTGATCGTGGATCGACTGACCAAGTCTGCACATTTTCTGCCTATCAAAGAAACGGATAAGTTTTCTACCCTAGCAGACATCTACCTAAAGAAAGTGGTATCAAGGCACGGAGTGCCAACCTCCATCATTTCTGATCGTGATGCGCGTTTTACTTCTGAATTGTGGCAAGCTATGCACAAATCTTTTGGCTCACGTTTAGATATGAGCACCGCTTATCATCCACAGACAGATGGGCAATCTGAACGCACCATCCAAACCCTTGAAGACATGCTTAGGGTATGTGTAATCGACTTTGGTAACGGCTGGGAAAAGCATCTTCCGTTAGTGCAGTTTTCATATAACAACAGCTACCACACCAGCATCCAGGCCGCTCCGTTCGAGGCATTGTATGGACGCAAGTGCCGATCACCTCTCTGTTGGGTAGAAGTTGGTGACAGCCAAATCACTAGCCCAGAACTCGTAGTAGATACAACCGAGAAAATTGCTCAGATACGACAACGAATGGCGGCAGCTTGTGACCGTCAGAAAAGCTATGCTGATAAACGCAGAAAACCACTCGAATTCCAGGTTGGGGATCGAGTGCTACTCAAAGTCTCACCTTGGAAAGGTGTAGTTCGTTTTGGCAAACGAGGCAAACTCAACCCGTGATACGTTGGACCCTTTGAAATCATTGAGAAGATTGGCAAGGTGGCCTACAGGTTGAATCTACCTGAAGAACTCAGCGGAGTTCACAATGTTTTCCACGTGTCAAATCTGAAGAAGTGTCTGTCAGATGAGACCCTCATAGTTCCCTTAAAGGAGCTCACTATCGACGACCAGCTGCGATTTGTTGAGGAACCAGTAGAGATTACCGATCAAGACGTTAAGATTCTCAAGCACACCAGAATACCTCTTGTCCGAGTTCGTTGGAATTCTCGTCGTGGCCCAGAGTATACCTGGGAACGAGAAGACCAAATGAAACTCAAGTATCCCCAGCTGTTTAAGAAAAATGCAACCACTACTGAGGCTGAAGCTACCGCAGAATTTCGGGACGAAATTCCAAATCAACGGGGGGATGATGTGACACCCCAGGAAAACCAGGAAACCAACGCAACATAACTAGCTTCCTCAGTAACCACGTGCTAAATTTCGGGACGAAATTTTCTTAACAGGGGGAGAATGTGACAACCCTCAAAATCCCATGTATTCCGTACAATTTATTAATGATAATTAAAGTTCTTGACGACTGTGTGGAATTACTTAACTGCTCTCTGATTACTGTGTTATACTTACCTGTACTTGTCAACATACTAATAGTGTACAGAAAAGTCATTAAATAGTCCGTTATGCTTTCCTGATTATTGAAAATAAAAAACGTTACAAATATATATATATATATATATATATATATATATATATATATATATATATATATATGTATGACACTTTACGGATTAATTAAGCACTTTAATGGAACAGTATCAAACCGAACAACCGGACTTTACCCGAAACAAAAAAAATATTGCCAATAACATTGTTTATACTTTTCTAAGCTAGTTAGGGTCCCCGAACACCCTAACACCCCTTATATTAATTAACACACTAAACATGCTAACTAAATAACATTAGATTGCAACTAGATCCTAACTATGGCATTACACCCCAACCATACCCCCCCTCCCCCCTCCTTCTACGGTTTTGTGGTGTGGGGAACACCCCACAATTGTTTGAGTATTTTATTAAAGAATGTTTGATATCTAGGTGACATAATATATGGTGGATAATAAGAAAGTTGGTTTATAAATTTGCACACTAGAACTTCCACCTTCATTTCATCCAACATCCAACACCAAACTTCTCTCTTCCTCTCCTTCCCCACCTTCGGCAGCCAACACCCTCCACCATATCACCACCATCAACTCTCATTCAAGCCATTCTCCATACAACCAAAGGTGCAAGAGGTCCAACAAGCAAGCTTGGTGCACTCGGAAGTTGAAGGAACTTCTCTATTCGCTTTTAACCACCACTTTTCTACACTCGAACTCCCCTAGCCTTGAGCTAGTGGTAAGAAGTTAGATCCGTTCATTCTTCATGTTATTTAAGTGGTTAATAGTTGTTTGATGATGAAAATCGAGAACACTAAAGATTAAAACTAAAAGTCTTGAATGAAAGATAAACTTGATGGATAAAAAGTAACTATTGGTGTAAATCATGTAGATCTTGTGTGGTTATGATTCTTGTTGATTTCTGATGATTTTGTTGGTTAATATTGATGTTTGATGTTGTTGTGATCGCTAAACATGTTAACGGAATCAATCGAACACACTTTATAATGTTAAAAGACTGAAAACAGCTTGCTGATCTGCATTTCCAGCCGCCTTTAACTGGCTGTAACAGGACCATAACTTAATGAAAAATGTATTTTCTGAAGTCTAGATTTATGTACTATGAAATACGGTTCTAATGGCACTGGAATCGTAATTTTTGGACTTCGTTTACTATTTTTAAAGACCCGATTTATAACAGCAGCTAGAGCTGCATTTTTCTGCAGAAAATTGGCGATATGTTTTTAGTCATAACTTGAGTTCTGTGTCGAATCAGCCCATGAAATCTCTACTGTAGATGGACACTGATGTCGTAGTAATTGTCCCACTGGAATTTTGTCAACCCGACATACAATGAATTTTTAGTGAATTATTCCGTGGGCTGCAGTCAGAAAATAATAAATCTGAGTGCAGTCCGGAAAATGATTTTTAATAAAATAATGGTGATGAATTAGATCCCGAGATTTTTACACAATAATATTTGGGTCATTTAGCATCTTCTTTTAAAAGTTGGGAATTTTTGAAATAAGATAACTATTTTATTAAAATGCTCGAAAACAGCCCAGTTTCGGATAATTAAGTTGAAACGACATAAGTAGTGATTTGCGTGTCTAAATGTCGAATATGTTATCTGTGAATGATCTAACATGTTATGTGTCGATAAAAGTGTTATGTGCAATGTCGTATGTTTATTTGTGATTGGGAATAGATGGGGAGTTTATATGGGCATAAACCGTTAAAGTAATGCATGTTGTGTGATAGATACGTGTAGGAACTTTGTGCTCTATTTGAAAACCACTAAATGATTAACTGGTAATTATATTAGGACGCGATTGACCGACCTCGACTGTTAGCTATATTTGAGAATCTAACCCGTGCAAACCAAGGTGAGTTCACACACTTTCTAAGGCATGGGATTCCCGGTGGTTTGGGAATGGGTTAAAGAATTAAAACGGAATCTACATATCTTACTTAAGTAGGATATATACGGCCATCCTCCTCGGGTAGGATGCCAGTATTAATCCTGCGTATTCTGTTTGGGAGAACTACGTACGTTCGTCCTCCTTGGGTAGGACAACAACCTTAAAACTTACTAGACAAAACTCTATCATAAGTCCCTCATTTTATATCGACTTAATTGCCGAGGCCAATGGCGAGCGAGTCATTAGTTAATAGCGCTATTAGGTTTAACAAACCTCACACCGTGCCAGTCGGATGGGCGTGTACTAATGGACTATTGCAAACCATCAGTGATGATAGACACTGATGTAGGGCACAACTTACTTGCGTAGTAGTCGATATCATACGGTCTAGTAGTTCACATGGGGAAGCCCCCACTAATCATGGACAGGGTATGGGTAATAAAGAATGCATTGGTTAAATTTTCTTTCAACTACGGGGTAACCCCCACGGCAATTACGCCAACGAAAGACAAACCACGTTTTCGGAAACAACTTAAAACTAAACAACCAAACGTGAACTCACTCAACTTTGTTGTTGACTCGTTGTTACATGCCTTACAGGTCGCTAAATGCTTGGAGCTTGCACGAGGAAGGAGTTGTTGTGGTGTACGGACTGTTATGTTCCGTGCTTAATATTTAAATCCTTATGAATTTATTAAACTTGCGTTTTGAACTTTAATTTATAAACTATGGACTTATGTTTTGGACTTTACGTTTATGCTTCCGCTGTTTAATTTAAAACTTGGTTAACTTGCTTTTGGTCACCAATCGTATTGTGGTTGGCTTTATTTACTTAAATACGTTGTTCAGTATGATTGGTGGCTCGATCCTGGTCATGTCACGCCTCCAAGCGGTGGTACTCCGTATGGTGGATTTTGGGGGTGTGACAACTGCCTTCCCTCATCCTAGTATTCACCAGCTCTCGAATCAGAAAGAACTTATTAGCTGCTGAAGGCTTCTCGTACATGTTAGATAGGGCTAACATCATGCCACTCGTTGTGGTTTCCTTCATGATGTTGAATGCCACAGTCTTTGATAACGCCAATGTAATAACTGCCCTGGCTTTCCTGCCTTTTGATTCCCAATCTGCTGGTTCCACCATTTCTGGTCTAACTCCTGATAACACAATATCAAGATCTTTTTGAACCAATAATGCCTCAATCTGCATCTTCCACCAGCTAAAATCTGTACCATTAAACATATCAATTTGCACCTTCCCGTCTTCTGCCATGATAACTAAAACACGACTAAACGAAACTGAAATCGAAAAATAAACCGAAAATCAAACTGAAACAACCGAAGCAAGCACTGGTCTACGGTTCTGTTTCTTCGATCTTCAACGAAACGATACTCTGAAAATTTGCTGGTTTAACCGGTCAAAAAACTGATCTTGAAATTTTAAACCTTCTGCCTAATGCCCCAAAAAAAAAAACTTAGTTCTTTGACAAATAAAAGTTTGGCTACTACTGCCAAAGGATTAAATAAAAAAAGAACCAAACCCAATTTTCTTTTTTATTTAAAGTTGAGGGGCCTCCTTGGTCAAATTGATAAACTTCAATTTTCCACAAAAAAAAAAAAGAATAAAGCAGGACTGTGCTTCTTCTTCCCCGTAGAACAAAATTCTGCTCCCCTTCTTTTCTTCTCTTCTGGATGCAATCTACACCCAGAAAAAACAAAGATTGAAAACCCTAAGTAACGGAGGCTACTAGGTCAGCAAACCCTAGTCGTGAGGGTGAAGAGTACGGAGGCGGCGGCGGTTCTGGCGGTTTCTGATGGCCGTGAGGCGGTTCTGATGGCGGTGGAGGCGGTTTTGATGGCGGTGGCCGCGATTCTGACGGCGGTGGCCGTGATTCTGACGGCGGTGGCCGTGATTCTGACGGAACCCGACGGTGTGGGCGGCAACGGCTTCAAACAGAAAATGGCTGACGTGAAAAATCCAGTAGAAACTGATGCAAATCGGAACCCTAGTTCAGATTTCTGCACTTTCAGGTATCTTCTTCTTCTACACCTTCGTTTCTGTTCGGTTCAGCAACACGAGCCTGAGCTTTGATACCAGTTTTTAGGATCGAACGCTCTCACACAATCTGCCACAATCAAGAACACAAAGAATTTACGTGGTCAGTCTAAACTGACCTACGTCCACCGGTAACTAGGAGTTTATAATACTTGGAGAGGTACAACGAATTACAATACATATGAATCTCTTATATAGAGATTGAAGAAAGAGAAAGAAGTAGAAAAAACAAGATCCGTGAATAATGGCCCCTGCCCCTTATCCTCTTATTCTGTAATCAGAGAAGCTTTTCTGATTTCCACTTGATCAAGTGGCTTCATACTCAACAACTATTTCTTTCAACGTTTGAAAGAGCTTTTCTTGCTCTTCTTTCCATACAAATTTCATGTCCTTACGAGTCACACGATGATTTTGTTAGTGATCACGATGGTTGGGTAATATTCTGAAATTCAGATAAGAAAGCTTGTTTTCAATAGGTCAGATGATAATAACTTTTAATAAACATGCATAATAACTTACTAAAAAGATAATTAAAACAAATGGCATGGCCTAAATGTGGTAGTGTTGCTTACGAGCCGTACTGATCCGAGCCAGAGGTAAGTTCGGGTTTAGCTCGATTATAAACCTAGCCAGCTTGGCTCGGTTCAGATTTGAAACCGAGCTAAAAATCTAAGCTCGAGCTCGGCTTGGTTAAGAGTGAAAAAATTAATGCACAACTTTCAAAACTTAATATTCTAAAATATCATTCAGTAGTTTAAAAAAACATATCTAAATTAAGTTCAGTAGTTCAGAAAAAACATATCTACTCGGTAATAGATAATTAATCATCATAGTTGGTTTGACATATGTGCTGCTTACAGGAAGAATTCGATTAACAGGAAACTAATTATGATTTTCTAAATGCCTCACCTTTGTATTAGTAATTCGCTCGGTTTGTTAAATGCCTTGAGCACTAGGCTAGGAACCTTAAATCATAAGAAGTCATGCTATCACTAGTTTTATTGAAATAGGTTTAAAGGTTTGTCTATATGTAACACCCGTTCTCATAATCACCAAATATCTTAAAATATTCGAATGTTTACGTTCCAATCTTTTTTTGACATAGAACTTCAGATATATATGGTTGATAACATGAGGAATGAAATCTCACCTAAGTCATGAATATGTTATCACCTAAGATATGGTTGATAACATGAGGAATGAAATCTCAAAGCGCCAGTTACTAATGGGTTGGAACCTTTCCTTTAATTCGAAAATGTGATTGTAGGCATAAAAGTACTTTAGCTCATTCTGGATCTTTTCAGATATGGTTGATAACATGAGGAATGAAACCTCACCTAAGTCATGAATATGCTTCCTCCAAGCATTTTTTGATCCGTTGGGAGGATGAACATGTGGGAATGGAATCTTTAGAACATACAACTTGTTCTCTATCTTGAGAACTTTTCTCAAGCTTCAATTCGGATCCATTCTGAGAAGTTATTGTAATGGAGTCGATTTTGGTACAAAATGCACCGATGGAGTTGGTAAGGTGTAACATATGACATCTACAAACTTAAACACCAATATAATTTAGGGGCTGTTTGGTAATGGTCAATAAGAGACTAAGGGGCTGTTTGGTAGCCTCTTAATGACCATTCAGATGCTAACTCTTAATGGTTTAAAAGCTCTGAATGAATAAGAGGTAACCTCAAGTCTGAATGGTTAAGAGGTAACCTCTGAATGGTAAATCATCACATGTCACATTTTTCTATCTTCTCATTGGTAAAATTCTTAATGATTCCATTAAAAGATAGCCTCTTAATGACCATTCAGAGGCTACCAAACAGCCCCTAACTCTTAATGGAACCATTAAGAATTTTACCAATGAGAAGGTAGAAGAATGTGACATGTGATGATTTACCATTCAGACTTGAGGTTACCTCTCCTTCAGAGGTTTTAAACCATTAAGAGTTAGCATCTGAATGATCATTAAAAGGCTACCAAACAGCCCCTTAGTATTTTCATACTTGATACCCTAATTAATTTATATCCCTATTGCGAAAACTAATGGCAAATCTCAGGTGTCGAGTTCAGAAAAACAAAAAAAGCAGACTGAACTAGTAACCCAAACCTCATAGACGATTTTAGCATTTTACTCTAAAAATAGATTTAAACGTTGATAATCGTGTAAAATGTAAGAATGTTTATGAAATAAAATTACAGTTTGACAAAAGTTTATAGAAAGATTTGTTGGTGATGTTGATGTGAGATTTGTATTAATTTTTAAGTTTCTGTTCTTTTACTATAAAACTTTGAATTAAAAAATATATTTAGAAAAATATAAACATAAACAAACCTTTGGATTAGTGTACCTCTTGAATATTACTATTATAATAAGTGGGGACATATTTGACAATCAGATGCAACATTTGTTTGCCATAATGGGTGCATGCCACATCTTCGCCATCACTGTTACATTGTGGCCTCGATTGATTTTATCTCAAATCATCAACATTGAAATCATTACTTTTTATATAAACGAGTGAAATTCCCATCTGTGTTGTGTTGGGACAGAAACTCTGTCAGTATAGGAATGGCAATGGGCTAGTATTGAGTCGGGTATTGGTAATTCCAGGCCCGTACCCGATTGTAATTCTTTGACCCATACTCGGCCCGTTACCCGTTGGGTATTTGTCAGGTAATTACCCGTCGGGTATCGGGTATACCCGTTAATTTCTTAAAAATACCCGTTGAGACAAATGTGCAACTTGTTCACAGATCGAGTTTGAGACGATTCGAATTCAAATAACTCAAAATCGATATGAATTTAACCAAATTGAGAAAAAAAAAATCTGAAATGTACATGAAAAAATAATGCAAGAATTTATCTTTTATGAACAAAGGTAACAAGTTAGTAACAACTCGATCGGTGAACAAATGTAACAGTAAACTATCATCCTTTTATGCAATCTATAAGCAACAATCTGTGAATATAATTTGTAACCTACATAAACAAATTTAGTAACTAGATTTTAAGAAATAATCTTTTAACACTAAGCAATCTTGTGTGAACAAGAGTGTAAAGCTCTTCATGCCAACAACATCGAACAAGATGACAAACTAACATGAAAAATAACTTAATCTGTGAACAAGAATCGATTTGTTCAGCAATGATCTTAGTCCAATAGTAAAAAGTGCATGTAGTATGTTTACATATATGGAAATTTACAATATGATTCTTTCGGGTATTATTCGGGTAAATGGGCCGGGTATCACTAAATCCCATACTTGTACCCGTACCCGAATATTTTCCTTTTTTAAGCCCATACCCGGCCCATACCCATCGGGCTTCGGGTATACCCTACCCATATGTTTCGGGTTTCGGGTATACCCGTCGGGCTTGGGCTTTTTTGCCATCACTATGTCAGTATCAGTTTGGTTCATTACAATATTAATATGATGTATGTACTTGATATGGAAACTGGAAGCAAAACCCAGAGAATAGAGTCGTAATATGCTTAGAAAGATATCAACACGTACGTGTTACAAATCGATCGATAACCATAGAAACAATTATTATTTATTTGATACTACCAATATGGGTACCAACATTGTTCACACATAATTGGCATGGTGCCGATATTGTTAGTACGATATTAGTGTGGTTTGTCAGGGTACCGTATCAGAAAGATACAAAAAGATACTCTATTGTGAATACAATTAAGTTTTTAACGAAATGTATACCAGAAACCGTAAAATAGATTACTACTGAAGTTGTACAACTGGTATCAATTTGGTTTGTCACAGATTATTGTGAAACGTCCCAATCGAACATCAGATTGGTTTAATGGTCTGTTTTTTTTTTCTTAACTTTTGGTGGGTTGGTTTCAAACAATTTACACCATAGTGAACGATTTGGTTTACGTTTACACTTGAAATGGGTCGTATAAACCGGACCGGACCGTAAAACTTTAGTATATTATTTATATAATATTAATTGCCAACCTTGGTTGGCTTGCTTTGGTTGTACTATATGCATTTTTTTGTGTTTTGTGCAATGTGGTATTGTGCTATATGCTTTGGTGTTTGTTTTTAGGAGTGATGGGCCCGTGTATATACTTTACCACACGTAAATTGGGGGGGGGTGTCCCTCTTTTCTTTTGTATTCGACTTCTCTATTTTTTCTCTCAACTACGCACATGGTCCTCTCACTCTGTCTCGAATCTTATTGGTGACTTTGTGTCGGATGTTGTTTGTCTTTGATTGTAATCACGTATTACTTGATCTTTTGTTTGAACGTTGGTTTCTTTGTGTTGTTTTCAAAATCCTACCTTCGTTGAATACGAGTTTCTCATTGAAATTTTGGTTTCCTGACTCGTTCTACGGTTCTGTATGGCTTTATTATGCTATGAATGTGTGTTACTTTCGAGATGCAGAAGAGATGATCCTTTGGTGAACCATCTGCGTGATGTTTTTGTTGATATGTTTGGTTTAGATCTTTTTTTATAGTTGTCTCAGTCAGAATTTGTTTTACGAATGCAGAGGCGATGATATGTGTTTGAGCCATGTATATGATTTGTTAACTTAAAACCTTTAATCGGGTATTTGGGTATTTGTTTGTTATGTGTCGGAGCATTGGTTGAATCGAACTCTTTTATCGGAATGCAGGGGCAATGATGTGTGTTTTGAGCATTGTAGCCATATACATGATGTTTTGGTGGATTTGTATGGTTTAGGTCTTTGATTTTTTTAGTAGGACTTTGTTGTCCTAATGCATAGTTGATGATATGTGGTTGAGGTGTATATATGATTTGTAAAGTTACAACCTTTAATCAGGTATTTAGTTATGTGTTGGTTATGTGGCTGAGTATTGCTTGAATCAGAGACCTTTAATAAGGTTTCACTACCACGATCAACCCAATATCCCTTGCTGACAATGCACCGAATGTGGAAGTTCCAACTACTCTGATACTTTATGTTATCACCACAATTATCATTTCCTATGAATAGGGTCGTAGTCGAGACTCAAGTGTGTGCCTCCACTTGGATAGAACCAAGGGTTGGAAAAATAGGCTAGCACAACACCGGGAAAGGGTGGTGGTGTTAGTACACAAGAACCCGGTTGGTGTTCTAACATTTCCTTAAAACAATAGGCTAATTGTTTTGAAACTTTTTGGTGTATAATGTAGCGTCATGTAGTGGTTTAAGAACAAATGAGTGTATTAGCTTTTATTATATAAGAATTAGTACGAAGTTGTTATGTAATCAATCGGGTTTTCAGTATATTTCGAGTATTAAGTTTCAAATATAAATAGTCAGTATACATAATGCCTGCGGCGCAACACGCCCGACATCATACTAGTTATGTTTAGTTAGAACAAAAGTTGATTAAGAAATAACTGCAGCCTGCTGTGAATAGTTTTTTTTTTACTAATTTTGAAATTCTTTACTAATTAAGTCAAGAATAAACTGCAATTTTACCTCCCTGGGGTTTAAGCCAATTGGCACTCTGACCCCTCCCTGGAAAATATTGCAATTTGCCCCCCCCCCCCAACTAATGGGAAACGCTGCACTCTTACCCCTAGCACCCAACTTTGTCAAGTCAACATTTGTTTGACTGTTAATAACGTGTGAAAAGTCGTTTTGCCCCTATCTTATTAAAATTATATAAAATCAAGAATCAACCAAATCCATTACATCAAGTTCATCATCATCATCAGTTCATTCTTCATTCCCAGATTTATACTCTCAAGTTCATCACCACCACCACCTCCTTCTCCTCTTCTGACCACCGCCACCATCAACTCCACCGCCACCTCCTTCTCCTCTTCTGACCACCGCCACCATTAACTCAGCCACCACCTGCATCCCCTTTCTCACCACTGCCACCATCAACTCAGCCACCACCTCCTTCCTATTCCAAACTCTAACCCTTGCCACCTATAGTGGCGAATATGTACATGTTCCTGTTCCAAACCCTACGCGGTCGTAGTTTGTAGAGAGAGGCAATGGCGGGGTATTTAGAGAGAGAAACAGAGTGAGATGGTTCCTATTCCAGATCCGGGTTATTAGAGATGTAGAGATGGAGTGCCGGCCTAATTTGCAACAACGATTGTTGTACAGGGTTGTCTGGTCACCGCACCGGCAGTCAACAACCCCAATTCAAGTGGTGGCTAGGGTTTTAATGTTGGTTACAGTAGGTTAAAGGGAATGGCGATTGGATCTACCAAGAAGGTTTTGGTTCAAAGTGTTTTGGTTCCATACAAATAAGCAAAACAGTTGTAACCGATTGGATCTACCAAGGTCATTTTTTAGGTGCAAGTATTCGAAGAAACCGAATTGGTCTTCTGTATGGAACCTTCTCGTAGATGGTGTCAGTTAGAGCCTACTCGATTGCATCTACTGTATGGAACATATGAATATAAGGTGGTGGTGGCTGTTAGTGTAATAACCCGACTTTTTGAAGTCAAAGTCAAAGTCAAAGGAAGAAAAGATTGCTAATCAAATCTGACATTTCTTGCTTGATTATTGCTTGTACTCTCGAACCTCGATAATCTATACTGTAGTTAACACTGATTTAATTTACGATTTGTAATATGTGAAGTAACAATGCGATAAACGAAATTAAACGCTAATCAACTTAATGTTATCTCATCGCTATCGCATCGCAACTCGAATCGCAGTTATGGATATTGTTTTACGTGTGTGTGTAATTATGTGCTTTACCTGTGTGTGCTGATGTTATGTTTAAAGGTGTTATTCGCAAAAGCAATTGCAACTCTGTCGCAACACAATCTCATCGCGAACTGGGAACGCAAGGTTACTTATATTGTTGTATGTTAGTTAGGTTATTTGTGTAACTATTATTTAAAACTATCGCATTGCTTGCTCGCAACTCGCTAAAACGCAACGCAACGCTCAACGCACGAAAAAAAGTCGGAAAACCAACTCGCAGAGGCCCTCCGATCGAAGGACCATCCGACCCCTCAAACCTTCATCGCCTTTCTTCTCCTTTCACTATAAATACCTCACCTGTCACATCACTGTACACCTGATGCGACAGCTCCCTCCGACCCAGCGCGTTCTCAGGCTATTTTCCCTCGATTTCTCGCGATTCTTGTAAGTTTTCAATCTGAATCTTGTACTTCTATCATCTACACACACTTTCTTATCTTCTTCACCATCGAATCTTGCATTTCCAACATGCAATCCACGGATTCGGGCTGTTCTAAGGTGACGTCATCATGGTGTTCTTATGAACACTGAAGTGTGACCTCAACTCACCAAGAATAACTTAGATCTAATGGATTTCTACAATGTTGAAAGACTGATTTCACCAAATCTAAACATTTTTCAACTGATTTCCACTTCTCTTCAACATTCTCAACTTTTCGCTCAAAACCGATAGAATCTGAGCTCGTTCGGGCCTTCTATTCATTTTCTAGTGAAGTGCCGGTTTGAGAACGGATCACTGTCGAAGAGACAACCGATTCACGGGTTGAACATGAAACACCGCCATGGACAGCTGGTTCGGATCGAACGGGGTGATTTCCGTCCAACCGGATGAGTTGGACCTGACGCGGTTTTCGTTGTTTAACACGCCGTCATAACGTATCTGTAAAAATCGACAAATTTGCAACCTAACAAGTTTTACAAGTTCTTTTCAAACGAAACAAGTTAACTCAATCGGATAGCCGTCTGATCGGATCACCATCCGATTGAACGACTATTCGACTAGGTGACTTGTGATTTTCAAACACTTAAACTATTTTACAAAAACTTCCAAGAATATCAGTTCCAAACGAATAGTCATCCGATCGGACGACCATCCGATCGAATGATTATCCTACCATGAGACTTGAATCTTTGTAACGTTCCACTTAAACGGATCACCATCTGAGCGAACGGCCATCCGTCCGGATGACCGTCCGACCGGACGACCTGATAAGTAGCAACACTTCTCACTTTTAAAATGCTACAATGAAAACTTCAAAGTTCAAACAATACACAAACACATCCTCCCCAACGAATGACCCTCCGACCGAATGGTCATCCGTCCGGCGGTCATCCGATCGAAACACTGATTCATCACTCGTTCCACTCAACACTGTTTAACGCACTATTCAACGCTTATATTGTCGTTATCTGATCAGGCTAATCTCTCAAGCACTCCCTTCAATCCAAGCTTGTGTTTATTTATTTAAACACAAACAATGAGTATACTCGATCCGTTTTTGCTTAACGCACTTTTGGGTGTTACATACGTTACTTATACCAAATCACATCTATCACACAACGCAAACACTTTTATATGCTAACCGCTCTGCATGTTATACGTGTTATTCGATGAATGCTTGTATGTTATGTTTACACAGTGATTGTTGCCTGACACCTTAGCAACGATAGTACTATAGTTTGGACTCAGCACCTGTCGTGGACTGGGGTTGTGTAAGGACCTGCAAAAATGTCCCAAAACGACCCGTAAGTAGTATCCCGGGACCCTAAAACTCTAATCCATAACAAAAATCAAGAAATTTGGATTTTCTGGCCGCTCGCAGGCCGCGTAAGACTTAAGAATAGTCTATGCGGGCCGCGACAGATCAAAGATCACCGGATAAGCATTCAGGACATGTGTCAGACACGTGGCGAACTACCAGTGACACGCTAGCCCTAATCGTAGACTAGGTGGCCCTCGCGGGCCGCATAAGATTTTGTTAAGGTTTACGCGGGCCGCGTAAAACCTAAAAATCAGCTGTAAATTGAACCGAGCATGGCCTGTTCACCCGTGTTCGTAAAACTTTCCAAAAGATGAAACATATCGCTCAAATTCATAGTTTTGCATAGGGAAACGCTGCTACGACTACAGGGTATTAACTCGATCACTGTTACAATACAATGTCCGATCGATTGAAACCGAACTGATGGATGTTTAAGTGCTGCCCGAATTCGGGCTATACTTTATCATTCGTCGTGAGGGTTTTGATTTCGTGAGTTTATCGTAAATGTTGTATTAAGTTACTGACCTAGTTTCGTGTGCATTGTTATTTAACTAGGTTACAAGGCTAAATCAGTAGGCAAAGTTCTATTCAGTTAAACTTGCAATGTGAGTCATTCTCTTTTTATCAAAGTGCTTTACAAAACCCTAAATGTTTTCCCGTTATATTTTGCAGTGATTAAGTCTTTGCTAATCTTTAATTACTGGCAGTATGTGGGGGTTTTGTGCACATTACTACTAACGATTTATCACTTTAGGTGGACGAGCCTAGTTAGTGATATGTCCACAGTCATAGATTCGGTCGAGTGACAGCTGAACCAACAAATTATATGATAGGGGCAAATATAAAAACCCTTAATGCTGTAAATTTATAACAATGTGTCTTTTGTGAAACTTGAATGACTCGCCAGTATTTCCCCGCTGATAAAATATTTTTAAACATGTTTCAGGTGATTTACTGTGAACCAGGAAAGGTGTCGGTTAATCCACCAGCTTGAAGACAATGGCTCAGTAAATAAAATAAATAAACATGTTTTTGTAAAACAGTAATTTCCCAGTGAAATTACCCTTATTGTAAATTACGGGGTTAGTCCCAAAATGTGAAATAAAATAATTTGGCATTTTCAGTTTTAAAAAGATCTTATTAAAACTTCCGTTGCCAAAATAAACAATACCACGGATTTTCTGTCTCGCGGCTCCTGAAACGGGTAAAACCTGGTCGGGGGCCGTTACTTAAGCTAATTAAGTATTTAGAAATACTTAATTTTTTTTCTGATTGCCATTTTGTGATTTTGTGAAAATTAATTTACAATAATAACTTAAATTTGTGTGTATCTTTATGTGTGCTAACATCATGAATGAATTGTTGGGGGCGCTCCGAAACTTTACTATCCATAGCACCGATATGGATACCACCGGGACTTTAACTGGCTACCAGGCTGATACTGAAGAGCCAATAGTATTCCAGGCCCAACCGCATGAGAAACCAAAGCCGAAAAGGAGGAGGAGAATCTTGGACTGGAAACGTGGGCGTAGGAAGAAACCAGCTGCACAAAAGGTTAAAAAGACTGAGGATCCGAAGGATAAGGGAGAAGGAAAAGAGATTGGGGAAAGTTCCGGGCAAGCCTAGGAAATGCCACCATTGTAGGTGCTGGATCGCAAACTAGCAAATTGTGACCTCATCGGACCTGCCGATGAAAACCTCTTCAGTTACCCCGCTGAAACCCAACTCCCAGTTAATTTGGAACCTGCTACCCCAGATCCTATTATCAAACCCCAACCGGTTATAGGCCAGCTGGAAGAATGGTGGACAAGCGACTGGCAATTTCAGAATTTCATGAATAACCCCAACGCCTATTTTCCCCAGTTTGACCCTGAGCCTGCACCAAACCCACCTATGAGCACAGAAAACTTGGCTAAACTCCGCCACTATGGTGAGGAACTGGTGGACGCAGGAAATCGAATCCGAGAAGTGGGGGAACAGATCTCATGGAAATACGACGAGAGGGAGCGTCGTTTCTGAAATGCCAGTTGACTGTGGTTGTGTGATTGTGTGGCTATGTGTTTAATAATAATAATATAATAATAAATAAATAAATAAATATAATCATGTAAAATAACTCAAAATAAAACTTTTGTAAGATAACTGGTGTGTATCGATGCATACTAATATATAAAAGTATGAAAGTCGCAAAGTCGACAATTTTGGCTATACATGTTAACTTGATTATGTGTGATTGATTTAGTATGTTTGGTTGTGATTTAATTTGTATCAGTAATTTATAAATATATTGTTAATTATTATTCAGATGGAAAACATGGAAAACCAACCAGTCAACGAAGTTAATCAATCTGAACGAAATAATGAGGATCACTTTCTAAATCAGCAAGATATAGAAAACATCGTCGCTAAGGGAATAGCTAATGTTATCCCAGCAATCGCCGCTGCTGTTAAAAGTCCAGTTGAGCCTTCGCAAGCCAACCCCAGTAAACGCACGCGCGACGATAATTTTATTAACAGGGTAAATGGAGGCGACAACAATGATAATAATGTGATTCAAGCCCTAATACTCAAGATAATGAAAGTTGCAACACCTGATTGCACTTATAAAGAATTTCTTGCTTGTAAACCTGTCGAATTTGCAGGCAATGAAGGGGCGACTGCCGCACTGCGTTGGTTGGAAAAGACCGAGACAGTAATTAAAATCAGTAAATGTGCCGAGGAGGATAAGGTCATGTATGCTTCTCAGCTTTTCAAGGAAGAGGCATTGGAATGGTTGAATACGGTGTTGCAAGCCAAGGGAAGTGACATGGCATATGCCATGAGTTGGGAAGAATTTAAGCGTTTAGTGGAAAGAAAATTCTGCCCCGAATATGAAAAGGAATAAATGGTAAATAAGTTCCTGAACCACCGAATGGTGGATGTTAACTGTCGAGGGTATACTTCGAAATTCTTCGAATATGCCAGAATTGTACCAAACCTGGCCTCGCCAGAACAGGTGCTTATTTCTCGCTATATTTGGGGTTTAATTAGCGAGATTCGTGATATCGTCAAAGCTGCGAGACCCCGCACCATCGACGATCCGGTGGAATTAGCCAATACTTTGACCGACATACTGGTGCGTACTCGGGAAGAAAACATGAAAAAGGAGTTAGCGCAAAAGATTACCCAAGGATTTCGTGTGGGTAATAATAGTAACTTCAAGAGGAAGGGAACTGGGTCCTCTTCCACCCCGTCATTTTGATGAAATTGCAAAAAGGAACATTTTGGAAAATGTACAGAAAATTGTAATTTCTGCAAAATTTCGGGCCATCGGGAGGAGGAATGCAAAAAAGAAATTAAAGATCTGCTAAAACTGTGGAGAAGCTGGGCATTTCAGACCAGAATGCCCTAAATTGGTCAAACCAGCAGATAACAAGGCCAAACCTGCTGAAGGAACTAATAAGAAGAACGCAAGAACCTTCCAATTGACCCCGCAGGAAGCCGAACTGATTCCCGACGTAATAGCTGGTACGTTTCTGGTACACGACATTTATGCAAAAGTATTATTTGACTCTGGTGCAAACCAAAGTTTTATAAATACTTCTTTATGCCAAGCTCTTAAGCTACCCTTAACCACACTTAGGCAGATTTATACAGTAGAAACGGCAGACAGAAATTCTGTTAGCATAAATAAGGTTCTACGGGAAGGAAAGATAGAACTTTCAGGTCATCAATTTTCTGCAAATATGTTACCTATGAATTTAGCTGGATTCGATGTCGTATTAGGAATGGATTGGTTAGTAACCAACCATGCTCGAATCCTTTGTGATAAGAATTCTATAGAAATTCATTCACCCGTAGGAGAAGTAATTGTGATCTCAGTAGATAAGCCGCGTAAACCATTAAAGTTCATTTCGGTAATGAAAGTTGCTAGTTACGAGCGAAAACAAGGAATAGTGTATATGATTTCGGTAATCATTAGCACTAAGGGTAAGGAACTTAAGGAAATTCCTGTAGTACCAGAATACCCGGATGTCTTTCCAGAAGAGCTACCACGATTACCTCCGGATAGGGAAGTAGAATTTAAATTAATCTAATTCCTGGAATGACACCCATAGCCAAGGCACCCTACCGGTTGGCACCCGCCGAAATGTTAGAACTGAAAAAGCAGTTAGATGAATTGCTCAGTAAAGGGTTTATACAACCTAGTTCGTCTCCTTGGGGAGCTCCAGTTTTGTTTGTAAAAAAGAAGGATGGTTCAATGCGTATGTGTATTGATTATAGGGAATTGAACAAGGTTACAATAAAGAATCGATACCCATTACCTAGGATTGATGATCTTTTTGATCAACTTCAAGGAGCTAGATATTTTTCTAAAATAGATTTACACTCCGGATATCATCAGTTGAAGGTACAAGAAGAAGACATACCTAAAACCGTTTTCAGAACTAGGTATGGTCACTACGAGTTTACGGTTATGCCATTTGGACTAACAAATGCTCCTGCAACATTTATGGATATGATGAATAGGATCTGTAAACCGTATTTGGATAAATTCGTAATCGTCTTCATCGACGATATACTTATTTATTCCAAAAGTCAAGACGAGCATTGTGAGCATTTACATGCACTCTTAACCCTGTTAAGAAAAGAAAAGCTTTACGCCAAATTCTCGAAGTGTGAATTTTGGCTTCAGGAGGTACAATTTTTAGGACACATGGTGAATCACGAAGGTATTCGTGTGGACCCCTCCAAGATAGAGGCGATCACAAACTGGAAGGTCCCGCAATCCGCTACAGAAGTTAGAAGTTTTCTAGGATTAGCTGGGTACTATAGGCGCTTCATTAAGGATTTTTCTAAGATAGCAGTACCATTAACTAAGCTAACCTGTAAACTAGTTAAGTTTGAATGGGGGCCTAAACAAGAGGAGGCTTTTAAGATTTTAAAACAAAGGTTAACAAACACCCCAATTCTAGCCTTACCCGAAGGAACGGAAGATTTTGAAGTTTATTGTGACGCTTCTAAGTTAGGGTTAGGATGTGTGTTGATGCAACGCAAGAAGGTAATTGCGTATGCTTCAAGACAATTGAAAAACCACGAGGAAAATTATTCGACTCGTGACTTAGAATTAGGAGCGATTATTTTTGCCTTAAAATTTGGGAGACATTATCTGTATGGAAGTAAGTTTACTGTCTATACGGATCATAAGAGTTTAAGATATATATTTGGGCAAAAAGAATTAAACATGAGACAACGAAGATGGATGGAAATTTTAAGTGATTACGACTGTGATATTCAATATCACGAAGGAAAAGCAAATGTAGTTGCAGATGCCCTAAGTCGTAAGTATCATGAAAAGCAAAAGCGAGTTCGTGCTCTTAGATTAAACCTACAATTAGATTTAATGGAACAACTGAAGAATGTTCAAGCAACAACAATCAAGGATGATGCTGAAGGAATGAAAGGAAGGATAAAAGAATTAGAACAAGAAACTGATGGAATTTGGAGATTCCACAAGAAGAGGATTTGGGTACCTAAGCAAGGAAATTTAAGAGATAAGATTTTGGAGGAAGCCCATAAATCTAGATATACCGTGCTCCCTGGAAACAACAAGATGTACCAAGATTTAAGAAATAATTTCTTGTGGATAGGAATGAAAAAGGACATAGCTAGATATGTCTCTAAGTGTCTGACCTGTTCACAAGTTAAGGCAGAGCACCAGAAACCTTCAGGGTTACTCCAACAATTGGAAATGCCTGTATGGAAATGGGAATTAATAACAATGGACTTTGTTACTAAATTGCCCAAAACCAGGAAAGGAAATGATGCAATTTGGGTAATTATCGATCGATTAACCAAATCAGCTCATTTTCTACCCATGAAGGAAACTTTCAGCATGGAAAGATTAGCAAAATTATACGTAAACGAGGTAGTATCCTTACATGGAGTTCCACTCTCCATAGTATCGGATAGAGATAGTCGTTTCACTTCACATTTGTGGACAAGTTTCCAAGAAGCATTGGGGACCCGACTGAATCTAAGTACTGCATACCATCCCCAAACATATGGACAAAGTGAAAGGACGATCCAAACCCTAGAAGACATGCTCAGGGCATGTGTAATAGATTTTGGTGGAAACTGAGATGACCACCTACCCTTAATAGAATTCTTCTATAACAATAGTTATCATGCAAGCATTGAAGCTGCCCCATTCGAAGCACTGTATGGGCGAAAGTGCAGAACTCCAGTTTGTTGGGCAAAAATAGGAGAAAGTCAATTATCAGGTCCTGAATTTGTACAAGAAACCACCGACAAGATAACTCAAATCAAGGAAAGACTGAAAACTGCTCGAGATCGCCAAAAGAGTTATGCAGATAATCGACGCAAGCCATTAGAATTTCAAATCGGAGATAAGGTACTCTTAAAAGTTTCTCCTTGGAAAGGGGTAGTTCGGTTCAGAAAGAAAGGAAAGTTAAGTCCAAGGTACGTAGGACCATTCCCAGTAATCCAGCGAATAGGACCAGTTGCCTATCGCTTACAACTACCAGAAGAGTTAGCCGGGGTACATGACGTATTTCATGTATCCAACCTCAAGAAATGTTTCTCTGACGAATCCCTGGTAGTACCTCTTCAGGATATAGAGATAAATGAAAAGTTGAAATTTGTGGAAAAACCACTCCAAATAGAAGACAGAAAGGTCAAGTTTCTCAAGCACAAAAGACTAGTACTAGTTAAAGTCAAGTGGGATTCGAAAAGAGGACCTGAGTACACGTGGGAACTGGAATCGGAAATGAAGCGAAAGTATCCTCACTTATTTCAGTAAATCTCAAGGACGAGATTTAAATAAGGTGGGGAGGATGTAAGGACCTGCAAAAATGTCCCAAAACGACCCGTAAGTAGTATCTCGGACCCCTAAAACCCTAATCCATAACAAAAATCAAGAAATTTGGATTTTCTGGCCGCTCGCGGGCCGCGTAAGACTTAAGAATAGTCTACGCGGGCTGCGACAGATCAAAGATCACCGGACAAGTGTTCAGGCCACGTGGCGAACCTACCTGTGACACGCTAGCACTAATCGTAGACTAGGTGGCCCGCGCGGGCCGCGTATTTTGCATAGGGAAACGCTGCTACGAGTACAGGGTATTAACTCGAACACTGCTACGATACAATGTCCGATCGATTGAAACCGATCCGATGGATGTTTAAGTGCTGCCCGAATTCGGGCTATACTTTGTCATTCGTCGTGAGGGTTTTGATTTTGTGAGTTTATCGTACATGTTGTATTAAGTTACTGGCCTAGTTTCGTGTGCATTGTTATTTAACTAGGTTACAAGGCTAAATCAGTAGGCAAAGTTCTATCCAGTTAAACTTGCAATGTGAGTCATTCTTTTTTTCATTGTCGATAACCTGCTAGCTTCACATATCTATGTGTTACATGCTGGTTATGCGTAAATCGCTTTCGCTACTATTATACGATTAAACTTGTATGCTCACCTTTACACTATGTGTATTAACATATTTTAACGTATATGACAGGTGTTTAGGATGCTTGCTATGCTTTGCTTCTGTGGAATCAAGCTAGGGGAGTCTAGAAACAAACGAAATAAATTTGAGTTGTCGGAACAATGTTATTGTCTTTGAGAAACTATGTATGTAATAACTGTTTTACTTGATATGTTATGGTATGGGACATGACGTTAAATATTTGGTAATTTTAGTTGTTATGGATTCTCCTGGACAATCTGTTTCGCTCAGTGTCTCACCTCAATGTTTCCGTCATCGGTTGGGGTGTGACAGTTAGTGGTTCATTAAAAAGCATATGAATATGATAATGGTGATGAACAAGGTTCAACATGATGATGGTGTAACCTGGACTAGATTCGTATTTTTGTAATAATAATAATAATAATAATAAATATGGGATAAGATTATCAAAATACCCTTACCTATAACAGTCAAACAACCGTTGACTGTTAACATGGGGTAATCTTGCAACATAACAACAATGTTGGGGGAGGGGGGGGGGTAAATTGCAATATTTTTCAAGGAGGGGTCAGAGTACCAATTGGCTTAAACCATAGAAGAATATAATTGCAGTTTACTCTTAAGTCAAAATAAGTCAGGCCCTTTTATATTCTAATAAAAGGCCCATGTGAAGCCCAATTCTCAATCTATCGTAAGTCTTCCCTAACAAACTAATAATTCCAGTTAAACAGAAGCCCTCAGTTCTATTGAACACACATTCATACAGGTGTATCTTTAATAAGACCTTGGTAGATGTTAAAAAATGTATTTGTATTTTTAATAAGACCTCGAGCTTATGTCTGCATTTAATACATAGGTGTATTTAGCTATATTAGTGTTTCATTGTTAAGTAACACAAAAGTGATAGAGAAGAGAAAAAGAATGAAATTAACATACCAGCAACTCAACTTATTTAATTGACAAAAACAATCCTACCATGATTTTTAACTGCTATTAAATTTTAATTAGGCTATGGGTAATAGGGGTATGAAGAGGGATAGGCGTTTCTAGTATAATCACATGAGGCGAAAAAAATGGAAAGTAATAATTAGGACATTAAGGGACGTTAACCATTTTATATTTTTTGAAGGGACGTTATGATCCCGATGTAGCAGAAAATACTCCTTAAAAAGCATTAACCATTATGGGTGGTCTTAGATAGTATAAACTTTAGGGTTATTGGATTTTATCATCCCAAATTATTGGCTATTGGCCGCTGCCACCCCCAACTATCACTTTGAAGTCCGTCACCCCCAAGTTAACACTTACTGTGTTCTGTCACCAAAGCGTTAATTGATCACTGACTTTAGATCCCGTTACTATACTTTTAGGGGTGTCATAGGGATCTTAGGAAGGTTTTAGGGATCTTAGGACACCCCAAATATATAGTAACAGAATCAAAAGTTGGTGATCAGTTAACGACGTGGTGACAGAACACACTAAGTGTTAAGTTGGGGGTGTCAGGCGTCAAAGTGATAGTTGGGGGTGACAGTGGCAAATAGCCAATAATTAGGGGTAATAAAATCCAATAAGCCTAAACTTTATACTATAAAGGCTTGAAACCGCAAAAAGCTAGTAAACATGTTCGAACTTTGCTATTGAGGTTTTTCTTTCTTTCTTTTTTGTTCTTTTTTGCTATTGAGACTATTGAGTATGTTTATCAGGCCACATCTTGTTTGTCGAATACCCAAATCTCTGTTGTTTCTTTTTTTTTTTTTTTTTTTGCTATTGAGACTATTGAGTATGTTTATCAGGCCACATCTTGTTTGTCGAATACCTAAATCTCTCTTGACGTTTAAAGGGTCTTCGCTGACGTCGGAATATCCCAGCTCTCGTTGCTACAAAAAAGTAAACTGTTACCCTCGTTATGGAGAGCCCGGGGGGGGGGGGGGGGATCCGTAACCAAGCTCCGGCGTGAGAATAAGTAACTTGCCGGAGAGGATGAGAAGCTTATCCGATGAGCGTGATCACCGGAATATATCTCAATGGTGTGAATCTAATAAATATGTGTGTGTATTTATTGTATGAGAATAATTGTCGGAATAAATGTGGGAGCATTTAGTGATACCTTCGACCTGCCTCCTTGATCGTCTCCTCTCTTCCTTATATAATTGAGAGACCTTATCTCACATGTGGGATATCAGTGAGATGATCAAACGGATTCTGTCGATCTTCGGGGGGCTCAGACACGTGTCTGACCCCCAACGGTAAGATTTCCTTATCATTTAATGTTTTCGGCTAAGAAGTACAGTGCCAGCCAAAAGATCCTCTTTATGTCATGCATTAAATGCAGCCCTGTGTTTTCTGATCTTTTCCTTCCCGCCCGTTTTCATATAAAGAAAACCTTAGTGGGCAAGTTAAACTGCTTTTTGGGCCTTATCTGCTGGGCCTGCATGGTAATAGCCCAAGACGGGTAAATGGAGCAATCCATTAGCCCGTCGTCATTGTTAATATTGAGTTTTTTTTTTTTTAATCTGCTTTTGAGACTATTGTTTTGATCACTATGATTTATTCCAAGTATTGAGAAGTTGAGAACATTTCAACAACTTTGAGAATGCATCAAATGAGAAAATTGATGTTTAACTAGATAGCAATTTGAGTGATTTTTACGATATTGCTAATTTACTATTCACTTTAACCTGTTGTCACTCTTCAAGAACTTTTAACAATATATACTTGGTCAAACGGTTTGCAAAGAAAAAAGAGTTACAAGATATCTTTATATTTTTAGACTAAATATATTTTTAACGGCGGATTTTATTAGAAACCAAGGACTATAAATAAAAACCTTGGTAGATGTTTGAAAATGTATTTGTATTTTTAATAAGACCTCGGGCTTACGTTTATATTTAATACATTGGTCCTATAGTTATATTACTTTTACGCCCCACTTCCGGTATGTGCATATAATTTATATATGTGCGGACCATTGTGAGCAAAAGTGAAATTGCAATAATTTAATTTTAAGATTATTTACTAATTTCTGGAAAATAACGCTAAAACAGGGGACAGTTAATCATGTATCGTGTAGTGGTGTTGATAGCCGAAAGACAAGGGGGTACATGCATTAATCGGCCTTTGTCCTAATTGATGAGTGTTATGTGTCTTATATCCAAGGCTTGATGCAAAACTACTATCGAGCTGGGAGTCTCACCAGAAGCAACCTTTAAATTCCCACAGGGTAGAGGTAAGGTTGTCTACATCTTACCCTCCTTAAACCCTAGCTGACTATCTTAACTTTGCTATTAATGGGATTTACCGAGTATAATGATGAAGAAATAATCTTTCCTTGTTACGCATCACAAAGTGATAAAGAAGAAACAAAAAAATGAAATTTACATATCAGCAACTCAACTTATTTAATTGACAAGCATTGGTTGTGATACAATAACTATGTTAAATTTCTTTTTGATTCATAATTGTTACGCATCTTAATTGCATACATTGTACTTTGATCTATCTTAACCGACCCACTATTGATCCATTTCATCCAACCGGCTTTTGTCCAAGATGTTATATTATCAAAACTGACAAAAAAATCCTGGATCCGTTACTAACAGGCAAACATTATGCTAGCCTTTCCAACAATTGTGTGACTTTGAAAATGGAAACACAAACCCATTTTAGATATAAATTAAAAGATTTAAATGTCATTTTAGTCCATATGATTTGGGTCACAAACGAAAAACGAAAAATGAAACCTTTGTACTAAACTAGTAAAATGGCCCAAACCACATAGACTAAAATGACATTTAACTCGAATTAAAAATAACATTTTGGAAGCAAACACTTGCATATAATATATGTGCAACAAAGGTTGCATTATACCCGCATATATAACCATTCCAACAACCGGAAGGTAAAAAGGAACACCTCATATAAACACCAAGACTACTAACATTCTAACTAGTGATAGTCTCTCCATCTTTACAACTCCTAACTCTTACTTCCATACTATTATACTTCCACCCCTTGATCTCGCAACATTGTCTCCTCGGCCCCTGCACATTTTACCACTTGTCGTTATAGTCCCCCCAAAATATGTCACTAGGATCAACACTAACGGAACCAAAACTTATTAGTCAGTCATCTTAAGGATCAAGAGTGACGGAACGAGAATCCAACTCATGTTTTTTTTATTTTTCGTTAAAAAATTTAAATTTTATGTTTTAAAAAATTCAACAAATTTCCGTACACACCCGCTTGACCCCCTGGTTCCGCCCCTGAGATGAATAATGTTTACCTCAATCCAATAGTTAGGGTTCATCTTTGATGCCAACACCACAACCGTCTCAATTGTGTGTGGATAATCGCCCTTCTTGCATTTCTTGGCCGAATCATGTCGTACATACGTGGTCACGGTGTCATTTCCCTTGTCCTGAACCCGGCTAATGAAGTAAGTCGCTGGAACTTCACACGGGTTGGTGGACAAGGGCCGTGTATTAAACGTGAACGGCCCATTTTTCCAGCTCCTCCACGTGAGGAACGTTTGCAATGGCGTTTGAAGCTCATGAGGCATCAACAAAGACCGATAGATCTGAACCGTGTAACCCCATGAGACCGAAATGGACCATTTGTGCCACCATGTGTTGTAGAAGCAAAACGACTGTTGCATGGCTCGAGGTGGGTCACGCCGGTAGGTTTGGATGAGGGTGTTCAACGACTCGTACTTGGTCCGGTTCGGTAATAATGGTTTGATATAGTCTAGGTGATGCAATGACACCAGTGGTGTCAAAGGGTGTGCTGCTAGTAGACCATAAGCATCTCCCCTAACATCCAACTGTAACAACCATAACAACCATAAGGACATTTTCGTCATTTCACTTAAACTACCAGGGGTAAATTTGGAATGTTATAAAAAAAATATGTGAAGTGTGGAAATGAGGACACGTATAGGCATGAATGTATTTATTAATATAGTACATGGGACCACTTTAATAACTCCTGCCTCCAAAGCTGTAACACATACCATTTTTATAATTGACATTTTGTACAACCCTTTTAAAAAAGTTGTACTCATTTTATAAAAAAAATAAAAAGTAAAGAATTTAGACGAAACGAGGATTCTTAGATTGACAACACGTAACCATGATTTATATAATAATTATATATTCAACTTAGAATTAAATATTGTTGATAGTTAGGTAAAGGTTCCTTTGACAAAACAAAACAATGATTCCTAGATTGACGACACGTAACCATGCTTCAATACGACAGATGTCCCGACATCACATTGGATACATTCATGTTGGAAAAATAGGTGAAAATAGCATTTTTCACAAATATAGGAAAATAATTTTTTTCCTATTTTGGACTAGAAATAAATATAATAAAATGAGCGGGTTTTATGTATTTATTTGTGGGTTTGTGTTCTATGTTGGAAGAGCTTCGCAACGAACTAAACCGCGTCCAAAACCGAGCTAAGATGAATGAGATATCGATGCTCAAAGTTGGGTGTTTGGAACATTCAATGTTGAAACTAAAGGGAAAGTAGCACCTTGTCCCACATAGGAGGAGAGATGGAACTTAAATGGGTATTTAAGGTGGAACTCTCCATCCTTATTGTTTCATGGAAGCACACTCTAGTGTCCTCGCGAAGGGTGCGGAGCACCCTAACTCGCACTCGCACTCGCACTCGCACATGCTCGCGCGCGCGCGCGTGGCGTGGGCGATGAGGCGCAATGTGGCGCTTTGATGGCGCACTTTGCACTTCGCACGCTCGCATCGCCGAGAGCCGCCTTTGTATTTTTGACCGCGCGCGCGTGGTGAAGCACAAGGGTTGCAAGGACCAAGTGGTAGGTGATGCGGCGCATGACGTGGCAGTCATGCGCATGCGCGCGCGGGTACACGAGGCGCGCGGTTGGGCGCATGGTGCATGGGTTCTGCTGTGCCGTGCGCGGCGCACCAGAGTGAGCCAATACGGCGCGACTGTGTGGCGCGCATGTATAGACTCACAAGGTGACGTGGCGCACGCCGCACCGCCGCATGGACGGACTTGAGCTGCACCGCCGCACGCCGCATGGACGGACTTGAGCTGCACCGCCGCACGCCGCATGGACGGACTTGAGCCGCACCGCCGCACCGCGCACGGCAGTGAGCCAAGAGGCCGCACCGCCGCATGGCAGTGAGCCAAGAGGCCGCACGCCGCACGGCAGTGAGCCAAGAGGCCGCACGCCGCACGACAGTGAGCCAAGAGGCCGCACGCCGCATGGCGCACCGCGCATGGGCGCGCGCGCGCGCAGAAGCTTCCAGCATTGAATGACAGGGCAGTTTCAGTCCAGCTTCGTAACTGACGAGTTAATAGGCTTTGACTGAGAATTAAATGACGTATTAAATTGCATTGAAGACGTTTAATGCAATTTAAACCTCTCATTTAATTCATTTTGACTGTTTCAACCTAGGAGCTGTATAAATACAGCTCCATACCCACTTCAGAAAAAAAAACCAGCAACAACAACAGCAATCAACTTTCTCTCTACAAAAATTAAGATCTTCTCCAGCATTCTTCAAGGTAGCCTTCGGGTTGTAGGCTTTCTCCGGCAGTACGCTGCTCCGGCTGTTGTACCCTGGGAAACAAAACGAGTACTCTTGGGAGACTCGGAATTTGTTTTAAGGGAAGCGTGTTGAACACGTGCCTCAGTCAAATTCTGCTTCTACACCTTTCTTGTATTTTGGATTTTTCAGTTGTAATAGTATTGTTTCTTTTTCTGCTTTCTTTGTATTGTAATCAGTAATAAAATTTGTTTATTTTATTTAATTTATGCGAACGGTTCCTACAATCTTAAAACAAATTTTTTAAAACCGTTCGTGTAATCAAAACCTTTCTGTTTGTGATTCAAACCAGTTTTGATTTCACTCAGTTTGTGTTTTAAAAACAGATTTTTTTTAGTTTTCATCTTCAAAGGAGCGACTTTGGTTGAAAACTATTTTTGGTTACATTTAAACTTGTCCTAAATTTGCTAAAACTTTCTGATTTGGTCTTCAAAGTTGGACTTAGAAGCCAATCAGTAAGTTCTAAAATTTATAAAATTTCTGTTTTTTGGTCTTCAAAGTTGGACTTAGAAGCCAAAACAGTAAATTGTGGTAAAATTAAAATTTAGTAGTTTCCTTCTGGTTTGTGCGTAAATCAGAATTTTTTGACTAAAAATTTTAATTTTAATTTTTTCAGAATGTCGACCTCAAACAACAACAATACGAATGTTGTAGTTGGAACCCCTGCCAACACTGTGGGAGCGTCCACAGTGGCAAATCATGCTGAAAGACCTGAGAAGTTCTCGGGTCTACACTTCAAGCGGTGGCAACAGAAGATGTTCTTCTACTTGACCACCATGAACCTTGCGAGGTTCTTGACGGAAACCGCTCCCCAACCTGCGGAAGGGGAGACCGACGCTCAGGCTCTGAGCGCGGTAGATGCGTGGAAGCATTCGGATTTCATATGTCGAGGCTATGTACTCAACGGTCTCTCGGATGCTTTGTATAATGTGTACTATAATATCAAGACTTCCAAAGAATTATGGGAGTCCTTGGAGAAAAAGTACAAAACGGAGGATGCGGGAACAAAGAAATTTGTTGTCGCCCGTTTCTTGGACTTCAAAATGGTTGATAACAAGCCGGTTATGAATCAAGTCCAAGAGTTGCAAATTATACTAAATGACATCCATGCCGAGGGAATGATACTTAGCGAGACATTTCAAGTGGCAGCCATGATTGAGAAATTACCTCCTGCTTGGTTGGATTTTAAGAATTATCTTAAACACAAGCGGAAGGAAATGTCGGTGGAGGACCTTGTTCTTCGTCTTCGTATAGAAGAGGAGAATAGGATCGCCCTAAAAAACAGCCTTGTGCAGCCTAGTGCTAGCGCAAATCTGGTTGAGCATGGGCAATCCTCAAAGGGCGCGAAGAGCAAGGGGAAAAAGGACAAAGGAAAAGGGAAAGCAAAGGCTAGCAACCTTGGACCGAAGAAAGGGGTTGTGAAAAAGAAACCTCAAACGTTCCAAGGGACTTGTTACAACTGTGACGAGCCGGGGCATCGGGCTAACCAATGCAAGAAACCAAAGCGTGAGCGTGCGCACATGGTGGATGAAGACGGAATGCCTTTGGTGGCAATGATTTCCGACAAAAGCGCAATGATGGATGAGGTCAATACTGTGACCAACACTCCAAAAGGTTGGTGGGTTGATACGGGCGCGACCCGTCACGTTTGTGCAGACAAAAGTCTCTTTACCACCTTCAAGGCGCTTTCGGGAGAAGAGAAGCTGTATATGGGAAATGCAGCCACCGCTGACATCATGGGTGAAGGAACGGTGATCTTGAAGTGGACTTCGGGGAAGGAGCTCACTCTAAGCAACGTGTTGTATGTCCCAGACTTGCGAAAGAATCTAGTCTCGGGATGGTTGCTTAACAAGTTTGGATTTCGTTTAGTTTTTGAGAGCGATCAATTTGTACTAACTAAACGAGGAACGTATGTAGGCAAGGGTTATGCCCAAAATGGAATGTTCAAATTGAATGTAATGGCTGTCAAGAACATGAATAAAATTGCTACTACTTCTACTTATATGCTTGAGTTTTCTGAATCGAATAAATGGCATGGTAGATTAGGTCACGTAAATTTTAATTCAATACGCCGTTTAATCAATTTAAATTGTATACCAACATTCCATATTGATTCACACTATAAATGTGAAACATGCGTTGAATCCAAACTTACAAGAACATCATCAAAATCGGTTGAACGAATAACCGAACCCCTTGATTTAATTCACACTGATATTTGTGATTTAAAAGCGGTACCCACAACAGGTGGAAATAAGTACTTCATCACGTTTATTGACGATAGTACTAAATATTGCTATGTATATTTACTAAAAAGTAAAGATGAAGCAATAAGTAAATTTATCTTGTATAAAAATGAAGTTGAGAATCAACTTCAAAAGAAGATAAAAGTTTTGCGAAGCGATCGAGGAGGCGAATATGTTGCACCTTTTGCGGAATTATGCGCAAAAAGTGGCATTGTACATGAGTGTACACCTCCTTACTCTCCACAATCAAATGGCGTGGCGGAACGAAAGAACCGCACATTGAAAGAAATGATGAACGCCATGTTGATAAGTTCTGGGGTGAGCCACGAACTGTGGGGGGAAGCCATTCTCTCGGCTAATTATCTTTTGAACAGGATACCACTCAAAAAGAGAGACGAAACTCCATATGAGTTATGGAAAAGGAAGAAACCTTCATACAAATACTTGAAAGTGTGGGGGTGCCTAGCAAAGGTGACTGTACCACCTCCTAAGGCTCTTAGGATAGGACCCAAAACTGTTGATTGCATATTTATTGGGTATGCACATCAAAGTAGTGCACATCGCTTTCTTGTACATGAGTCCAAGAATCCTGATGTACACGTAAACACTATTATGGAGGTGAATTCTAACGTTGTGTCTTACTTTGAAAATGTGTTTCCTTTGAGAAGACAAACACATGCAACGTCATCAACACCCAATTTTGAAGTAGGTGAAAGTTCATCTACACCAGTTGATGAGGTGGTTCATGATAAGACACATGAACAACCTGAGGTTGAAGAAACCGATCGTAGGCGAAGTAAAAGGCCAAGGGTTGAAAAATCCTTCGGTCCAGACTTCGTTAGCTATATGGTTGAGGGCGAGCCCAATACATATCGCGAAGCGGTTTCCTCTTCAGAAGGACCTCAATGGAAAGAAGCAATAAGAAATGAAATAGATTCTATATTGCAAAATCATACTTGGGAGTTAGTAGATCTTCCACCTGGTTGCAAACCACTTGGATATCGTTGGATATTCAAAAGGAAGATGAAAACTGATGGAAGTATTGATAAGTACAAGGCTAGGTTGGTGATTAAAGGATTTAGACAAAAGGAAGGTCTAGATTACTTTGATACCTACTCGCCTGTGACGCGCATAACCTCGATTAGATTGGTTCTTGCTATAGCGGCTTTAAGAAATTTGGAAGTTCACCAAATGGACGTTAAAACCGCATTTCTAAATGGCGATTTAGAAGAAGAAATTTACATGGAGCAACCTGAAGGTTTCTCCGCCCCAGGTCAAGAGGGTAAAGTATGTAAACTCGTCAAGTCTTTGTATGGCTTGAAGCAAGCACCAAAACAATGGCACCAAAAGTTTGATCATGTCATGATTGACAATGGTTTCAAAATAAATGAGTGCGACAAATGTGTTTATTTCAAAGACACAAATGAAGGTTATGTCATCTTATGCCTTTATGTAGACGATATGCTTATCATTGGGAGTAATGATAAAATTATCAAAGCTACTAAAAGCATGTTGAAAGCGAGATTTGACATGAAAGACATGGGGTTAGCGGATGTGATTCTTGGAGTAAAGATCATAAGAACCCAAGAAGGTCTTGTGTTAAGTCAATCTCACTATGTGGATAAAATTCTTGAAAAATTCAACTCGGGAGATACGAGTGTCGCTCGAACTCCAGTTGATACCTCCCAACATCTCAAGAAGAATAAAGGAGATGGAGTTGCTCAGTTAGAGTATTCAAGAATTATAGGCAGTCTAATGTATCTAATGACATGTACTAGACCCGACTTGGCTTACGCGGTGAGTAGGCTAAGTAGATACACCAGCAATCCGTGCGCGGATCATTGGAAGGCTATCACGAGGGTGCTTAGATACATACGATACACAAGAGACTATGGACTGCATTATACCCGACAACCAGCAGTGATCGAAGGATACACTGATGCAAACTGGATATCGGATAATAAAGATTCCAAATCAACAAGTGGTTACGTGTTTACACTTGGAGGAGCTGCTATTGCTTGGAAGTCTTCTAAGCAAACGGTCATAGCGAGATCCACAATGGAATCTGAATTTATCGCCTTGGATAAGTCAGGCGAGGAGGCGGAATGGCTACGTCAATTCGTGGAAGATATTCCAAGATGGCCAAAGCCTTTGCCAGCCATATGTGTACATTGTGATAGCCAATCAGCGATTGGTAGAGCTCAAAGCTTGATGTACAATGGCAGATCAAGGCATATGCGACGTAGACATAACACGATACGACAACTACTCTCAACGGGTGTTATCACAATTGATTATGTGAGATCAGCGGATAACATTGCGGACCCGTTTACAAAAGGCTTAAGCAGAGAGTTAGTAGAAACGTCGTCAAGAGGAATGGGACTAAAGCCCGTGGTTAATGGGAATATGAGGGAAACCTAACTTAGTTGACTGGAGATCCCAAGATCTAAGTTCAATAGGACAACTTAATCATATTACCAAAACGGAGTCACTGTGGGGGAGTACCCCAAACTAAATAAAAGGGAGTTACATATACTTCCTAGTCCATTCCAATCAGTGACATGAAGTGAGGTTAAGCATATTAAGGTTAATGATTTCGGGAAATCAAATAACCATGATGCTTTTAATGATTCATGGGAATCACCTATGTTAGAGAGAAGTGGGGTCGCTTCAAATGGATTTGTGGGGTGCGCAAATCCTAGAGCTCTCGCAGAACCAGGCCAGTGTTCCAGGACCATAATAGGACACGACAATGAGGAGTTGGCCAAACCAGGGAGAGTATTGTGTGAAGTGTATTGTCGTTTACACAAAGGGGGGTATGTTCAAGGACATCGCGTCTACACACCGCTAGTAAGCTAAGTGCGCTTCACAAAAGAAGGTTCAAAGGCTTCAACCTACCTATCTTGCAATACTCAACTGTCGAAGTTTATCTCTGAAAAGTGTAAGGAAAAGATCCATTTCCATACATGTGGGGGATTGTTGGAAATTTGATGAAAATAGCATTTTTCATGTGGGGGATTGTTGGAAAAATAGGTGAAAATAGCATTTTTCACAAATATAGGAAAATAATTTTTTCCTATTTTGGACTAGAAATAAATATAATAAAATGAGCGGGTTTTATGTATTTATTTGTGGGTTTGTGTTCTATGTTGGAAGAGCTTCGCAACGAACTAAACCGCGTCCAAAACCGAGCTAAGATGAATGAGATATCGATGCTCAAAGTTGGGTGTTTGGAACATTCAATGTTGAAACTAAAGGGAAAGTAGCACCTTGTCCCACATAGGAGGAGAGATGGAACTTAAATGGGTATTTAAGGTGGAACTCTCCATCCTTATTGTTTCATGGAAGCACACTCTAGTGTCCTCGCGAAGGGTGCGGAGCACCCTAACTCGCACTCGCACTCGCACTCGCACATGCTCGCGCGCGCGCGCGTGGCGTGGGCGATGAGGCGCAATGTGGCGCTTTGATGGCGCACTTTGCACTTCGCACGCTCGCATCGCCGAGAGCCGCCTTTGTATTTTTGACCGCGCGCGCGTGGTGAAGCACAAGGGTTGCAAGGACCAAGTGGTAGGTGATGCGGCGCATGACGTGGCAGTCATGCGCATGCGCGCGCGGGTACACGAGGCGCGCGGTTGGGCGCATGGTGCATGGGTTCTGCTGTGCCGTGCGCGGCGCACCAGAGTGAGCCAATACGGCGCGACTGTGTGGCGCGCATGTATAGACTCACAAGGTGACGTGGCGCACGCCGCACCGCCGCATGGACGGACTTGAGCTGCACCGCCGCACGCCGCATGGACGGACTTGAGCTGCACCGCCGCACGCCGCATGGACGGACTTGAGCCGCACCGCCGCACCGCGCACGGCAGTGAGCCAAGAGGCCGCACCGCCGCATGGCAGTGAGCCAAGAGGCCGCACGCCGCACGGCAGTGAGCCAAGAGGCCGCACGCCGCACGACAGTGAGCCAAGAGGCCGCACGCCGCATGGCGCACCGCGCATGGGCGCGCGCGCGCGCAGAAGCTTCCAGCATTGAATGACAGGGCAGTTTCAGTCCAGCTTCGTAACTGACGAGTTAATAGGCTTTGACTGAGAATTAAATGACGTATTAAATTGCATTGAAGACGTTTAATGCAATTTAAACCTCTCATTTAATTCATTTTGACTGTTTCAACCTAGGAGCTGTATAAATACAGCTCCATACCCACTTCAGAAAAAAAAACCAGCAACAACAACAGCAATCAACTTTCTCTCTACAAAAATTAAGATCTTCTCCAGCATTCTTCAAGGTAGCCTTCGGGTTGTAGGCTTTCTCCGGCAGTACGCTGCTCCGGCTGTTGTACCCTGGGAAACAAAACGAGTACTCTTGGGAGACTCGGAATTTGTTTTAAGGGAAGCGTGTTGAACACGTGCCTCAGTCAAATTCTGCTTCTACACCTTTCTTGTATTTTGGATTTTTCAGTTGTAATAGTATTGTTTCTTTTTCTGCTTTCTTTGTATTGTAATCAGTAATAAAATTTGTTTATTTTATTTAATTTATGCGAACGGTTCCTACAATTCATACATCATATTCTATGTTTCACCATGTTCCTTGTTCTATATTTCTAACCATCTCAAATCTAAAATATGACCGAATAGGTTACTCAGTTTTCGGTTAATTGAGTTTATTTTCAAAAATCTAAACCCAATAATAAAAGGTAATTTTATATATATCTCTAAAGACATGGAAAATATCATATATAGAAAAAGTATATCGTACATTACGGCTTAACATACTTCACGTACAACAACGTGCGTGATTTGTTATATAACATGCGTGATTAATGTTTTCAGTATGCGTGATTATTGTGTTTCAACATGCGTGATTTTGGATTTTTGAGTTATAACGTGCGTGATTTTAAAATGAACGTGCGTAATTACCTGTCGTACGTGATGTACGTTAAGCCGTAATGTACGTTAACCTTCCTCATCATATATATCCATGCAAAACTATATATATCATATATACAATTACAAAGTAGATGAAATATCATAATACTCTATTCAATAAAAACAATTTAATAAATGACAATTTCACCCTTATTTTTCTAAAACTTTGAAACTCATATATACATGACCTTTAACATCAAATATTATATATACTCATTACTAGCATAATTTATTTAGCTTAATATTATATATAGAGTATACTGGTATTTATTGGTAAAAAAATAAAAATGGGTAAAAATAAATTTAAGCTAAAAGTTTGTTATATAAAAATATGAAGTTAAAAGATAAACATATATGAAAACTTGAAGTAATAAAAATAAGGGTAAAATGATCATTTATTAGATTGTTTTTAATAAATTGAGTATATTAGATATTTTAACTACTTTGCAAAGACATATATGATATTTTTAGTTTTCGTTTGGTCTATATGAAATTTTTAAACTTTATAAGGGTGTATATGAAATTAATAATAAAAATAACGGTAATTTTATTAATTTTTTTCCAAATCATATTTTCTTCCATTTCTAACCTCATATTTTTTACATTTCAAGCTTCACATTTTATTTTTAATAAATACAATATACCAAAATCAAAACATAAAACCGTTTAACATTTATCTGAAACGGTGACAAGTCGGATCATCAGCACCGTCTAAATTCACGAGCATGGGTGGCTGTTGCCATCAAATTTACCCGGATGATCGGGCATTTGTTGGTTGTTAAAAAAAAGATGCTACTTTGATTTAGTCACATAAATATATATCCAAGTTCCTATCATTGATGATTTTCACCCTGTTCCCCAAATCGATCCGACCACTATACCCTTTAATTACTTACTTTAAAAGTAAAACACAATGATTTCAACAACAAGTGCCAATTTACAAAAATACCCACAACGACCATCAAAATTACCTGGTGGAACCCACGTTCTTTCGTTAAGGAAACGCCAAGTTCGGTCACACAAGCCCACACCCTTTGATCAGAACCGTAGAAGTAACTGTACCGACCGAGACACGTGTCGAAAATCCGAGCCATCTGTTCAGCCAACGGATAACTCACGGCGAATCCACCACCGCCAAATGCCATACCGTACGAGTGCATAACATTCTGTTCAACACTCTCCGAACACCCACCAACGTAGTACATCTTCCGATGATCATACCTCGACAACACCGAAACCAAATTCTCCACAAAAAACACCGTATCATCATCACCCATCACAAACCACCTCACATCCGGTAACCCAAGTTTAAACAACTCCAATACAATCCTCGCAATTCGGACCGCGGGTCCGGACCCGGCATTTTTCACCCGGGTTACGTCTTCCGAGACCTTGTACGGAAGCGAGCCCGGGTGGGAGAACAGTTCCGGGTCGGGGTTTTCGTCTAACCAGACAAACCCGCGGGTGACGTTCGGTTGCCACCAGAGCTCCGAGTACCGCTTCCGATCCCTCCACGTGCGAACCGACCCGCCTATACCAAACAACACATGTGAGATTTCGGTAGGCGGGTCGGTTACTGATGGGGAGGGATCGGGTGGTTCGGAGGTCGTTTCCGGGGTGTTGAGAAGACACCCTGGAGACGCGGCGGCCCACCGAGACGGTGGGCCGAGTAAAGTGGACAGAACGACGAATGAGATCGAGAAAATTAAGAAGACGAGGAGGGTTAGTTTTAGTGATTTTGTTACGGCTTCACTGTTTTTGTAGTGGAAATAATTTGTGATTTCTCGAACATGGTTCATAATCTCGTCGAGGAAAGCTTGGATTTTCCTCGTACGATTGAAACGAGGTTAGGGTTTGGTGTTTTATAAGTGGGATCGGTAGGTTTATTTTGGGGGATTTTAAGAAGAAACGCACAGAGAACAGAAAGCTTCTGAAGAACATGAGACTATAAAATAGATTAAAAATAGCGATTGAAGACACGTGTCTTTGACTGAACCGGAGTAGGTTTTGGGCCGGTAACTACTTTTTAAACTTTTTGAAACAAGAATGCCTTAGAAGTCTTTGCACAAATGCACAAAACAAAATAGGTTTTAAAAATTAATTTATAAAAGTTTTGAATCTATCTATACTTTCTATAAAAGAAGAAATCTCAATGACATAAGAAAAGCTGATGTGTCAGCTAGAGAGCATGTTCAACAAGGCTTTTCTTATCTTATTATTACATCATAAAGCCTAATATATAAATCACTTTAAAAGACATTTAATGTTTTATCGAACCAGTGCCTTGTGTATTCAAGTGTTAAAGGTCTGACCCACATTCCAAAGGGTAAACCACTGCCCATCTACAAGAAAGTAGCAGATGGTTCCTTTGGTAAACGTATACCTAGCAGCAGATGTGGCTAAATTGCGGGTAATTTGAATTTTAAAATGCATGGAGATATGTAATTTTCAATTAATGCATGTCACTCGCCAATAAACATCTGTTGAGATTTAAAATTCTGGCTCCACATTCAAATCTCTCCCGCTCACATCTATGAGCGTGTCTCTCCCTCTCAAATGCATCTTTCTCGTGATTCAGCCGCTAATATCCGATTACACTTCTTTGTTCGAATGTTTGGTGATTATGTTTACATGTTATCGTTCCAGTATCATTGTTCCAACATCGTCGTTTCAATGAAGCTTCCCATCACACATCAACCTTTCAGTATCGATGTTGCAGTATCATTGTTGCAACATCGTGAATAGTTGCATGTGATATCTTCTTCGATGGGAGACTTCCATGGTTTTATAGAAAGTATATATAGATTCGTGCAATATCGTGAAAAGTCAGATGTAGTACAACAGTTCTGTTTCGCCCTTTGCATGTTAGGTTTGTTTCTTATTTTGATTAACTGTTGATGATGTTGAGAGTTTTTATAGACACTGAAATTTTAGAATATTTTAAGATGCATGTTTATATTATTAAAACGAGCTATTACATAGAAAAATACAAATTTAAAGAAATATTTATAAAGGATTACACGCTAGAGTTAACACTTGCTAGGATTTCATAGACTCTGGCCTTTCTCCATGTGATTTCATGTTCTTTTTTGGTTTTCAGGTCAGTTAGCATGTTGCAGATTTTCTGATCCTGTTTTAGAAGTTGTGTCAGAAACTCCTCTGCATTCTTCTGGAAATCTGATGGAGGAGAGTGGAGGACTTCATCGAGCAATGCTATGCTATTCCAGGTTTTGTTGTAATTAGTGTCATTTATTATGTCGACTTTCCTGTTTAGTTCTTCGTCTATTCTTTGTTCTTTGAGTGACCACATGGAGAAGTGTGTTTTAACATTGCTGGTGTCTGACCAGTGGTAGAAGCTGAAGTTTGCCATGTAGATTTTTTGTTGGTTTTCTGATTTGGAACAATTTTTGACAGAAAGTGATTTGTAGGACAATTTGTTGATGTTTTGAATCAAAAGTAATCATCGGTCTTTTATAGAGTTTAAAAACGCGTCTACATGGTAAATCAAGAGGTTAATTGTAATTGTGATAATCTGCTTTAGTTCTTTGAACTTCGAAATTTTGTCCCTTGGGTTTCTTGGTATTTAATTTTACAGTTTTCCTATAAAAGTTGGGGTTTGGAAAGGTGTTTGCATTAAAAGATTGTTGTTTTGAAATATACATTAATTAATATGTTTATATTAAATGTACACGTTTTCATAATACCAAATTTCAGTATATAAACTCATAGTCACTTCACCTTTTTTTCATCACGTTTCCTACGAAGATATCATAATTTTAGGAAAGTCGAGTAATATAGTTTATTCAAATGGCATCATTCACAAATGCAAAATCAGATGATTTCAAGCAGCGTTTTGTCAGGCAAATCGAGGAACATGTGTATGAAGATAGGGCTACTCTTCAAGAGTTGAAGAGATGTTTTGATGGATTGCAAGTTGGCCTGTTCACTAGAGAGCAGGTTTCCAGAGATCTTATGTGGATGCCTTCAACCTCTGTTCGTGAGCTTTGTGTTGTCAGTAATATAGAGTGCGGTGATTGAGACGTGGAGTTCATGGCGATGTTGAACGACATACATCGAGAGGTTCAGCAATCGATGGAGTTGAAGCTAAAGTTTCTTAATTCTTGTTGTTATTGTTAGATTTGAAAATTAATGTTGTTCAGTATTGGAGTTTTAGTTTTAATGTTATGAATAAATGAATAACTTTTAGATTATGTTCATGTTGAATTGTGTTTGAACATGTTGTGTTTTGTTTTTAGTTATTTAGTGTTTGAGTAAGATTTAGATTATGTTCATGTTGAATTGTGTTTGAACATTTGTTTGGTAAGTCAACAGAGGTTTAATAGTATGAAGGGTTGGTTTGATGGTGAACAGATGACAAAAAAGATAAAACAAATGTTTAGAATTTGATCAGAAATAGCAGTTTTTTTGAAGAATTTATGCTCCTGCAAATTACAGAGAGTCAATACTTCGAGTTGTAAAAGGTCTGTTGTAGTTAAAGTTTGGCAAAAGAGAACATTTGCTAATGATGAAACAACTGTATATTCTAACGACTGTTGATACTAACAGTGGTTGGGCTAATGATGAATAAGTATTATTATATAACGTCTGCTGTAAGTATTATTATATAATTTTGTTTATCAATAACAGTTTTTTGGAAGAATTTACGGTATATTTTGGTGTTATAAAATTTTTGTTGTAGCTAAAGTCTGACAAAAGAGAACATCTGCTGATGAATAAATGTCTGAAGATGCAAAGGTCTGCTATGGGTCAACAGATGTTAACGAACAACAGATGATATTAAATTTAAAAATGCTTAACAGAGGATTTGATACTAACAGTGGTTGGGCTAATGATGAATAAGTATTATTATATAACGTCTGCTATAAGTATTATTATATAATTTTTTTATCAACAACAATTTTTTGGAAGGATTTACCGTATATTTTTGTGTTATAAAAGGTGTGTTGTAGCTAAAGTTTGACAAAAGAGAGCATCTGCTGATGAATAAATGTCTTAAGATGCAAATGTCTGCTATGGGTCAACAGTGGTTGGGCTAATGATGAATAAGTATTATTATATAACGTCTGCTATAACTATTATTATATAATTTTTTTATCAACAACAAATTTTTGGAAGGACTTACCGTATATTTTTGTGTTATAAAAGGTGTTTTGTAGCTAAAGTCTGACAAAAGAGAGCATCTGCTGATGAATAAATGTCGGAAGATGCAAAGGTCTGCTATGGGTCAACAGTGGTTGGGCTAATGATGAATAAGTATTATTATATAACGTCTGCTATAAGTATTATTATATAATTTTTTTATCAACAACAATTTTTGGAAGGATTTACCGTATATTTTTGTGTTATAAAATGTGTGTTGTAGCTAAAGTCTGACAAAAGAGAGCATCTGCTGATGAATAAATGTCTGAAGATGCAAAGGTCTGCTATGGGTCAACAGATGTTAACGAACAACAAATGATGTTCAATCTTAAAATGCTTAACAGAGGATTTGATACTAACAGTGGTTGGGCTAATAACAGATGTTAGAATTACGACTGTTGAGTTACACCGATTGAAAAAAACTGTTTTTGAAACTTCTACTTGCCTAAAAATACATCCACTATTAAAGGTTACCGTATGTTGTCATAATTTCTGTTTATCCTAATGACTGTTGATTTACTAAACTGCTGACTGTCATCCATTATGACAACAAAGGTTCTGACGTGGGCAGATGTTAGCTAAAAATAAAACAACTGCTGAAAGTTATCACCTGTTCTCATAACTTCTGTTTATCTAACGACTGTTTGACTTACACTATTCCCAACGACCAACAGAGGTTTCCAAACAACTGTCATCGGTTGGCGCAAGAGAGCTTCTCACGTGGAGAGATCTTAGCCATCAAATATTTGTAATTACTGCCACGCCAGCATTCACTTCTTCTCTCTTTATAAAAGCTGTTTCATCCCTAAATCATGGTTCTACCACTGCAGTCTCGAATTCAAAATTCTCAAAACAGTTTCCAACATATTAAAAACCCTCCCATTTAAATCCTGTTTTATCCCCAAATCACCTTCTTTTCCGATCATGTCTCTGAACATCAAAAACCCTCATAACTACCTCCCCATCTTCGAGAAAACTAGCAAAAATACCAGTTATCACTCAATAATTGACCTTTTAACGTCATCGAAATAAAATCAATTCTTACTGCTGATGCTCCGATTCATAAAGAAACACTCCGACAATTTTGGTTTAATGTTGAAATATAGGTTGAAGATAATAATCCAGTTGCCATCACATCTAAGGCCAGGGAAAGTGTGGTACGAATTTCTCCCTTTACAATTTCCACTACATTTGAATTGGACGACTTGGCAGGTAAGAACAAGTTTGAAAAATTTGAACTTCATACAGAGTTCATTGAAAGAGGGTATGATGCACAATTAAAGGAAGTTACTATCTACAAACGAAACTTCCCTCCACCAATGAAATTTTTGTTTCATACTCTTTTAATTTGTCTCTCAGCCAAGACCACCGCATTTAATGAGATACCTTTGAACATTCAGTATTTGGCTTATGCTATTTTAACAAAATCTGATTACAATTTATCAAAAGCACTATTTTCTGATTTGTTGAATAATGTGAAAAATTTGAAAAAAAGGTGTTCGTAGTAATGCTTTTTTGTTGTATCCAAGACTTCTAAGCTTCTACCTACGAAAACAAGTGTCACAAACAGATTTTGAACAAGGTGTAGCTTTTCAAATAAATAGTCTTACAAGTAAAACTTTTACTAAACTTATGGATAAAGAGTCAAAAGTTTCAACAACTGAAACAAAGGGAGTTGAGCCTCTTTTAGATGCGTCTGCATCAGTTGCTCAAACTTCTGTTGTTGAGCGAACTGCTCATGCTGATCATGACACCACAACCGGTGTTGTGAAACACACACCAGGAAAACGCAAAAAGAAAGCTGTCACATCCAAAACGTCCATCAAAACTAAACAAAATAAAAAGGTTCCTCTGGAAGATGAGATCCCAGAGGTTAATGCAGTGACAACACAAATGTCACTTGAAACCACTGCTGCTACTTCTTCACAGTTATTGGAAAGATCTCAACCCATCCAAACTCCTCATGTATCATCACAAAAGGATCATGTTGTAAGTACAGGGACACCACAACATGAAGTAGAGCTTTCATATGAAAGTATGTTTAAAAGTCCCTCTCCCAGGGCAATCACTCTTTCTACACTACAACCTCGGCTGAAGTTCCATTACCAATATTACCTCTGTTAGAAGCAATTGAATTTCAGAAAGAAAACAGTTCCTCTAATGCACACATTACTGATAGTAGATCGCAACAAATGACTGCGTCTGAACCAATTAAATCTTCTGTTCTACAAACAGTTGAGGAGGTTATCTCCGTTGAGTATTATGAAACTCTTGGTGGTAGTTTAAGTGGAGCAGCGACTACAACCGTTGAACCCATTGGTGATCAGTTGGACAGTGGTTACATCATTAAGACTCCTTTGAAGGCAACTACTGATGAGGTTACAACTGTAATCTCTGCTTCACTGGGAAGTCCCCAGAACGAAGAAAAAGGCGCATCTGTTTCTGATGATATGGAGACTTCTCCTATTATCAAAATAAAAACAATCACTACAGGTGGCAATTCAGATGATCCTATTAAAGTAGGTGATGAATTTACTTATAAGGATTTGACGGTTAGAGTGTCTAACATTGAAACAGATATTGCTGAAATGAAATAATTGATTAAGCAGATGATAGAGCTTTTTAAAAGTCAACTTAGCAGACAGGAAATTGCCAATGGGCTTTGGAATTCTATTCAACCCATCTTTCAAGTTCAGAGGAATTTGGCTGAAAGTAACTGCAATTTCAGTTTAGAATTTATCAGAAATTTGGTTGATGCCAGGTATAAAGACACACAAGCAGACATTATGAACATTAAGGAACATCTGTTGGAACTTACTGGCTCCACTTCTACATCAATCTTTGAGAAAGATGATGATGATGATAATGATGCCAAAAAGGGGGAGAAAGATTCATTGAGAAAGTTGCCACCAGATTCAAAAGCTAATCCTACAGAAATTGTATTGCCTGCTCAACCTAAATCCCAACCTTCTCCAAAAGAACCACTACAAAAGAAGGAGAAAATACCTTCCACACCATCATCACCCATTTTGTCAATAGATGTTGGGAACACAAAAGTATCAGCAGATGTTTACCAAACAGCTGCTGAGACACCAGTTGTTTCAGCAGAAGTTTCTCAAACATCTGCCATGATCATTTTTACTACACCAACCACAATCCAAGCATCTCCAACGTCACAAAGATTTCCCATACATTCATCTTCACTACCAAAACATTATCCTTCACCAGAAATCATCTCCACACGTAAGAGAAAAACTCATATTGATAGAATCACAAAAATGAACAATGATCCTCTGGTAAAGCCAACTCAATCTAATTGGAAGAAAGTCAAAACAGTGGATTCAGATAAGGTATTGAAGTTTAAAAGAATGAGAGCAAAGCTTGTGGCTGCTGATTATGGTCCAGTTAGATCCATTGCCAGATGGTCTAAACTGAAAATTGTTGAGACCTATAAAAAGCTGGAAGAAGATAGAGCTGAACATTCAAATGTTCTTCAAAAGTCAGTCTATCCTACAACTGCTGCTCTGTCTTCAAAAATCGGTACTCTAAAAAACCTTCTCTCATCATCTGATTTGTCTGAATCAATTGTAAATTTAGTTAGCAGACCACAATCACCAAACTCATCTTCAATAATTCCTTGCCCAAGAAAACCAACTGATCCAAAAATATTAAAGTGGAAGTCATGTTCAAAAACCCAAGTATTGACTTTGATCAGATCAGATGGTAGTGTTGAAGAGATTAAAATAGATAGTGCATATAATCTGAATGCATACGATCTCCAATATTTGTTGGACCTTCGACTTGAGAGGGATGATGAAGAAGACATGTTCTCCATGGACTTTGAACTACAATTCAAAGGACAAATTAGGGAGATGTTGATGAGAAATAAAAATCCGTAATAAAGAAGGGTTTTCATATCATCTGTTGTATAGGGAGATTGTTGAATCAACATCTGTTACATTGTTTGCAGTAGTATATTTAACCAGATCACAACATGTAGCGAAGGACATGTTGCTGCGTAACAAATTCTTGAATGAGGTTTGATGTGTGTTGTTTAAGCAGGTGATCGTATATTCTTAGTTATTGTTTGTTAAAGTTAAGTTGTATTTGAATTTTATTAAGTTTGTTAGACATCTTTCATATGTACTCTCTTTTTTGAATAAGAGAATTGAAATAATCATATGTAACTGATGAATTTTATTAAGTTTGTTAGACATCCTTTAGACATCTTTTATTAAGTTTGTTAAATATCTTTTATATTTAGTTATAGTTGTCTTTTAGCTATAATAGATAACACGTTTTGTTACAATATCTATACACATATCTATATGTTCTGTCGATATGTGTTATGCATGGTTTTCTAAGAAACGACCCGTGTTTGCACACGGGTCTTACCGCTAGTCTACTATAATAAAAGAAACCAAGTTTTGGACACGTGTCATTCATTGAAGACATCCTCAAATCTATAGTTATCTTATATTAAATAAATAAATAAATAATCAATTAATATTAAATCTTATCGTACTTTAATAAATATTATCCTCAAATCTAAATTGTTAATTTAATATATTTTTAAAACAAATACCTCTCTTTCCTACTTATCTTATATTAAATATATAAATAATAGATTAACATTAAGTGTTATGCTAATTTATTAAAAAATAGTTTTTTTATTATTTGGTATACAAAATTATATTTATTTAACTCGTGTAAAACACGGGGTTTTTAAAAATATAAATTTTTGTATTATTTACTATAAATATATTTTTTTTATTATTTACTATACAAAGTTACACTTATATAACCCGTGTAATACACGAAGTTTTTAAACATATAACTTTTTTATCATTTGCTATATAAAATTAGATTTATTCAACACGTGTAATACACAGGGTTTTTTAAGGATATATTTTTTTTTATTATTTGGTAGATTTTCAACCCGACTATACATGGGTTTTTTTAAAGATATGATGTTTTTAGTATTTAATATACAAAATTACATTTATTTAATCTGTGTATAGACATGGTTTTTAAAGATATAACTCTTTTTTAGATCTATTCAACACGTGTAATATACGGGGTTTTTAAGGATGTAACTTTTTTATTATTTGGTAGATTTATTCAACCCGATTATATACGGGTTTTTTAAAGATACGTCGTTTTTAGTATTTATTATACAAAATTACATTTATTTAATCTGTGTAATACACATGGTTTTCAAAGATATAACTTTTTTATTATTTGATATATAAAATTACATTTATTTAACCCGTACAATATACGGGGTTCATAAAGATATAATTCTTTATTATTTAATATATAAAATTACATTTATTCAACCGTGTAATACACGGGGTTCTAACCTAGTTATATTATATTATCTATGGTTTGGGTTTTTTTTTTCTATTTGTGTGTAATAATTTCACATAAAATATAATAAAAAAATCAAGAGGCATAGTGTGATTGATTGAAGGCTCCTTTTATTTACACACACCCTATATCTTATTTTCACACCGTCTATTGTATACGGGTCGTATGACATTATACGGTCTGTATAGAATGTTTTTGAATAGTAGAATGCGCAGGGAATGTTTTTTGATTTAATAGTATACAGCCCGTGTAAGGTTATACGGCCTGTATACATTTGTATACGCTCTGTAAAATGTATACGACCAAATGGATTTATTTTGTGAGGTTTTTTCATAGTTTTTGGTGTTACCACATGTATACGGGCCGTATAACTGTATACAGGCCGTATATAAGGTTGTTTTTTCCACTATCCCATTTTTCCAATAAAAACACAATCATTCTAGGGTTTCTGAACTCTTCATCACCTTTAACAATGTCGATAAACGTTGATCGGAACACACCGCTTAAATCGGAGCACAAGTAGAGTAACGTTACCGATCGGTCCGTTGATGGAAACCTTAGCGATCGTAGAGATCTTCATGTTGGTTATTTATCGATTTTGCTAGTTATTTGCGGGGATGGGTACAGAAACCACCAAGGGTGATAATGGATTGGTTACAGAAACCACTAGCAGAAGAACCCGACACGTTTTCTCTGATGATCCGAAACATTACGAATAACTAGCAGAAGAACCCGATACAAACAAGTTCTCCACAGTTTGTTATTCTGATCTCTATTCGGTCATCTTTTCAAACTACAACACACGATAAGTGAAATTGAAAGTAGCAGTTATCAAACAGAAAGCGTAGCCTTATAATTACAACACAAAAACGATGGATATGAAAGTTGTAAGCCCTAAACTTGCTGAAATCAAGAAACGAAACCTTAACATTCGTTGAGTGAGAATGTGTGCAGACTGAAACTTCATTTACTTGAATGTTGTTTTAGGAAGTTTGCACAGTGGGAGAAAAGACCAGCACCCCTGTCAGTGGGAGAAAAGAAAGGGATTTCGAGCAGTTGGTCGATGACATGATAGATAAAGATCTTCACACGATCATATCCATTTTCAAGTATTAGACTAGATAGAAGACGTGTCGGGTTCTTCTGCTAGTGGTTTCTATAACCAATTGGGAACCACATATTTGCTTCAAGATTTACGTCTGATGTCCAAGTTTGATCACATCTGACTTTATCTGCGGCAGTCCAGTGACTTTCTTCCCACGTGTCTGCACCGTGATCTTCATATTCTTGGTTCAATACCAACTCATCTTTAGTGGTGTTTGTTTGAGAACCTGATTCAGATACACAACGGTTCTCCAATTCTAGATCAGTAAGCAAATACACAACGGTTCTCCAATTCCAAATCGGTTCAATCCTCATTGCTTCATTAAAATTAACAAGGCGGTCTCGGTTGCATGAAGCTTTGATGTATGTTGCAAGTAGGGGTGTGCAGAAAACCGAATTAACCAAACCATAACCGAATGAACCGACAAAACCGAACCGAAAAAACCGAACCAAATAAAAAACCAGTGGGTCGGTTAATGGTTTTTTTGAAAACCGAATGTAGCGGGTCGGTTATGGTTATCATTTTTTCCATACCCACCATAACCAAACCGAACCGGCATGTAATAAATCTTTGTAGGATTTAGGACTTTTCATCATATTTTTAGTATTTGATGTTTTGACTGAAGATTTTTAGTACTTATTGGTTTTTCATATCATTTTGTGGTTTTGGTTGAATGTTTATTTGAATTTATGGAATGTATCATATCACTTTATCGGAATATTCGATAATAATTGGTATTAATATTATAGATTATATGTATTTTTTAATACTATGTAATATACTAATATATACAAATATGCAATAACAATTTATTCCATGTTAAAAAAATTAAGCTACTTTTAGCTAAGCTAAATACACAGTTAACCACCCATAACCGTCCCACTATAACCATCAAAACTGAATAATCATAACCACCATAACCGATCGATTATGGTTATCCAATAACCGACATCACGGTTATGGTTATGGTTTTTGGTCAAAACCGACCCATGCACACCCCTAGTTGCAAGTTAAATCCACGATCTATGTGAGAATGTTCTCGAAATTGGTTATAGAAACCACTAGCAGAAGAACCCGACACGTCTTCTATGATGATCCGAGACATTCTGAATAACTAGCAGAAGAACCCGACACAAACAAGTTTTCCACAGTTTGTTATTCAGATCTCTATTCGGTCATCTTTCCAAACTACAACACACGATAACTTTAAACTTTATATTGTGTGATTTGACCAGGAAAGGATTGGTGGTGATTTGTACTTTTAGTAAGCTGTCACAGTTGTCAAATTCGTTGCGTGCATTCATATTGTTGAGACAACAATAGGTAATGAACGGATTATTGGACTTCTTGTTCCAAATGCAGCTGTAGGATCCGTACTTAAAGATCTCTGTAAAATATGCAACCGAGACCGCCTTGTTAATTTTAATGAAGCAATGAAGATTTAATGTGCAAACCGCAACCGTCTTTGACTACGGAAACAGTGGCTATGGGAAATCACCATTTCCGCTTACCTTAATCACATCTTCCATGGAGTCACAGATCCGACAATAGGGCTCACGCCTCATTAACGCTTTAACTAGTAGAAGAACCCGACACGTCTTCTATGATGATTCGAAACATTCCGAATAACTACACAATGTAAACGTGGAATTTGTAATGATGTTTGAGAATTAAACACATTTACGTGACAAAACAAGGATCGTTCTAATAGATTAAAAAGATTAAACAGTCATGTGTCGTATGACCGAATAGACAATCTGATAAGAAGACGTGTCGGGTTCTTCTGCTAGTTATTCGGAATGACAATCAGATTAAGCAATGAAGATTGAATGTGCAAACCGCAACGGTGGCTATGGGAAATACAAACCGCAATCGTTTGTTATTCAGATCCATATTCGGTCATCTTTCCAAACTACAACACATGATAATAAGCTGTCACGGTTGTCAAATTTGTTGCGGGTTGGTTTTGGGAAGAAAAGAAGGGGTTTAAGGTGTTTTAGTAGGTTGAAAGATGTGAAAGATCTTGAAAGTGTACAGGTGGAGATTGCAGATATTTGTTGAAATCGAAGAAAAGAGTAAAAAAGATGAAATGAGGCGTGTTAACGCAAAAGCAATACTTACAATTAACCAACATACATTGATCGTGGATTCAACTTGAAACTGGTTTTACCTCATGAAAAGGAAAGAAACAAATATTTTAAGAGAAGCATTGGGATTCAAGGGTTTAGTTAGAAAACGGAAGCTATCAACGCGGGGATGTGTCGTATGACTGTAATAAAATGAAAGCTATCAATGCAGGGATGGGTACAGCTAACAGCCACATGAATATTATAGAATCACCAACATTCATTCAACCATTCTAAACCCTAGCTGGAAACAAACCAACAAACTCCGAATACTGAAAAACATCAGCAACCATTTTTCCTTTTCCTTCAATTTCGAGAACATTCTCCCTAACATGATAAAAGTTATTCTTTTGCTAGTGGGTTTTATGAGTCAAAGTTAACTTTCAGATTCAGATTCAGGAAGACATGTCGGGTTCTGTACCCATCCCCGCGTTGATAGCTTCTGTTTTATTACAGTCATATGACACATCAACCGAGACCGCATTGTTAATTTTAATGAAGCAATGAAGATTGAATGTGCAAACCGCAACCATTTTTTTACTACGGAAACGGTGGCTATGGGAAATACAAACCCGACACATCTTCTATGATGATTCGAAACATTCTGAATAACTAGCAGAAGAACCCGACACGTCTTCTTCTATTTATTCGGAATGACAATCAGATGACACATGATAAAAGCACTTCTTTAGACAATCATATGACACATGATAAAAGCGCTTCTTTAGACAATCATATGCAATCGAGACCGCATTGTTAATTTTAATGAAGCAATGAAGATTGAATGTGTAAACCGCAACCATTGGGTATTTGCTTGCTGATTATTGAAAAGATTTGTTGAAATCGAAGAAAAAAGTAAAAAAGATGAAATAAGGCATGCATTGTTTAAATCCGAATCAGGTTCTCAAACAAACACTACTAAAGATGATCTGAAACATTCCGAATAACTACACAAAGTAAAAGTGGAATTTGTAATGATGTTTGGGAATTAAACGCATGAACGTGACAAAACAAGGATCGTTCTAATAGATTAAAGATATTAAACCTCGTCCAAGATATAATCGTTTTTTACCCTAAGAAGTAATTGCAAGACTGTTTGTCGGGCTTCTAATGCTCACACAGGATGATAAACAACGCTGATAGAACACATACCAACTGCTTTATCTTGAGTCCATCAGCAACCATTTTTCCTTTTCCTTCAATTTCGAAAACATTCTCCCTAACATGAGAAACGAAAGGGATTCAAGCAGTTGGTCATGTACATGCGTTTAATTCCCAAACATTATTACAAATTCCACTTTTACATTGTGTAGTTATTCGAAATGTAAAACAACGCTGATATAAACACATACCAACTGCTTTATCTTGAGTCCATACATGCATTTAATTCAATCAATCATATCAATACATCATTACAAATGATCAAAACTTGAAACAAACAAATAGTGAAAGTTATCAACACATCTGCTTCCTGAATCTGAATCTAAAGTAAACTTGCCCCTTTGAAACAAATCTCATCTTTTACCCTTTTTTACACATCCCCGCGTTGATAGCTCCCGTCCTATAGTTGACTTTTTTTTTTACTTTGAGACAAATCCCATTTTCGAGGAATACGGGCCATATAAGATTATATGGCCCGTATACAATAATCGTATACATTGTATATGACCAGGTAACTTATTTTCACATGGTGTATACGGGTCGTATAAGGTTATACGGCCCGTATAGAATTAAATAATCTGACAAAGTCTGCTAGCACAGATTTTGTCAGTTTATTTAATTCTATACGGGTCGTATAACCTTATACGGCTCGTATACACCATGTGAAAATAAGTTTTTTCCATCTATTATTATTAGGACCCTTGATTGAAACCTCAAACCTTCCTCACGCCCGTTAAGAATGTCACACCCCCAAAATCCACCTGCGGATATCACCCGCTTTGAGGGCGTGACTGACCAGGATCCAGCCACCAATCATACTGAATGATTAAATTTAATATTCAAATAGTGCTTACTAACCATACGATTAGCAAGTGTTAAGTTTAGAGTTCAATGTTTCAAGTTCAGAGTGAAAAGTAGCGGAAGCATAAATAAACAGTTTTAAACAATGTTCATAAGGTAAGCATGATAAATGCCCAACACACGGGCAGACGACCACTACACATCCCAAGCAGCTGCTCCAGTCACTAGCCACCTGCAAAGCATGCAGTAAGGAGTCAACAATAATGCTGAGTGAGTTCACTAGTTGTCCAGTTTTAATTACCAAAAACTCGTTTCACCAGTTAATTTATCCGTTTATACATGCCATGGGGAGCTACCCCAAAAGTTAGCGACTAAAACGTTTTTCCAATACCGAACACTAGGTAACCGTTTGCGTTTCCGCAGGATGCCCCGATGTCAATGTTCTATCATCATTGACGGATGCCTGAGTACATTAGTTCACGACCGATCCCATACCATGGCACGGTGTGAGGTTGGTAAAACCTAAATAGCGCTATCAACTAATAACCCGTTCGCCTGGCCCCGGCGACTAATCGGTATTATGTAGTAGGGACTTGAGTGATAGAGTTGCCTTTAGTGCCGTTTGGTTGCATTCCGTATAAACAGTAATTAACGAAAAGGTTTCCCCAATACAAGGGAAGAGAAAGTAAGTTTGTTCCCAGTAACTAGGGAAGGAAAGTGAATGGTATCCCCTTTACAAGGGGATAGGGTTGTTTCGTCTCGTGTCCCAAACCACCGGGACGCATGCTTTTAGGTTGTGAACTCACCTTGGGTTGCTCGGTATGTTACGTTACTCGGTCAAGTATGTTGGTCACCACGTCCTAGCATGGTTACCAAGTATGGGTCAAGTCGGGTACAAATAAACACATAGCGAACACGTATGGCAAACATGTATAAACACTTAGCATGCATACAAACAACGAACAGTTGGGTTATTGGGTCAGTCCTAAACATACAATCAGCAGCAACAACACTTAGCCCAGTCACCAGAAAGCCCAACAGTCAAGCCCAATAACACCAAAATAGTCCAGTCGAGACAAGGGTGGTTGCGACTCGCAACCGAGGTTACGACTCGCAACCGAGGTCTCGGTTCATCACGTTTTGGTTACGACTCGCAACCAGAGGTTCCGACTCGCAACCGGCGGTTCCGACTTAGCAGCAGTGGTTACGACTCGCAACCGGATTCGATACGCGTTGATTGCGACTCGCAACCGGGAGATCTCGACAAGACTTACTGTGGTCTCGAGTAGCAACCAAAGGTTGCGACTCGCAACCGTGATTACGTGCACTGAAGATCTTCTAGAACCTGACCTGTACTAATCAATGATATTGCATTTTCATGAAACATCGTACTATGCCCACTAAACATGTTTTCCTGTCTGTTTTGTGCACAATTTGGATCAAACTTAGCATATTTGAATGTTCATCAAATCTTCATACGTGTTCTTCATTTATTCAAACAACATTCAAACCACATTCCTCAATAAACAACCCAAAATTTATGTATAAACCCTCTAACCAAACCTTTAATGTCATTCGGATAACAAAAACCATTCAACCCAAACAATATAACATATCTTTTATTAACATGATCCGAAACGTATAACAACAATCGATCTAACCAAACATCTAACCAAACATTATAACAACCGGAAAGCACTCTATTTTCTCAAACAAGAGTAACAAATAACAACTAAATAACCAATCAATCATGCAAACATTTCAAGGCAATTTATCAACATTGTGCAACAAACACCTAGTGAACATAATAACACTAACCGATTCAAGTGAGACACAAAGGTGTTCAAGTTGGTGCAAGGATGAAGCCTTCGAGTGATGATTCCGAGTTCGAACCGAGGGTGCTCTTGATGTTGGTTGATCCGAGAGGGAGAAGGGAGGGGAGGGAGGTGATTCTTTGTGAGGGTTTTAGGGTTTTGGTGAGAGAGATGAGAGGAGAGTATGAGAGAAAATGTTGCAAAAATGGTAGAATGGTGAGGGTTGGCCGGTATATATATCGAGTGGGTTGAGGATGGGCTTTGGCCCTAACCGGCCCAATTTACTGTTCACTCGAGACCATCCCGGGTCTCGAGTCGGGTTTCGGCTCCTATATATATAACACACATATATATATATATATCTATACGTACATATATGCACACAACACGTAATAACAAGCAATTCATAATTTTTCACTTAATAGTTTACGTACACACATGTTACATCGAAAGGTTGTCCGGGAAGATCCGAAGGGTCACATTATCCCCAAGTTTTGAGAACTTTCGTCCCGAAAGTTAAGGCAGCCACTGTCAAGCTAGTGTAAGTAAAAGCGTTTCAACGGGGTGTCACATCATCCCCCCGTTAGTTTGGAATTTCGTCCCGAAATTCGGTTGTAGCTTCAGTGCTGGGGTTTTCGTTAGGGAATAGCCGGGGATACTTGTGCTTCATCTGGTCTTCCCGCTCCCAGGTATACTCTGGGCCACGCCGCGAGTTCCAACGGACTCGTACAAGAGGTATCTGGCTACGTTTGAGGATTTTGATCTCTCGATCCGTGATCTCAATCGGTTCCTCAGTAAAGTGTAGCTGTTCATCGATAGTTAGTTCCTTGAAAGGAATTACGAGCGTTTCATCTGACAAACACTTCTTCAGGTTAGATACGTGAAATACGTTGTGTACCGCACTCAGTTCTTCAGGCAGGTTCAATCTATAAGCAACCTTACCGATTTTCTCGGTAATTTCGAATGGTCCGATATAACGCGGATTAAGCTTGCCCCGTTTACCAAAGCGAACCACACCCTTCCAGGGTGAGACTTTAAGTAGAACCCGGTCACCGACCTGGAATTCCAATGGTTTCCTACGCTTATCAGCGTAACTCTTCTGACGGTCACGAGCTGCCGCCATGCGTTGTCTGATCTGGGCAATCTTTTCCGTTGTATCTACCACCATCTCTGGGCCCGTGATTTGACTATCACCGATTTCTGCCCAGCAAAGAGGTGACCGGCATTTACGACCGTACAATGCCTCAAAAGGTGCTGCCTGAATACTAGTGTGGTAGCTGTTGTTGTAGGAGAACTCTACTAGCGGTAGATGCTTCTCCCAGTTCTTGCCAAAATCGATCACACACGCTCTAAGCATGTCTTCTAGGGTCTGGATGGTGCGTTCGGACTGTCCGTCCGTTTGCGGGTGATAAGCAGTGCTCATGTCCAAACGTGAGCCAAAGGATTTGTGCATAGCTTGCCACAACTCCGAAGTAAAACGAGCGTCTCGGTCGGAAATGATTGAGGTTGGCACCCCGTGCTTCGAAACTACTTCCTTTAAGTAAACCTCCGCCAAGGTAGAAAACTTGTCAGTTTCTTTAATGGCCAGAAAGTGTGCGGACTTGGTCAATCGATCTACTATTACCCAAATAGTATCATTTCCGCGTTGAGACCTAGGTAGTCCTGTAACAAAATCCATGGAAATTTGCTCCCATTTCCATTTTGGGATTTCTGGTTGTTGGAGTAGGCCCGCTGGCTTCTGGTATTCTGTCTTGACTCTTGCGCACGTCAAACATTTGCTGACATATGTTGCTATGTGGGCCTTCATACCAGGCCACCAATATGTAGTCTTCAAGTCGTGGTACATCTTGTCCGAACCAGGATGTACTGAGTAGCGGGATTTGTGGGCTTCATCCATCACGAGTTCACGTAAATCTCCATAGAGAGGGTCCCAAATGCGCCCTGTTACATAGTAAGCGCCATCCTCCTTCTGTTCTAGTCGCTGCCTCGACCCTCGCAGAGACTCAGCCCTGATGTTTTCCGGCTTCAATGCTTCGACTTGAGCATTTCGGATCTGGGTAGGGAGGTTAGACTGGATGGTAAGTTGCAATGCTCGCACGCGTTTCGGTACAGTGTCCTTTCGGCTGAGGGCGTCTGCCACGACATTGGCTTTGCCCGAATGGTACTTGATGGCGCATTCGTAGTCATTCAAGAGTTCGACCCATCGACGTTGTCGCATGTTTAATTCCTTTTGCCTAAAGATATGCTCGAGACTCCTGTGATCGGTGTAAATAGTGCACTTGGTATCGTACCGGTAATGTCTCCATATCTTAAGAGCAAAAACCACGGCTCCCAGTTCCAAGTCATGCGTTGTGTAGTTCCTTTCGTGTGTCTTGAGTTGTCGAGAGGCGTAAGCGATAACTTTCTCGCGTTGCATTAACACGCAACCGAGCCCATGAATAGACGCATCGCAGTAAACCACAAAGTCGTCAGTGCCTTCAGGCAACGAGAGAATAGGAGCGCTACAGAGGTTACCCTTAAGCCTCCGAAAAGCAGATTCCTGCGCTTCATTCCACTTGTAGGCGACGCCTTTCTGAGTGAGTATAGTGAGGGGTTGTGCAATCTTTGAAAATCCCTGGATGAATCTGCGGTAGTAGCCTGCCAAACCCAAGAATTGGCGAACTTCAGTGGGAGTCTTAGGCGTAGGCCAGTTCTTTATCGATTCGATCTTAGCTGGGTCAACATGAATTCCGTTCTTATTAACTACATGGCCGAGGAAATGGACTTCTCGAAGCCAGAAGTCACATTTAGAGAATTTGGCGTACGGCTGCTCGCTGCGAAGGAGTTCCAGAATAAGGCGTAGGTGTCGTTCATGCTCTTCTTGACTTTTCGAGTAGATCAGAATGTCGTCGATAAACACAATCACGAATTTGTCGAGGTAAGGCTTGCACACTCGGTTCATGAGATCCATGAAAACCGCAGGTGCGTTAGTCATTCCAAAAGGCATAACGAGAAATTCATAGTGACCATAACGGGTCCTGAACGCAGTCTTGGAGACATCTTCATTACGAACTCTCAGCTGATGATAGCCTGATCGCAGGTCAATCTTGGAGTAGTAGCTCGATCCTTGCAACTGATCGAATAGGTCGTCGATACGCGGGAGAGGGTAACGATTCTTGATGGTAACCTTGTTCAACTCACGATAGTCGATGCACATTCGGAATGTGCCATCCTTCTTCTTGACAAAAAGTACTGGTGCTCCCCAGGGTGATGTACTGGGACGGATAAATCCTTTATCCAATAGTTCCTGTAATTGCGTGGAGAGTTCTTTTAGTTCTGCAGGGGCTAGACGGTACGGTGCACGAGCTATGGGTGCTGCTCCAGGAGCTAGCTCGATTTGGAATTCGACCTGACGGTGGGGAGGGAGTCCAGGTAGTTCCTCAGGAAATACCTCGGGATAGTCGCGTACTACCGGAAAATCTTCAATCCTCTTTTCCTTATCGTGGGTGTCGGTGACAAGTGCTAGGATAGCGGTGTGCCCCTTTTGTAAACACTTCTGGGCTTTCAGGAGCGAGATAATGCCTGTGACTTCTCCACCTTTGTTGCCTTGAACGATGAGGGGTTGGCCAGAACGACGAGGTATACGAACTGCTTTCTCTTGACAGAGGATCTCAGCGCGATGTTTGGATAACCAATCCATACCAATGACGACATCGAAGCTTCCAAGTTTGACGGGGAAAAGATCGATACTAAACGTGTGGCCAGACAGTTCTAGTGTGCAGTCGTGGATCATGTGCGTGGCCTCGATGTTCTTACCATTAGCTATCTCGACGATGTGCTTAGAACTTAATAATGCGGGCGGGTGCTTAAGTTTCTTACTAATGCGAAGGGATACATAACTGGCATCGGCACCGGAATCAAACAACACAGAAACATAATGATCATCAAGTAGGAACTTACCCGCCACGACGTTGGGATCGTTCCTTGCTTCTCCAGCTCCAATCACGAAAGCTCTTCCTCTTGCGCCATTCCCAGCATTGTTGTTTTGCTCATTGTTCCCAGCTCCCTGATTGTTGCGATTCTGATTCAGTTCAGGGCAATCCTTTTGCATGTGCCCTGTTGCCCCGCATTTAAAACATGCCCGGTTGTTTCCCTGCTGCTGTTGCTGTTGGGGTTGTTGCTGATTCTGCCTTGCTGGGAACTGACTTCTAAAATCCTTGGCTTCGTGCCCCATCTTGTGGCATCGCTGACACTGGCCCTTGTTACATGCCCCATTGTGGTGCCTGTTACACTTATTGCACTTAGGGTAGCTTCCCCGGTAGCCACCCTGTTGCTGAGTGCCCTTGTTGTTGTCAGTTTTCCTTTGCTGGGCTGGTGCCTGAATAGAGTTAGCATCTTTGCCCTGATTTCCATCCCACTTTCGTTTACCATCACTGGAAGTTCCTTCCGCAGCACTGATCCTTTTGGGCAACCTGCCCTCCTCCATGGCCTGGTTAGTGAGTTTGTGGGCAAGACGAACCACGGGCTGTATGGCAGTGAGGTTGGCCGAGGTTACATGGCTCCTGATTTCCGGGACTAAACCCTTGATGTACAATTCGATCCTTCGGTACATGGGTCGGGACATGTTTGGACAAAGAGCAGCATAGTCGTTGGACAGCTTGGTGTAGGTCTCAATCTCTGACCCAACCATCTTGAGTTCATAGTACTCGTCCTCGAGTTTGTGGATGTCATCCCTGTGACAGTACTCTTCCTTGATCATATCCTTAAAATCTTCCCATGCAGTAGCGTTTGCAGTCTCCAAACCAAGCATTTGAATTTGCGCCTTCCACCATGAAAGTGCGCTTCCCTCAAGAGTACCAGTAGCAAACTTCACCCAATTAGCAGGGGGACACTCGCAGACAGCGAAAACAGCTTCGACCTTCTCGATCCAGTGCAGAAGACCTATGGCACCCTCAGTGCCACTGAATGGAAGAGGCTTGCAATCCATGAAGGTCTTGAAGGTACAAACACATGGTTGCACAGGCGCAGGCTGACCTATAGGGTGAGCTGCGAAAGCTGCAGCCACCGTGTTGAGCAGGTTAGTGAACTGAGCCTGAGTCATGTTGACGTTTCCTCGTCCGCGTCCACTCATTGTCTTCATAACTAGAAAACATAGTATGAGTGTGGTGTCGTAACATAGCGAGAATAAGATAGAAGAGGGGAGGCGTATCTATCTAATCAGGCAAACTAGTACGTATAGTAAAGCAGAAGCATAAGACAAACAAGCAAGCAAATATGGGTCCGAGCTATGAGGTCAGATAAGTCGAGCCTTGCACTTGGAGTGTAGTGTCGTCACGAGTCACGGGTTATAGTCTGGTTTTTCTCAAAAAGATTTTCCCCTTTTTAAAACCAAGTTCACTATAACCAATGGCTCTGATACCAATCTGTCACACCCCCAAAATCCACCTGCGGATATCACCCGCTTTGAGGGCGTGACTGACCAGGATCCAGCCACCAATCATACTGAATGATTAAATTTAATATTCAAATAGTGCTTACTAACCATACGATTAGCAAGTGTAAAGTTTAGAGTTCAATGTTTCAAGTTCAGAGTGAAAAGTAGCGGAAGCATAAATAAACAGTTTTAAACAATGTTCATAAGGTAAGCATGATAAATGCCCAACACACGGGCAGACGACCACTACACATCCCAAGCAGCTGCTCCAGTCACTGGCCACCTGCAAAGCATGCAGTAAGGAGTCAACAATAATGCTGAGTGAGTTCACTAGTTGTCCAGTTTTAATTACCAAAAACTCGTTTCACCAGTTAATTTATCCGTTTATACATGCCATGGGGAGCTACCCCAAAAGTTAGCGACTAAACTGTTTTTCCAATACCGAACACTAGGTAACCGTTTGCGTTTCCGCAGGATGCCCCGATGTCAATGTTCTATCATCATTGACGGATGCCTGAGTACATTAGTTCACGACCGATCCCATACCATGGCACGGTGTGAGGTTGGTAAAACCTAAATAGCGCTATCAACTAATAACCCGTTCGCCTGGCCCCGGCGACTAATCGGTATTATGTAGTAGGGACTTGAGTGATAGAGTTGCGTTTAGTGCCGTTTGGTTGCATTCCGTATAAACAGTAATTAACGAAAAGGTTTCCCCAATACAAGGGAAGAGAAAGTAAGTTTGTTCCCAGTAACTAGGGAAGGAAAGTGAATGGTATCCCCTTTACAAGGGGATAGGGTTGTTTCGTCTCGTGTCCCAAACCACCGGGACGCATGCTTTTAGGTTGTGAACTCACCTTGGGTTGCTCGGTATGTTACGTTACTCGGTCAAGTATGTTGGTCACCACGTCCTAGCATGGTTACCAAGTATGGGTCAAGTCGGGTACAAATAAACACATAGCGAACACGTATGGCAAACATGTATAAACACTTAGCATGCATACAAACAACAAACAGTTGGGTTATTGGGTCAGTCCTAAACATACAATCAGCAGCAACAACACTTAGCCCAGTCACCAGAAAGCCCAACAGTCAAGCCCAATAACACCAAAATAGTCCAGTCGAGACAAGGGTGGTTGCGACTCGCAACCGAGGTTACGACTCGCAACCGAGGTCTCGGTTCATCACGTTTTGGTTACGACTCGCAACCAGAGGTTCCGACTTGCAACCGGCGGTTCCGACTTAGCAGCAGTGGTTACGACTCGCAACCGGATTCGATACACGTTGATTGCGACTCGCAACCGGGAGATCTCGACAAGACTTACTGTGGTCTCGAGTAGCAACCAAAGGTTGCGACTCGCAACCGTGATTACGTGCACTGAAGATCTTCTAGAACCTGACCTGTACTAACCAATGATATTGCATTTTCATGAAACATCGTACTATGCCCACTAAACATGTTTTCCTGTCTGTTTTGTGCACAATTTGGATCAAACTTAGCATATTTGAATGTTCATCAAATCTTCATACGTGTTCTTCATTTATTCAAACAACATTCAAACCACATTCCTCAATAAACAACCCAAAATTTATGTATAAACCCTCTAACCAAACCTTTAATGTCATTCGGATAACAAAAACCATTCAACCCAAACAATATAACATATCTTTTATTAACATGATCCGAAACGTATAACAACAATCGATCTAACCAAACATCTAACCAAACATTATAACAACCGGAAAGCACTCTATTTTCTCAAACAAGAGTAACAAATAACAACTAAATAACCAATCAATCATGCAAACATTTCAAGGCAATTTATCAACATTGTGCAACAAACACCTAGTGAACATAATAACACTAACCGATTCAAGTGAGACACAAAGGTGTTCAAGTTGGTGCAAGGATGAAGCCTTCGAGTGATGATTCCGAGTTCGAACCGAGGGTGCTCTTGATGTTGGTTGATCCGAGAGGGAGAAGGGAGGGGAGGGAGGTGATTCTTTGTGAGGGTTTTAGGGTTTTGGTGAGAGAGATGAGAGGAGAGTATGAGAGAAAATGTTGCAAAAATGGTAGAATGGTGAGGGTTGGCCGGTATATATATCGAGTGGGTTGAGGATGGGCTTTGGCCCTAACCGGCCCAATTTACTGTTCACTCGAGACCATCCCGGGTCTCGAGTCGGGTTTCGGCTCCTATATATATAACACACATATATATATATATATCTATACGTACATATATGCACACAACACGTAATAACAAGCAATTCATAATTTTTCACTTAATAGTTTACGTACACACATGTTACATTGAAAGGTTGTCCGGGAAGATCCGAAGTGTCACAAAGAAGCTCACACATTCACTCTTTTTCCTTTTAGTCACGTCATTCATGCAGTTTATCCATGTCGTTTGACTTGTCATTACTCGGTTACCTGGTCTTACGAAATGAGGGTTCTTAGCAATGTTTAACAGACAATCAATTTTGAACAAAATTGAGTGTTTATACCAAAATAAGTTAACTAATATCAAATTATATAAAAGGTTATAACAATAAAGTGTTATTTTTTGTCTTTGTGGTTTAGTGAAAATTATCACATTCATCTAATACTTGTTTTTCTCGCATCCGAGTCCTCGTGTTTTCCAAATCTTCTCATTTTCATCCGGTCAACTAACGTCATCCAAATTTTTTAGTTAAATGAAGGGTATATCAATCATTTCACATATACCGGATGAAAGTGACAAATTTTGTCAAACCAAAGTGATGAAAATAACAATTTACTTTAACTATTATTATAACATAATATATATATATATATATATATATATATATATATATATATATATATATATATATATATATATAGGAACAGGATCAGGAGAAAACAGTGAAAAGTGTAAAAACGGATCCTGGCTGACCACGTGGTATAGTGCGCTAAAGGATATGCAGGGGTACGACTGTCATTGTCCACTTCCCCTAAATAATGGCGTTATGATTCCGTTCCAAACAAAATTTCAATAGAAATGGCGTTTTGATCTTTATGCTTGTTTCAATGGCCTTTTTTTCAAAGTAATTTTTTAATGACGTTTATGTTTCAATGGCGTTTTATCTATATGCAACAGATACGACGTTTGTCATTATTTACTTGTTTCAATGGAGTTTTTTTAACTTTTTTTTGAAATGTTGTTTATGTTTCAATGCTAATTGATGTGCGTGAAGTGTGTATATTTTTAGGTGTATATTTTAAGCCCCTTTTACACTTTTTTAGCCAAGTTTTAAATTTATAAACACGATATTCACTAACACTAAACACACATATCGGCAAGTGCACCCATCGTGGACGTAGTATAGTGTTGGTAAGATACCGAGGTCGTCCAAGGACACAAGAGCTTTTAGTACCGGTTTATCCTCAACGTCTAATCAAATCAAAATGTCAGAAAAAAGTTTTTAAACTAGAAAAATAAAACTAACTAAAATGCTGAAAATAAAATAAAAATAAAAACATATAGACAAGATGAATCACTTGGATCCGACTCGTGTGTAGTGTAACCTTTGATTATTTTCGCACTTTTGCACTTGTTTAAGAGATTATTTTAGTTATTGTAGTAGGCCCCTCTTTTGAAGGCGACGTTACCCTCAACCCAGTAGTTTGAGTCAGCAAGGATACAATCCTAAAGGGTCGGATTATTGAAAGATAATTAATTAAGTTATTAATGCATAATGTGGTAGGCCCCTCTTTTGAAGGCGACGTTACCCTCGGCTAAGTAGTCTGAGTCAGCAAGGATACAGTCCTAAGTAGCCGGGTTAAAGTTTTAATAGTAGTTTAACTTATGAGGGGATCAAAGAGTTTGGACCTCCGCCATCCAATACCGTTGGGTATTGAAGGAGGTCCGACTAAATTTGACCCAGGTCCTTTGCAGGATCTATACACTGAACAATGGCAAGACTCTTACCAAACCATTCCCTTAATCCCCGACCAGGTAGCCAACATACCTCCATATAGACCGTGGAGATATGAATGGTGAAAATCTTTTATTATTTATAGAGAGTAAAATAATGCCAAGACACCACGGACAAACGATAAGGAAGAATCACCTTCAACATAAGAAACTAGTAATTAAAGTCATTAATACAAAACCAATTAAAAAGTGCAAAAGATTAAAAATAAAAAAGTATTACACTAAACACTTGTCTTCACCAAGTGATCTAAGAGACTTAGGCAAACATGGCCTTTGATTGTCAAGAACTCTTACGATCAATCTTGGATCCCGAGATGACTCACACACTCTATGATGGACAATGGATGATGGTGGTGGATGATGGTGTTGTGATGGTGGTGGGTGGTGGGTGAAGTGTGAGAGAGGTGGTGTGCCAAGGGATGAGTTGCAAGAGCTCCAAGCACTCCTATTTATAGGCTGAACAGAAGCTCGGGCACGGCCCCGTGTCCGCTCGACACGGCCCCGTGTCCATCCTCCTCTCTTTCTTCATTAAATGCAGTTTGTCTGCATTAGTTGACCACGCCCCCCGTGTCCGCTGAGCACGACCCCGTGTGCAGAAGCATATCTGTACTGTCAAGATTTGCCTTGTTTCTGCGAATCTTATAGTTGACCACGGCCCCGTGCCCGCTGAGCACGGCCCGTGCCCGCTGAGCACGGCCCGTGCCCGCTGAGCACGGCCCCGTGGTGGGCGATGGAATCTTCTACCACTTTGTCTTTTCTGCTGACACTTGGGCACGCCCTCGTGCTCGCTGAGCACGGGGCGTGTTCAGGCTTCTGTCTTCTTGTTTTGCTTGGGAAGATGCTGTCGGGAGGTCGGGCATGCCACGTTTTGTTCCTTTTCTTGTATTTATGTTAGATTTAGCTGTCTTTTTGCTTCTTTTGTTCATTTGAGCTTATTTAATCCTGAAAATACAAAAGGAAGACAAAAGCACACTTTTTCCAACATTAGTACTAAAAAGGGTTAGTTTTATGCCATAATTGATGTAATTTATATGTTGCATTTTGTGCACATCAAATAACCCCACACTTGAATCTTTGCTTGTCCTCAAGCAAAACTCTTTATAATGTGATTTTTTCACTCCCAAATGGAATGGGTAGAAGAGAAGTTTTTATTTTTTTTATTTTTTTGGGCTTGTCATAGAGTGTCGGGATCTCCAAGATTCTTTATCAAGTTTTATTTTTATTTATTTACAATCCTATTCGTCATGATTTATTAAAAACGTTTCATAAGATAAATTACTTATTAGGGCATAAGTGCCTTTTTAAAATTCCATTTATATACAAGTTCACATACCTCACGGGGGATCACTCAACACTCGGCCGAATGTGTATTTTTAGTGAATCACTTGAGAGCGGCATGGAACTTACTCCTACTATAAGTTTGCCAAGCAATCAATCCTCCTCCTTTTTAACTATATACTTTTGTAAATATCAAGAGGACTTTTTGGGTGAAGGGTTAGGCTTGGGCTAAAGGTGGGTGGTTGGGTTAGTGGTTAGTAAAAGGGTGAAAAGCGTAAAAGCATCGTTTTTTTAAGAGTTTTTATTTTTCACAATTTTATTTTTATTTTGATGAACCATTTCTTTCAAACAAAGTTATTTTTGATGAACTTCTTTGTTTATTTGGTTTCATCAAATTTTTTTTAAGTCATAAGAAAAACCGAGCTTTGTTACTAAAAGAAAGGGTTAAAATAAAAAGGTTTAGGTGGGTAAAAAGGGTGATTGTTTTGGGTTAAGAAATGAAAAGGTTTAGGCTCAAAGGGGTTAACTAGGGGGATTTTGGGTAGGTGGTAAAAAAAATGAAAAATAATGGTGTAGAAAGAAAAAGGGTTAGTCCTAATGCCTCCATCATTTACTTACTTGGGTTTAAGTTGGTAAGGACCGGGAATGCATTGTCGTGGCAAGTTCTAGAGTCGTAAGAACCAAGCGGCTATTCACACAAGAAATGAAAAATGAGCATTTAGTGTAAAAATATGTATTTGTATGCTCAATAAAGGCTCAAAACTCACTTTTGTGGGAATGGGTTTTTATGTGATCAAGTATATATAATCAATTTTTAACTAAGCTTGTCATGCCGTTTCATAATTTTCTTATGTTGGTTCTTCTTATCATGACGCTATCGGTTGTAAATTTGTAAAAATATAACCTTTTTTAGAACTTGAAATTCCCAACTTAAACTTAGACAAGTAAAAAAATGACAATTTTGAAAAAAAAAAAATTTGGGGTGATTAGCGGTTCCAATAGAGTTTTGTGTAAGGCTTGTTGATTAGGACTTGCAAGATTCAAAGTTTTAGCATCCCCCCCACCCCACACTTAAATTACACATTGTCCTCAATGTGTCCCAAAAATAAGTTTTTAGGTTGATTGAATGTGTAAAAGGGTGTTAAAAGCAAAATTTTATGTTACTGGCAGTTTGGACACGGCCCCGTGTCGGATGGACATGACCCCGTGTTCAGGTGCCAGTAATGAAAACTTACAGAAGGTGGACACGGGGGCGTGTTGGCTGGACACGACCCCGTATCTGGTAAAAATCTGCAGAAATTAGACAAACAGCAGGTCTGGGAGGTGGCCACGGGGGCGTGTCGGCCGGACACGACCCCGTGTAGACAGTCTTCAAGGTTGAAAAACAGGTTTCTAGCTCCGGTTTTCCTGTCCCGGCTTTAGTAGTACTAATGTTTAGTACTCTAAGCCTCGTATGTACCTGTTTTTATCAATAAATACCACACCAAGCAATACCAAATATCCTAGATTACCAAGTTCAACATCCATGTCACAAAGTAAAAAAAAAACAAATGCAGAAAAATAAAAAGAGTTAGGGAAAGTAAATTGTTTAACACTCGGCACGCAGGCCGGAAATTGTTTGATAGAAAAAGGGGGTTTTAACCTGTTGGATCACCAAACGCCTGCTCCTGCTCCTACTCCACCCGCCTAGTCCATGTCTTCATCACTGTCCTCGTCATCACCTCCTCCTCCATGTCCCGCCATGTACTCCCGGATGCTTCCGATTTCATCTTGGATATCAGAGATGTTTCTTTCGATGGCCCCGACCCGGTTGTACGTGTTTTTAGCGAGGTTGTAGGTGTTCCTGGTGCACATAAGGTTTTCCTACAAAAGATCATGCAAACTCTGAAAGTTAGGAAAACCACCTCCTTGTGAGGAGGATTGGCCTGGATCACCGTGAGGGTGGTACTGGTAGTGGGGAGGTTGTTGAAACTGTGGAGCGTGAAGGACTAGTGCCTCTTGTGGATTCCATGCATGCCCTTGCATCCTCTGAAAGCTAACCAGCCCGTCTTCCGCCTCATAGATTAGATTCACGGAGCGGCAGATGTGTACATCGTCTTGTCCCGACCATGCGCTCCTTTCGAAAGACCTAGGTATGTTCATGAAGTGCTTGAAGAGGCGGTACACCCATCCCCCGAAGAAGATAGGGGTTGGTGCATGAGCTATTCGGTTCAGATGCATGTTTCGGAGTAGGAGAAATGGATCATCGAGGTGTCTTCGGGTATGAATGCAGTGAAGGACTATCAAATCTCTCAACCCAACAACGCCACCACTATCATGCCTTTGGCTTAAAGAGTAACCGAGGACCCTATGGATGTATCGATAGAGTGGGTCCCTCAACTTGGTACTCTTTGTGCTGCTTGGGTTGTAGTGCCCTTCACCAATCTGAGCCCACACGGCTTGGCGCTCGTTCTCATCCAAATCTCGCATCCCTCCGGTGTTCTCTTCACTTCCCGAATCCTCCTCCGTATACAGCCCAACTATTTCCCGAATTGTGCCATTGAGATTGAGTACTTCGTTCCACCACATCGGAATGCCACCCCATCATTGTCGAAAGGGTCGCACCTTGAATTGAAAGTGAAGGTGCTATAGAACTCCATAGTGCACTCATGGACGGAACGAAGTCTAGTGGTTAGGGCAATCCTTAGTGGGCCGGTAACGAGGTTGTTAAACCGGTCAAGTTGGTTCACCATGGCTAAGAGATCCGTGCACACTTGTCTTGGATATTCTTCTGGTCTTGTTTGAAGTGTGTGATATCTGGCCCTAGCATCGAGCTCATTTGCGTTGAATCTTGGGAACTTCTTCGACATCTGAATGAATAAACCAAAAGTTAGCACGAAATAGTGAAATTTTTTGGAGAAAACTGAAAACAGTGGGCTGGACACGTCCCCGTGCTCAGCGGGCATGACCCCGTGTCCAAGCGTCTGTTACTCAAAAATTCCATTTTTCGACCCGGTCCCGAAAACTTGAAAATTTTTGGTCAAGTATGTGTGGTTTCCCCCGAAAATGAAACCCCAAGTGCCGTTTTTCCCAAAACAAACCGTTTACCCTTTCGATTTTATCTTTTTCGGTTAAAAAACAAGGGTTTGGCGTTTTTGTGAGAAATCGGGCAAATCTATCAACAATACAAGTGGGTTTACTTTCCTTAACACTAATCTATACTAATGCTATCAAATCTAAGCAAAAATTTGAGGTTTGATCCGGATGAACTTCAAGAACCCTAGATTTTTCCCCATCTTTTTGATGTTTTAGCTACATGCAAGTAACTAATCTAACTACTAACGATGATAGAATCGCACCTTGATGTTGTTAGAATGAGAGGAGACGTCGAAAATCTGCGGAAAATCGCCTGGATCAGAGCGTATTGCGGGGAAACGGGGCGTGTGGAATGATGTTACTGTTATGAAAAAAGGGGTTTTATCCCGACAGTTGCGCGGACACGGCCCCGTGCCGAGCAAAGTTTTTTTTTTTTTTATAGTGCTCGTGTGAGTGCCCTGTTTTCCCAAAACTCGGTTAGAAGACTTACCAGTTTTGATGTTCATGCGCTTGTTCGTAACCTACCAGGTATGATGTTGATGCCTTTATTCGTCAACCGTTTGAAGCGAGATTTCTTCCTCCTCATCCTCAATGAATCCTTGATAGAGTTTCAGCCGTTGGCCATTGACTTTGAATGGAATACCATTCCGAGATTTAATTTCTACTGCACTATGAGGAAAAATATGGGTGATGGAAAAAGGTCCTGACCACCTAGATTTTAGTTTACCCGAAAATAATCGAAGTCGTGAATTAAACAATAGAACTTGATCTCCTACCGAAAATAATCGAAGTCGTGAATTAAACAATAGATTTTAATGTGTTTGTCGTGTAAATTTTTCATTCTTTCCTTATAAATTTCAGAGTTAGAGTACGAATAATTCCTTAATTCGTCTAATTCATTTAATTGACAAAATCGATCTTTACCGGCAAATTCTAAATCTAAGTTTACATTTTTTATTGCCCAGTAGGCCTTGTGAGCTATTTCTACCGGCAAATGACAACTTTTTCCATAGACGAGCTTGTATGGGGTTGTGCCTATTGTTGTTTTATAAGCAGTTCGAAAAGCCCATAAAGCATCATCTAATTTATCGGCCCATTCCTTTTTATTTAATCCTACGGTTTTTTCAAGTATTCGTTTTAAACCTCTATTAGTCACTTCGGGTTGTCCGTTTGTTTGAGGGTGATATGCTGTTGAGACCCGGTGATAGACCCCATATCTTGTTAAGATTTTTTCGAGTTGATGATTACAAAAATGGGTACCTCTATCACTTATTAATGCTTTAGGTGTTCCAAAAAGAGAGAATATTTTTTTTCAGAAATCTTACCACGACTCTTCCATCATTTGTTGGAAGTGCCTCGGCCTCGGCCCATTTAGACAAGTAATCTACTGCCACAAGTATATATTTGCTTCCTTTTGACGTCGGGAAAGGTCCCATAAAGTCGAGTCCCCACACATAAAAAATTTCACAAACAAGAATGCCATTTTGTGGCATTTCATTTTTGGAAGAAATATTACCTGATCTTTGGCAAGCATCACATGTCTTAACTAGACTTTGCGCGTCTTTGTAAATGGTCGGCCAATAGAACCCTGAATCAAATACCTTTCGTGCGGTACTAGCAGCACCATGATGTCCTCCGTATGGACCTTCATGACAATGGCGGAGAATTCTTCTTGCTTCACTACCATGTACGCACCTTCGGATGAGTTGGTCGGCACACATTTTGAAAAGATAAGGATCTTCCCAAAAGTAATGCTTCACATTAGCAAAGAATTTTTTTCTTTGGTGATGTGGCCATCCTTTGGCGACTATACCGCTAGCTAAATAGTTAGCATAGTCGGCATACCATGGTTCTTCCTTGTATTCCACCATTTCTAGGGACTCCGTTGGATATTTTTCGTTGATTTGCTCGTCCCTAGTTGCCTCTAAAGCTGGATCTTCTAAGCGTGAAAGATGATCTGCAGCAGTGTTTTCTGCTCCTCTTTTGTCTTTGAACTCAATATTGAATTCTTGGAGGAGTAAAATCCACCTGATCAAATGGGGTTTTGCGTCTTGTTTCTTGAAAAGGTATCGAGTGGCTGCATGATCTGTATAGACTATTGTTTTAGAAAGAACAAGATAAGAACGAAATTTATCAAAAGCAAATACCACAGCTAGTAATTCTTTTTCAGTTGTTGTGTAATTCTCTTGTGCATCGTTAAGTGTTTTACTAGCATAATAAATTGGGTGAAAATGCTTTTCTTTTCTTTGTCCCAAGACTGCTCCAACTGCAAAGTCACTTGCATCACACATAATTTCAAAAGGAAATTTCCAATCAGGCGCTATCATGATAGGTGCATTGACTAGCATTTCCTTGAGGGTTAGAAATGCTTGATTGCAATCCTTGTCAAAGATGAAAGGCGAATCGTTTTCAAGTAATTTTGTTAGAGGTCTTGAAATTTTTGAAAAGTCTTTGATAAATCGCCTATAAAATCCGACATGCCCTAAGAAACTTCTGATTGCTCTAACGGAGGATGGTGGAGGTAATCGAGAAATAGTATCTATTTTTGCTCGATCAACTTCCATTCCTTCGCTTGAGATCTTGTGACCGAGTACTATTCCCTCTGTTACCATGAAATGGCATTTTTCCCAATTAAGGGCGAGGTTAGTTTCCTCACATCGGGATAGCATTCGTGCAAGGTTATCGAGGCATTGGTCGTATGAATCTCCAAAGATAGAAAAGTCGTCCATGAAGACTTCCATTGTGTTTTCTATCATGTCATGGAAGATGGCCACCATGCAACGTTGGAATGTTGTGGGGGCATTACATAGACTGAATGGCATGCGTCGATAAGCAAAAGTTCCATAGGGACATGTGAAAGTTGTCTTTTCTTGGTCTTCGGGCGCTATCGGAATTTGAAAGTAACCTGAAAAACCATCCAAGAAACAATAAAATTTATGACCGGATAATCTTTCTAACATTTGATCAATGAAGGGCAAAGGAAAGTGATCTTTTCTTGTTGCTTCATTTAATCGTCTATAGTCTATACATACTCTCCATCCTGTGACGGTTCTTGTTGGTATTAATTCATTCTTTTCATTAGTTATTACCGTCATACCTCCTTTCTTTGGAACTACTTGGACGGGACTTACCCAGGGACTATCTGAGATAGGGTAGATAAGTCCAGCGTCAAGTAATTTGATGACCTCGTTTTTAACCACTTCTTGCACATTTGGATTTACTCTACGTTGTGGTTGTATTACCGATTTGTAGTCATCATTCATTAAAATTTTGTGCGTGCACATGGAAGGACTTATTCCTTTAATATCTACAAGCTTCCAAGCGATCACATTTTTATGTTTTTCAAAAGTTTAATTAATTTTTCTTTTTCTAAACTACTTAATTTAGACAAAATAATTACAGGTGATTTACCATCTTTGTCTAGAAAAGCATATTCCAAACCTTTCGCAAGTTCCTTGAGCTCAAGAGGTGGGTCTTTAGGAGACTCCTTATTTGGCGGCTCATTTTGATCAAGAACTTCAAAAGTTTGTTCTATGGCAACCTCTTCTTCAACAAAGTGGTCAATCTTTTCTCTTGTATCGGGTGGCTCATCTTCATCTTCAATTAGGGGGTCATTGTTGCCAAAAGGATATTTCATTGAGCGCTCAAGATCTATGCTTCTTTTGAATGCCCCTAATTGAAGAGGTAGATTGTTGAATTTCCGGTTTTTCAAAGCTTCGTGAGTTTTTACAAAAGGTCGTCCCAACACTAGAGGAGCGTCATCGAGGATGACAAAGTCGGTTGGGATTACCATTTGATTTGTTTGAACCAAGACATCCTCAACTACACCGATTGATTTTATTATTTTTCGATTGGATAGAAAAATGGGTATTTGAAGTGGAGAAAAATCACTAATACTTAATTTTTCGAAAATGTAATTAGGCATTATGTTAACACAAAGATCTTTATCAATGATGACGTTACTAATAAATGAATTTTGAAAGAAACATGGAAAACGGTGTAATGTTAATTTCAAAAGGGTCTTCTTTTATTAGCGAAGTTTGATCATTAGTTAACTTAACACTTACCATTTCCTCAATTTTAGTGTTAGTGTTTAACTCTTACTAAACAATGATTTTCAAAAGAAGGTGACAAGAGATTAATTTCTTCAAAATTAGACTCTTCTTGAATTTTAACGCCATCGTCCTCACCCCTTTCGTTGTTTAACTCATGTGTCGGTTTTTCGCTTATTTGTTCTTCCATTTTAACTCTTCAACTATCGTTTCTTTATTTAACTCTTCTCTTGCGCGAGATTCTTTTATGTATCGCTCGATAGTTTTAAGTTTTTCTAATATCCTATTGGTCACTTCGATGATAGAAAAAGGATCGGGATCTTCAAAGCTTGAATCCGGTTGTTCGATCCTTGGTTCCTCATAGTACTCATATGAAGTAGATGGTTCACACCATTGTTCTTCATTGTAAGTATATGATGGATAAGGGTCGAAATTTTGTTCTTCATAGTACTAATATGAGGTGGGTTGTTCACGCCATGGTTCCTCATAATAAGAGTATGAAGGTGGTGGCAAATATCTTGATTCCTCAAAGTATGAGTATGAAGGCTTATACCTTGGTTCATCAAAATATGAGTACGAGGGAGAAGGTTCATATCTTTGGTCTTCATAGGATGTGTATGAAGTCGATGGCTCGTACCTGGGCTCCTCATAATAGTCGTATGAAGTGGATGGTTGAGATGAGTTGTAATATTGAACCGAGTGCGGGTTACCACAATTAGTGCAATAGTCCCTTCTATAATCATCCTCCTCATAGGTGTAGTTGTAGCCTCCTGAGTATTGATCCATAAGGATCACTCAACAGACCACAACAGAGTCTCGGGACCAGAAAACAAAAATAAAGACGGAAACAGAGGCTGGACATGGCCCCGTGTTCAGTGGACACGGCACGTGTTCATGATCTGTATCTGGGCGTTTAAATTAAAGTTACTAGTTTCATTGAGCACGGGGGCGTGTTCAGTGAGCACGACCCCGTGTTCAGACTCTGTATCTGGGTGTTTTATGAAAAATATGTAGCACGGCCCCGTGTTCAGGCTACTGTAAATGCAAAACTAAACTAAAATGCAGAAAAATGTGCGCGCATTTTGAAAAAGTTTTGAAAAACTGATTAGGCCGTCGATTTTAAGCTTTCTTAAAATCCTTGTGTCCCCGGCAGCGGCGCCAAAAACTTGATGTGCGTGAAGTGTGTATATTTTAGGTGTATATTTTAAGCCCTTTTTACACTTTTTAGCCAAGTTTTAAATTTATAAACACGATATTCACTAACACTAAACACACATATGGGCAAGTGCACCCATCGTGGACGTACTATAGTGTTGGTAAGATACCGAGGTCGTCCAAGGACACAAGAGCTTTTAGTACCGGTTTATCCTCAACGTCTTATCAAATCAAAATGTTAGAAAAGGTTTTTAAACTAGAAAAATAAATCTAACTAAAATGCTAAAAATAAAATAAAAATAAAAACAGATAGACAAGATGAATCACTTGGATCCGACTCGTGTGTAGTGTAACCTTTGATTATTTTCGCACTTTTGCACTTGTTTAAGAGATTATCTTAGTTATTGTAGTAGGCCCCTCTTTTGAAGGCGACGTTACCCTCAACCCAATAGTTTGAGTCAGCAAGGATACAATCCTAAAGGGTCGGATTATTGAAAGATAATTAATTAAGTTATTAATGCATAATGTGGTAGGCCCCTCTTTTGAAGGCGACGTTACCCTCGGCTAAGTAGTCTGAGTCAGCAAGGATACAGTCCTAAGCAGCCGGGTTAAAGTTTTAATAGTAGTTTAACTTATGAGGGGATCAAAGAGTTTGGACCCCCGCCATCCAATACCGTTGAGTATTGAAGGAGGTCCTACTAAATTTGACCCAGGTCCTTTGCAGGATCTATACACTGAACAATGGCAAGACTCTTACCAAGCCGTTCCCTTAACCCCCGACCAGGTAGCCAACATACCTCCATATAGACCGTGGAGATATGAATGGTGAAAATCTTTTATTTTATATAGACAGTAAAATAATGCCAAGACACCACAGACAAACGATAAGGAAGAATCACCTTCAACATAATAAACTAGTAATTAAAGTCATTAATACAAAACCAATTAAAAAGTGCAAAAATTAAAAATAAAAAGTATTACACTAAACACTTGTCTTCACCAAGTGATGTAAGAGACTTAGGCAAACATGGCCTTTGATTGTCAAGAACTCTTACGATCAATCTTGGATCCCGAGACGACTCACACACTCTATGATGGACAATGGATGATGGTGGTGGATGATGGTGTTGTGATGGTGGTGGGTGGTGGGTGAAGTGTGAGAGAGGTGGTTTGCCAAGGGATGAGTTGCAAGAGCTCCAAGCACTCTTATTTATAGGCTGAACAGAAGCTCGGGCACGGCCCCGTGTCCGATGGACACGGCCCCGTGTCCATCCTCCTCTCTTTCTTCATTAAATGCAGTTTGTCTGCATTAGTTGACCACGCCCCCGTGTCCGCTGAGCACGACCCCGTGTGCAGAAGCATATCTGTACTATCAAGATTTGCCTTGATTCCGCGAATCTTATAGTTGACCACGACCCCGTGCCCGCTGAGCACGTCCCCATGGTGGGCGATGGAAGCTTCTACCACTTTGTCTTTTCTATTGACACTTGGGCATGCCCCCGTGCTCGCTGAGCACGGGGCGTGTTCAGGCTTCTGTCTTCTTGTTTTGCTTGGGAAGATGCTGTCGGGAGGTCGGGCATGCCACGTTTGGTTCCTTTTCTTGTATTTATGTTAGATTTAGCTTTCTTTTTGCTTCTTTTGTTCATTTGAGCTCATTTAATCCTGAAAATACAAAAGGAAGACAAAAGCACACTTTTTCCAACATTAGTACTAAAAAAGGGTTAGTTTAATGCCACAATTGATGTAATTTATTTGTTGCATTTTGTGCACATCACTAATTATTCAAATCATGGCGTTTCCATTAACATATTTTATTTATTATTTATTATGGATTACTCTTCATGGCGTCATCATGGATTTCTCACATATATGCACAAATATTATGGAAAATCCCATAACGAAACAAGTAGATTGTGACAACCCTCACTAAACCAGGTATCCGTACAACTTAATTAATAATTAATTACCGCTTAATTACTGTGCTTACTTGAAACTATGGATAAACTGCTACTTGAATGCTGATACATGTACTTACTTGCATCATACTTTACTTGCTATCACTCCATGTTTTGCTTACAGCACCTTAGTGACAACCTTGATGCACCAAAAGCACAGTAGCACAATGAACGGATAACCTATTGAACATGCTGATATAGCCAGCATCAGGTAGACACTGCCTCTAAGGCCGTATGAGCCAGAGATAGTTGCTACACTAATAGAGAGTGTAGGGATATAAGGGTTGTAGAACTGCGTCACTAGGAATAAGTTACAGTGACCGGATGTGCCTAAAACGTACTCTAAGTACAAAATTCAGCACTTTAATTAAAAATTCAGCATTTGGTTAACTAATAAAGTACCAAAACATGAGGAAAATATTACTAGACACTTTCCAAAGTGTCGGGAATAAGTTGTGTCACTAAAAATAGTATTAACGACACTTTAAAGCTTTGTTAAGCGCTTTAACGGATCACTATCCAACCGAACAACCGGACTTTACCCGAAACATAAAAATATTGCCATTAACATTGTTTATCTTTTTTGAGCCAGTTAGGGTCCCTGAATACCCTAACACCCACTGTAATGCACAACACATTAGTAACCGGATTAAGTTCCTACTTAACTTAACTAACCTAACTATATCTTAACCTAATCGTTGGAAACTAACTAAGAACCCCCCCCATCCAACGAATTCGGTCCCCAAGGGACACTCATGTCCTATTTTTGATTAAACAAATCCTTCTTGTCCCATATCTATTAGACATTGTATCCAATGGTTAATGATCTTATGAACTGCCTATAAGTTCAACACTAAACACACTAATCATTTCCATCACACAACTCACAACCAACACTCTCTCCCTCTCCTTGCTCCCTCTCGGCCGAGATCAACAACAACCATCCATCCATCGTCGAGCTTTGATCAAGTAATTTCAAGAGCATACAAGTGTTAAGGATCTCACACAAAGGAGCTCGGTGCATTCGGAACGTGAAGAACCTCTTCTCATTGCTTTTATCCACTCATTCTTCGACAAGATTCTTCCCTAGCCTCGAGCTAGTAGTAAGTTGCTATAAACGCCCTCTCGATCTATTTTAAAGTGGTTAAAATGAAATGTGACGGTTAAAACTCAAGAACTTACAAGACGATATGTAAAAGTCTACTAAAATGTTAAAGATGTTGGTTAAAAGCTAAGTTGTTGTGTAAATCTTGTAAGACTTGTCTTGTGATGATTATTTAGTGCCGATCTATGTTGTGGTAGCTCGGATCATCATCTAACCCGGATGGTTATGTTCATGGATCATGACATAGAGTTTTTTCAAGTGTACAAAGGGTTAAATGATGAAACTCTACCACACACTAACCATGAACTTGTGTAAAATCGACTTTACTTATTAAATAGTGTTCAAAACTAGTAGATCTACGGATCTACAAACGGTATTTTCAAAGGACCAAGTGTCAAAAGAAAACATATTTTTAAAACCGGATCTTTCATAAACAAGAATGATTTTTAAAACACACAAGTGTGTAAACACTTGTGTAACACTAAGTTTCGACAAAGAACTAGTTGTGTCAAATTTTACAAGAAGTTGTAAAGATGGAATTTCTTTAAAAACGAGACTTTCAAGTAACGAAGTTGATTTATATAAGATCCACTAAAAGTAATGGGATCTACTTCATATTCCGGACAAACTTTACAAAGACATGATGTTTACATCTTCGTTCGAGTCTTAGGGCAGGGCTGATTGTATTGTGAACAGTAAACGAGAAATCTTGTATTAGATAGGATCGCTTATTGGGCTTTAGATCGCTCTTATGGCCCAATTAGCTAGTAGAATCGCTCGAATGGCATATCATCAAGACCGCTCGAGTGACATGATGTTGGATCGCTCGAGTGGTAAGTGTTTGGATCGCTCATATGGACTTGTCCATATAAGCGACCCATGACTCCTATATATAGTAGGTCATATGAGCGGTTCCAGTAGAGTAGCGTATGTGTGTGTAACTGCGAAGCTCTGCCAGTTTGTCTCCAAAAGCGTGTAATTTGACAGTTAATCAATACAGGAGACGTTAAGTAGTGAAATCAAGCTTTACAAAGACTTATTCAATGAATTCCGCCTCTGAATTAGTCTAAGCACTCTTCTGAACAACTCGTCAGGTCGACAAACGATCCTACAAGTGGTATCAGAGCTCAGGAGGAAGAGTTCTTGCCGTTTAGCTCGATTTTCGCTCAAAATTCTCACTTCTACACCTTCTTTTACTGATTCAGGAAGTTTTCGCGGTCAAAATTCGCTCAAATTTTCACAGCTTGTGCGCAATTGTACCAAGACAAATCCTGGAAAGTTTGAAGCAAAAATTCGAAGTTTTTAGCAGTCAAATCATGTTCAAAATGTGGACCGTTCGTAGTGACATCATCATGAACCGCTTTTAGATCAAGTTTTGGATCACTTTTTCGTACAAATTTGGTTCTGACTCGCTCAAAATTGTTGTTTGGACCGCTCATTAGTCAGTTTCTAAATCGCTCGTGTGAACATTTTTTGGACCGCTCCACAATACAGTTTCTGGATCGCTCCAAAGTAACTTTCTGGATCGCTCTTAGAACACATTCTGGACCGCTTATTAGAACAATCTTGAATCGCTTATTTGGACACCTCATCTGGTCCTCTTATTTGGTCCGGATAGCTTGGTTCGCTCATTTGATTCGTTGATTCGGACATCTGGTTCGCGTTTGTGTTCACAAAATATTTGTCGCGATATTTGAAAAATGACAATGAGGTTTGATGTGCAAGAAAACAATGATCTTGAGAGAATGAATAGTTGGTATCGAGGATATTTTAGTGATTCTTATCGGAAATTGTCCAAAGAGGTTTGGTGTAAACATTTTGAATGTTTTCTGAGCAAGAAAGATGAAACTTTGGATGATTTGGAGAAACGTTTTGATCGTTTGATTGACTATTTGAAGGAAAATCAAATAGTGATATCAGAAGCTGAGATGGTATCAAAGTTTGCTAGTGGATTATCAGCTGAATGGGATGATTTTTTGAAAAATTTGAAAGAAAATTCTAATTTTTCAAAATTAACTTTGAATACATTCATCAGCGAACTTAAAAATCATGATAATGAGAATTATCAAAAGAAGAGAGAAATATTGGATAAAATAAAAATGAATTTGGATGATTTGAATTTAGATGTGATAACTGAGATATATAAAAGAATCAATGTGTGTTGGGCAGCGAAAAGAAATTTGGTATATGATATGAAAAGAGGTTGTTATATTGATGATAATAGAAATCCTCTTGATCTTGTTACAATCTTTGGTGCAGGTACATATAAGATAGAGAAAGAACAAGTGCCGAAGGTTGAAGAATCTGTGAAGAATGAAACTTCATGTTCTGAAACAGTATGCTTCAAATGCGACAACTTCAAGACTGAAAATGACAAACTCTTGAAGGATGCGGAAAGTTTGACATCAAAAGTCAAGAAGTTGGAAGACGAGAAGCAAGCTGATATTAAACAGATTCTTATGTTACAAGAAAATTGTGAGAAATTGAAAATTGAAAATGACAAACTGTTGGGTAAACTGAACAGTTTGACACTTGAAAACAAGAAGTTGAAAGAAAAAGAAAAGATTTTTGAAGAGAAAATTAAGGATTTTGAAATTGAAAAAACAAAAAGTGAAAAAGAATTCCAAAATCAACTGAAAATTCTTGAAGATGGGAGAAATGTTTTTAGCCAAAACAATATTGAGAAGCAAAAATTGATCAATTCACATCTTCAGAAAATTATAAATTTGGAAAAGGAAGGTGAAAGTGCTCGAAAGAAAATCAAAGAGCTGGAAAAAGAGTTTGAAAGCAAAAAGAAATCTTCAGAAGATGAGGATTTCTGGATTAAGCTGGAAAACAAAAACCTGAAAGCGAGTGAATCAAAATTTCAGGAACAGATAAAAGTTTTGATGAATGAAAAATCTGTTCTTGAAAATTTGAAGATTGATAATGAAAAAACTATCAAGTCTCATTTTGAGAGAATATCTCAGCTTGAAAGTGAAGCTGAGAATTCGAGGAACAAAATTGATGAACTTGAAAAGAAGTTGATCGGTTTTGTGACTTCATCTGACAAGTTGAATATTCCTTGTCCAAAACCAATCAACTCTGTTCCAATGAGTGACAATGTCACAAACTTTGGCAAAGTCAAAGTTAAAGATTGTGGTGAAAAATCTGATGATAAAAAGGAAAAGTTTCAGAAAACTGTTCTACAATCGACTGAAAAAGGAGAATGCTCTAAGCAAAAACCTTTGAAGAAGAAAGTAGAACAGAAGCAAAAAGATAAAGAAAGTTCATCAGATCGTTCATCCAATCAAAAGAAAAAAACACAAAAAGTAAAAAATGAAAACTCAAAAATTGTTGGTAATAAGTGGTGCAGGTCGGAGCACAGTGCTCTAAAGCAAAATCCAGCAAACTTGAGGAAAGAATATCACCAAGCCAAACAATGCTTTGATCTGAGCGTTTGGACTCAAAATGGTGATTGGTACGATAACAGAGTGTGTTACAGCTGCGGATATCACGGACACATTGCTGTTAACTGCCAGTATTGGAATTATGAGACCAGGAGGTGCTTTAACTGCAACATCAAAGGTCACATTGCCCGAGATTGCCCGAGGAAATCAAGTAAAAGATTGAGGGTTAATTCTCAGAAAGTGGCAAAGATTCCAGTCAAAGTCAAGCCCCAGGAACAGAAGCTTCTGAAACCTAAAGTTCAAGAACAGTCAATTCAGGAAAAGAAAGTTAAACTTTCACAGGGGCAGAAAGACCGACTGAGGAAAAAGAGGAAGAAGGCAAGAGAATATCTTGAGAAGATTTTGTCCTCGGGTTCACGAGACAAACAGAATAACAGTTCTGATGAATCTACTCCTTCAACTGCAAAGACAAGCAAAAAGAATTCATTAGATATAAATCTGAGGACAAAAGAGAGAAGAAGAAGGAAAAGGTCGGCGATGAATCTGACGTGCCGAAGTCAGACAAGCCACCTTCTGGCGATGAATCTGTTTCTTCGAAAACAAAGGAGCCACATATCGGCGATGAATCTGACTCATTAAAGTCAGACAAGCTACATTCAGGCAATGATTCTGATTTGTCAAAGCCAGAGGAGCCATTGGTTGAGGTAAAATTGTCGAAAACACCCAAGGCTGGTCGGGCTTGGGTGGATCTTTTTAAATGAAAAACCTGACTTGCCGGAGATCCCAAGATGGTATTGTGGATCATGAATCGGCATCTTTCTAAATCTGTGTTTGAGAAGTTGCAGGACTTGCCGGAACTCCCAGGTTTGTAAGCGAGGAGTAGGAATCGGCACCTTGAGAATTCAACCAAAAGATGGTAATTGGTTGAAAAACAGGTTTGATAAGCTTAATTGCTATATCTACAAGTGGTTGTATGTTGGTGGATGTTATAAATGGTTCAGAACGAGAACCAGTTGATCTTTCAAGTGGTTAAATCAGGGTCATTAAATTGAACTTGATTTAATTATCATTCAAGAAATTGGTAAACAATGTGATGATTTTACCCCATTTTTACAAAAGGTAAAAATAACTAAACTTATTTTCCGGAAAAACCATTTTGATTAAAACAAACTTAAGTGTTTTGAAATCATTATGGGAAAATAGTTTGTTGTGAGGGGGAGTTCTGATTGTTTATGCCAAGTGGATGGAGAATTGAAGTGATTCTCATCAAGTTGTCAAGTTTGTACAGTTTGTTTTAAATTTTCTCAGAAAATCAAAATTGAAACATATTTTGATTTTAGGGGGAGAAAAATTTTAAAAAAATTAGAAAATTTGAAAATGTCAAAAACATTGAAAAATTGTAAAAATGAGGTTTGTTGCGAAAAAGAGGAAATGATAGTAAATCAGTAGACTATCACAGCACGCTAAAGAAATGTAATGCCAAAATGTGATAAACGGTCTCACTAATGATGTGACGATAGGTTTTTGTACAATTAGCAGATTTATTCGGGATATAAACCTAAAATTTCAAACTTGTGAAATTCGTGGGGAACACTACTTGGATATATAGGTAACCCCTGAAATCTCGTTTGAAAGGTCTCGTATTCTGATATACTAGGTGTTTATACTCTATGATGTCTGGGGTATTATTCCGGGACTTCTGCTGAACGGTAGTTCTGACCTAGTCCTTGGCTAATACTTTCCGCAAAATGCTTGAAACATAGCATAAAGCCCTCAGCTGATTAGACAATAAAATTGATAATCATCTGTTGTAGCTGAAAAGATCCTCTAAAGGGGACACACTGCTAAGTCGAAGCTGATATCTCTCTGCTGAACGGAAGTTCTGACCTGAGATCCCTCAGTTCTCGCATTTTTCCCCTAATTTATGTACAGACATCATTGTAGTGTTCATACATGTAAGACTGAATATTGGGATTCTGGATACGGGAGTATATTCAAGAGGTGGGACACATGAATTGATCTAAGTTCATAAAACACCTAAATTGTATCCTGAATAGATTGAAAATTGTATGAAAATTTAAGAGGACAACTATATCGTCAATCTACGTGAATCGTTTAGAACTTAAAACGATTAAAAGCTTAACGGTGCTTGTGTTGTGTCTCAAATACTGATATGATCCTCTTGTACATACTCACAAAAATATGTTTGTATATATTTCATTTCTGCATTTAATTTCTGTCTTTGCATTTACGTTTCATATTTTGAAAATTCAAAAAGATTTTCGACAACTGATGTTGAAGAGCTGATTTTCAAAATCTCAAAGGCTAAACTTGATGAACAGACAGGTTGGTTAAGTCGTTTGAAATGTTTAAAATGATTCATTAGGGTGAATCAGGAATTGAAATGTTTAAAATTTGTGAATCAGTGTTTAATTGTAAAAAGTATCAAATGATTAGTTGATTCATTAAGTTGAATCACAATTATTCTGGTTTGTGATAGAGTGTTTGAGTTTTGCAGGTTTCTGATCCTGTTGCTACAGATAGCCAGGAGGTACATCAGAACCAGAGAAGAGCTTAAACAGAGAAAGCCAGGAGTTGATTTCAATGGTGATAACGATTTCCAAACAGAGATCCCAGCATGATGATAGGGGGAGTTTGACGAAAGTTAGAGCCAGAGAAAGATCCAGGCATATGGTTTCAGGAAGGAATTTCTGAAGAAGATTTGATTCCAGGCTGAGTTCCTGAAGAAGACCGAACAAGATTGAAGAGCTGTGAATGATTGAAGACTCTCACTGAAGATTCCGTCAACATTCAAGGGGGAGTCTGTTGGTGCAGTTGTCTGTCGACTCCATCTTCGTTCGAGTCTTAAGGCAGGGCTGATTGTATTGTGAACAGTAAACGAGAAATCTTGTATTAGATAGGATCGCTTATTGGGCTTTAGATCGCTCTTATGGCCCAATTAGCTAGTAGAATCGCTCGAATGGCATATCATCAGGACCGCTCGAGTGACATGATGTTGGATCGCTCGAGTGGTAAGTGTTTGGATCGCTCATATGGACTTGTCCATATAAGCGACCCATGACTCCTATATATAGTAGGTCATATGAGCGGTTCCAGTAGAGTAGCGTATGTGTGTGTAACTGCGAAGCTCTGCCAGTTTGTCTCCAAAAGCGTGTAATTTGACAGTTAATCAATACAGGAGACGTTAAGTAGTGAAATCAAGCTTTACAAAGACTTATTCAATGAATTCCGCCTCTGAATTAGTGTAAGCACTCTTCTGAACGACTCGTCAGGTCGACAAACGATCCTACAACAAGTTCATGTAATTTTTGCGATTTACATATATATTGACTAGTTTGATGCTTTGGAGAATTGTTTTGGTTGAATGAGAAAATTGTTGAATTGAATTTTTAAAAGAAAATGATACGCTTGAAAGCGTGGCCACCTCCAGTTACAGGGGAAACTCTGGCGAAATTTTTCTAAAAACCTAACACTTAAAAGTATTTTCATCACAAGTGTTACACATGTATTTTTGACTTGTTTTCACATATAAGTTTCGCCACGACTTTATTTACAAAATATCGGAGGTGGGATTTTCACAAAATAAAACTTGGTAAATATATATTGGATATATATTTTTCATAACGTCACTTGTTATGTGTTTATGATTATTTTGTGAAATATACAAATATTATTTTTAGGGTAAAAATAATATTACCAATTGTAACGGCTCCAAAATAATACGAACGCCTTCACGATAAATATTTAAGTTACAACGGTATAGTTATTACCCCCCGATCTTTAAAACGTAACTTACGCATTTTAAGAAAATATGCATGAACGCGTATTTTTTCAAGGTATTATTTTGGGAAAATCATATGTATTAAAATATAATATTTTTGGGAAAAATAATTATATTTTGGAGTTAGAATTAAAATATATATTAAGCGAGACTTAATAATATATTTCGAAATTTTACGAACGCACATGTATTAAATCCCCCATCCTTGGGAAGGAAAATAATTACCAAGTATTTACAAAATGTAAACACGAAATAGTTGTCTAACTATTTCCCAAAAACTTAAACCATGAAGCTAAAGCACGACCGTCCGTCTAATAGAGTTAGTACATGTAGGTCGTCGCACAGCTGCTTGATCAGGAGATATACTTGGTAGAGACGCACCACTGTGAGTTCATGTCCCCCTTTTCTCTTAACTGTTTTCAGTTTTCTAAACTGCGGGGGTGAAATACATGTTACTTTGATTACGAATACTTTATACATGGTATGGTTAGCGTAAGGAGGTTTACTACTTAGATCATGTGAGTGGGTAGGCGGAAACTTGAGGCCATTAATCCTCAGGGTAGGACCGAGGGACAGGAGCGGTAGATCTATCTGGGTGTAGCGAGCCCAGCCCCAGGCCCAACAGTACGGACCTCGGGGTGACTTTGTGCCCAACGCATAAATCCGCTAGGTTTGAGTCTTCCTACTTGCACTTCATACATATCAATGGCCTTGCAAACCATTGGGGATCTCTTTTTCCTTATTTGCTACATACCAGGATTTTTATACTTACAAAGGTTTTATTACTCACTTACACATGAACTCGCTCAACATTATTTGTTGATTTTTCCAACTTACATGTATTTCAGGGAATTAAAGATCTGGCGCGGTATGTTATGTTTTCCCGCTGCATATGGGTTACGAGGTCATCCGAGTTTAAGGGATGTGACTTTTTCCTGGACGAGTCGCAGTTCTTAAACTGTGTTTATCTCTTGTTGGTGTTGTGTCTTTTGAACACTGTTTATGTTGTTAGGATGTAATCTCCGTTAAGACAATGTTGTGGTTCTTTACTTTTCAAACTTAATTAAATGGATGATGTTGCATGGTTTTTATTTCATATAGCTTGTTATGATTAAGCTATAGTATTAAGAAGTCACACCAAAATTAACCACGCTTCCGCAAAGCCAGGGTGTGACATAGATGCAATAGTCTAAAAAGCAAAATACATTAGTTAACATTAAAATTATACAATTCATGGTGTTTAAGCTAATCTACATATAGAGTCATTCTTTCTTGTATTCTCTTGTGTCCTGTTTCATACAATTCATGTATTCTTTCTCCCCTAGATCTAAGAATTTTGTTACAGATTTGGTCACTTGTCTTCTGGTTTCATTTTCACTATGTAGCAGGATTTTTGCAGTGTATTTCATCCTTAGGTCATTTAGTTGTCTTTGTTGTAGTTGATTTAGGGCATCCTCTTTTGCCAGACCACATGACCAACTAGGTATCTGCCCTATATATGTTTCCATATGCCTCATTGAAAAAAATCCCACAGTTGACCAAGTTATACGTTGTCCTCCAATCCATCTTTTGTTTGACAACGGGCGCCTACTTCATAATCTTAGCCATTGGGTGTTTTTTAATACGCAAGTAGTTTGCAAAAGCACCATGCTGCAGTTTCACATTTTTTGCATATATTAGTATGGCGTTTTGTCAACATAGTTTCTACATACAAAGTTTTTATGATACTTACCAACTTTTCCACCCATCCAGGATACTTTTTTTTATGCCGAGATCATCCTCTACAACGCTGTTATCCAATACATTAACTCTACAATGGGCGCCTACTTTTCGTCCTTTATGTTTCAATGTTTCGACATGTGCTGTCCTTTAACTTTAAAAATTACACTGTATGTGTTTTGGTCAAAAATCTGATTAAGGATAATGTAACCAAACTTTTATTGTGAGGTAGAGTGCTTGATGTGTTGAACAATTGAGTAAACAAATATGCAATGTAAACAATGATGAACACAAGGATTTATATGAGGAAAAAGCCATTGATCAGTGATTGATCTTCGGCATAAAAAACCTCGGGTGATGGAAACTACCGATCACCAACTATAATACACAAAAAGGTTACAACTTTGGATGATATTGAACTTGTTACAAGAGAATTCTAGTGTGTTCGAGAGCTGTGTTCGAGAGAGTATTATATGCGAGTGTGTGTTCTGTAATGTTGTTATCTAATCAAGCTCAATATCCCGTTCAAATATCTAACAAATCCTAGCTAACAAACTATCCGAAATTCGTGCTAGTCACCCACGTTCACCACTAACGTTCATTAGCTTGATGCACATGCTTGAATAGAAGCATATTCCCCGATATTCCAGCTTAGAATAGGTCCACTCGTAATGTACCTGCGAAATAAAGCTAATGAATACTTTGCCAAAACTCCTACCCACCGAATCGTAGGTTTCATTTCCTGACAGATGCAAAGGAACTCCGTGGATATTCAGCCATGCGAGTCTCTCGAAAGCCACCGCTTGACCCCTCCAAGTTTCCAAACTCTCGAACCACCCAAAACCCAGTGCATTTGATCTAAATCTATCGGACTCAAGCGATGACTTGAACACCAAGAGAATACTCAGGCCTCCTAAATATTTAACCATCGAACCTCCAAAATTTGCTTCTTTCAACATGACTTTCAACTTCCTGAGGGTCCACAAATCTTTCACCTTTCCAACAATCGCCACACCATGGAGATCGGTGTGACAACTCGTATTTTGAACCCGTCTTTGTAACGTATGTAATGTATGTGAACTTAATTGACTTATTGAATGTTATGACATTATGATATGTGATTATGTGAACTATTGCGAGTAATGGAGGTTATGTGCAATGTGTATTACGTGTATGTATGATAAACACACAACCCGAACCGCACAACACTACACAACCAATCGCACAAGCCCTTTTGGGCCGTATAGCTTGTAATCGGACTTTAAGGCAGCCCATGTTTGGGTCGGCCCATCCTCTACTCGTATACACTAGGGGTATGGTAACTACCCCACACTTTTTGGCAAAACACAATACACATACACAAGAACCCTAGCTTCTCTCTCTCTCTCTCGCTCGAACTCGACGGCACAAGGCAACCGAAGAGCATTCTTTTGTTCGGATCACCCTCCTACTACCATTAATCGGTTAGTGTGCTTATGATTGTTTGATTGATTATGTTGATAAATGATTTGTGTGCTAATAATCGACTCACATGTATGTATTGAACGAGGTCCTTGTAAATCGTTTAGGATGATAATCGGCTATCGTGTATTTGAATCGGATGAGTGTTAACGGCTGTTGTTTGATGTTTTTGGATGGATATCGTTCATATGTTTGATGCTAGGGATCAAGAACACGAATCTGAATATTATGTTTAAGTGTTATGAATATTGTTCATGTTGATTTGATTAGGGTTCTTATGAGTTAGTCTATAGTTGCACTGTTTGATCGATATTATGCTAACTGATTTGTGGAAATTGTGTTAATTGATAATTGTTAAAATTGGAAACTTTGGAATAGATGTAACTGATGGCATGTTTTACGGAAATTTGTTAACCGGTCGCACAAGACCTCTTGATCGTACAAGAGGTCCACTCGCACAAGGAGTCCATTCGCACAAGAGTCCTGACCGCACAAGATGATCCTTACGCACAAGGGGACCTGGTCGCACAAGGTGTTCCTAGTCGCACAAGGCGTATTGGATCATACCAGTTGTTAAGTTGTTGGGCTGGACAGCCCAAGTCACTCACACAACCCAAGCTGATCATACAAATCTGCTTGGATTGCACAAGTTGAGTTGCTGTTATGCTGATTGGGCCGATCAAGCCCAATGTCGATCGCACAAAGCCCAATTTCAATCGCACAAGTCACCTAAACGACTTCTAATTGGGCTGAACATACTGTTGAACCACTTATTTAATCCAGGCCGGATTGTTTGAACCGTTTACCTATATGTTGGGCCGGGTAGTGTTTGGGCTTAGACTTTTGTATCGCACAAGGTGGTTGGGCTCGCACAAGCTCAACGGCCCAACCCTCCGAAACGCACAAGCATGACTATATTATGCCTTGACTGATTTCGTGTTGCTATGATATATACGTGTTTGCTATGATTTATACGTGCATTACTTGGAGTCAAAAACCTGACTTGTATGGTAACCCTGTTAGGACGAGGTTGACCACCCTTAGTTCAAGAAACCCTTTTCTTTGTGTATCTGCCGAGCAACCCAAGGTGAGTTCACACTCTTACCAAGGCATGGGATTCCCGGGGTGTTGGGAATGGGATTGAAAGGATAAGGTTGAATAGATTCATATGAACACTGTTACTAGACTACCATACCATCGTCCTCGGTTGTGCAGGATACATACGTAAAACCTACGTATACCTACGTTACTCACTGTCCTCAGGTTGCGAAGGACACTCACGTAAAACCTACGTGAACGGATACTCACTACTGCCTCGGTTGTGTCAGGCACTTACGTAAAACCTACGTAAACCCCCACGTACCCCTATCCTCGGTTGTGAAGGATACTTACGTAAATCCTACGTAAATTGTACGTATTACTGTTCTCGGGATATGCAGAACACTTATGGTAACGCATAGTCTAGTGGGTAAATAACATGGGAAGCCCCCACCAATAGAAACCTATATCGGCCCAGTAGAGCCACCTGATACTCATGAACTTACTATTACGCATTTACTTTCTGTGAACTCGCTCAACTAGTTGTTGACTCTCTGCTGCATGCCTTGCAGGACCTTAGGTACTAAAGGAGCTTGCACAAGGAGGAGCAGGTCGTTGTGGGAATTGGATCGTGAATAAACACTCATTACTTTTCATACATTAACATTTATGTTTGGGTTTATACATTATGCTTCCGCTACATTTACTTATGTTGGTTTGATAAACACCTTTCGTATTGATGGATAACTTTTACTATTTAATTACATGTTCAATATGATTGGTGGCTTGATCCTGGTCATGTCACGCTCCCAAGCGGCGATACTCTGCAGGGGGAATTTGGGGGTGTGACAGATTGGTATCAGAGCCATTGGTTATAGAGAACTTGGTTTTAAAATGGGAAAACGTTTTATTAAAACCGGACTATAACCAGAATAGTGCTCTCAACGATCCACAACGACGCTTCGCTCCACGTGCAAGACTCTACATCCTAGGTAATAAGGATTATGTTTATTACCTGCATGCTAGAACTATATAGAACCTTGCTCGTATTACGCTTAGATACACATGACACTATTACATGAGAATACCTACGTGCTTTCACTTTTCTGTCATTGCCCTACTCGCGAACTATTCTTACTTACGCTACCTTTACTACGAAGATCATGTCCGGACGTGTGAACATGACTCAAGCCCAGTTGGCGGCTCTCATTCAAGAACAAGTTGTTGCGGCACTTGCAGCTGCAAACGCAGGAGGTATATCCTGCAGTCGTAACTCATCCTAGGATCTTTAGATCCTACGTTCCTAATTAACTCGTATGTTTAACCTCATTCTACTCTTACACATTAGGTCAATACGTTCAACAACCTGTGTGTACCTTCAAGAACTTCATGGACTGTCGTCCAAGTACGTTTAGTGGCACTGAAGGAGCGGTTGGACTCCTCCACTGGTTCGAAAAGCTCGAATCCATGTTCGAGATGTGTGAATGCCCTGAGGCTCGCAGGGTGAAATACGCCACTGGCACGCTAGAAGGAATAGCACTAACTTGGTGGAACGCCCAAGTTCAGATATTAGGGTTGGCAGCTGCTAACGCCACACCCTGGAATGATTTCAAGGAACTGATCAAGAGAGAGTACTGCACTCGGGAAGACATCCATAAGCTGGAAGATGAGTTGTACCATCTGAAGATGACTGGGTCCGAAATTGAAGCTTACACCAAAAGGTCAAACGAACTGGCCGTGCTGTGTCCAACTATGGTGGACCCTCCAGTTAAGCGCATTGAGTTGTATCTCAAAGGGTTGGCGCCAGAGATCCAGAGCCATGTTACTTCGGCTAATCTTGATAACATCCAGGCTATTCAACGCCTCGCTCATCGCATCAATGATCAGGCAGTGGATCAGAACAGGCTGCCTAAACGTATCAGCGCTACTGCTACCGCTACTACTTCAGCTACTCCTGCTACTCCCAGTGACAGTAAGAGGAAATGGGATGGGGATTCCAGCAAGGGATTAGCTTCGGTTCAGTCTCAGGCCCAGCAGCGAAAGACTGACTGTTATCAGAGTCCCAGTCAGCACTCCTCAGGTAGTCACAGGCAGGGCGGATATCGTGGGAACCTCCCAAAGTGCAACAACTGCGGCAGACACCACAGTGGCCAGTGCAACAAGGGTCGCTGTCAAAGATGCCTCAAGATGGGTCACGAGGCCAAGGATTATAGAAGCCCTCGGCCTGCGAACCAGAATCAGCAGCAGCCACAAGCACAACAGAATCAGCAACAAGGCAACAAGGGGTGTTTTCAATGTGGTGCTGAAGGTCACTTCAAAAGGCACTGCCCTCAGCTAAACAGGAACAACAACAACAACAATAACAACAACAATCAGGGCAATGGCAACAACAACAACGGGGGAAAACAACAACGGCAACGAGGCAAGGGGTCGCGCGTTTGTGTTGGGGTAGGGTGATGCCAGAAATGATCCCAACGTCGTTATGGGTAAGTTTCTTCTCGACAACATTTATGTTACTGCTTTGTTTGATGCGGATACAAGTTATATGTCTTTGAAAATGAGTAAATTGTTAAAACGTACATCAACACCCCTAAACACCAAACACGTCGTAGAACTAGCTAATGGTAAAAGTTTAGAAGCCACGCAAATAGTCAGGGGTTGTAGTATTGTCTTAGCCGGTCAAGCTTTCTCCATCGACCTTATTCCCATAGTCTTGGGAAGTTTTGATATCGTTATTGGGATGGATTGGTTATCCCAACATCAGGCAGAGATTCTATGCAGCGAGAAGATCATTCGCATTCCCCGTACTGGTCAAGAACCTCTCGAAGTCCAAGGCGACAAGAGTGGTGCTGTGGTTGGCATCATCTCTTTCTTGAAGGCTCAGAAATGTCTGCGGAAGGGTCACACTGCCATTTTGGCACTAGTTACTGATGCATCAGCGAAGGAAAAGAAATTGGAAGACATTCCAGTTGTACGCGACTACCCTCAGGTGTTTCCTGAAGACTTACCTGGCCTACCGCCTCATCGTCAGGTCGAATTTCGAATCGAGCTCGCTCCAGGAGCAGCACCCATAGCTCGCGCGCCATATCGTCTAGCTCCATCAGAACTGGAGGAACTATCAAAGCAGTTACAAGAGCTCTTGGAAAAGGGCTTCATTCGTCCAAGCTCTTCGCCTTGGGGAGCTCCAGTGTTATTCGTGAGAAAGAAGGACGGTACCTTCAGGATGTGCATAGACTACCGGGAACTGAACAATGTGACGGTGAAGAACCGTTATCCTCTTCCGCGTATCGACGACTTATTCGACCAGTTGCAAGGGTCGTGTTACTACTCCAAGATAGACTTGAGGTCTGGTTACCATCAGCTGAGAGTCCGGGATGAGGACGTCTCCAAAACTGCATTCAGAACTCGCTACGGCCACTACGAGTTTCTTGTCATGCCGTTCGGGTTAACGAACGCGCCTGCCGTATTTATGGACCTTATGAACAGGGTGTGCAAACCCTATCTTGACAAGTTCGTCATTGTCTTCATCGACGACATACTGATCTACTCCAAGAGTCAGGAGGAACACGAGCAGCATCTACGCCTTATTTTGGAACTCCTTCGAAAGGAACAGCTGTATGCTAAGTTTTCGAAATGCGACTTCTGGCTTCGTGAAGTCCACTTTCTAGGCCATGTAGTGAACAAGGATGGGATTCATGTCGATCCATCCAAGGTAGACTCGATCAAGAACTGGCCTGCACCACGTACGCCAACGGAAATACGCCAATTCTTGGGTTTGGCGGGATACTACAGACGATTTATCAAGGATTTCTCGAAAATCGCGCAGCCACTTACACTACTGACACAGAAGGGTGTTACCTACCATTGGGGCAATAATCAGGAAACTGCTTTTCAGCACTTAAAGGATAGACTTTGCAGTGCACCTATCCTCTCATTGCCAGATGGCACGGACGATTTCGTGGTTTATTGTGATGCATCCATCCAGGGTCTTGGATGTGTATTGATGCAACGGGATAAGGTTATTGCTTACGCTTCTCGTCAACTCAAGGTTCACGAACGAAACTACACGACGCACGATCTGGAGCTGGGAGCTGTTGTTTTTGCACTCAAGATATGGCGACACTACCTGTACGGTACCAAGTGCACGATATACACCGATCACAGGAGTCTCGAGCATATCTTCAGACAGAAGGAATTGAACATGCGTCAACGACGATGGGTTGAACTACTTAACGATTACGAATGCGCCATCAAGTACCATCCAGGCAAAGCCAATGTTGTGGCTGACGCCCTCAGTCGAAAAGACACATTACCTAAGCGCGTGCGAGCGCTACAGCTTACGATTCAGTCTAGCCTTCCTGCACAGATACGAGATGCTCAGGCAGAGGCATTGAAACCAGAAAACGTCAGGGCTGAAGCCCTACGCGGCTCACGACAGCGGTTAGAACAGAAGGCAGACGGCGCCTACTATGTAACGGGGCGTATTTGGGTCCCACTTTATGGCGGACTACGCGAACTTGTAATGGACGAAGCTCACAAGTCTCGCTATTCGGTACATCCAGGATCGGATAAAATGTACCACGACATCAGGACTACTTATTGGTGGCCTAGCATGAAGGCCCACGTCGCTACTTACGTTGGCAAGTGCTTGACCTGTGCGAGAGTCAAGGTTGAATACCAGAAACCAGCGAGCCTACTTCAGCAACCAAAGATACCACAGTGGAAATGGGAAGAAATTTCCATGGATTTCGTTACAGGCCTACCTAGATCCCAGCGTGGGAACGATACTATATGGGTGATCGTGGATCGACTCACCAAGTCTGCACACTTCCTAGCGATAAAGGAAACGGATAAGTTCTCCACTCTCGCAGAAATTTATCTTAAAGAAGTTGTTTCGAGGCACGGAGTGCCCACCTCCATCATTTCGGATCGGGATGCACGATTCACGTCAGAGCTATGGCAAGCTATGCACAAATCTTTCGGCTCACGGTTAGACATGAGCACAGCGTATCACCCTCAGACGGATGGGCAGTCTGAGCGCACAATTCAAACACTTGAAGACATGCTTAGGGCATGCGTTATTGATTTCGGCAACAGCTGGGAAAAGCACCTCCCTTTGGTGGAGTTCTCGTACAATAACAGTTATCACACCAGCATACAAGCCGCTCCATTCGAGGCATTGTACGGACGTAAATGCCGGTCACCTCTCTGTTGGGCAGAGGTGGGGGATAGTCAGATTACGGGTCCAGAGATTGTGGTGGACGCCACAGAAAAGATTGCACAGATACGACAACGCATGGCGGCAGCACGCGACCGTCAGAAAGCCTACGCGGATAAGCGTAGAAAGCCATTGGAATTTCAGGTCAGGGACCGGGTTTTACTCAAAGTCTCACCCTGGAAGGGTGTGGTCCGTTTTGGCAAACGGGGCAAACTAAATCCGCGGTACGTCGGACCATTTGAAATCGCAGAAAGAATAGGCCCAGTAGCCTATAGATTGAACCTACCAGCTGAACTCGGTGCAGTTCACAATGTCTTTCACGTGTCGAATCTGAAGAAGTGCCTGTCAAATGAGACCCTTATCGTTCCATTTAAGGAACTCACTATCGACGAGCGGTTGCAGTTCGTCGAGGAACCAGTTGAGATCACGGACCGGGATGTTAAGGTCCTCAAGAACAAGAGAATCCCTCTTGTCCGAGTTCGTTGGAACTCCAAACGTGGCCCAGAGTACACCTGGGAACGCGAAGACCAGATGACAGAAAAGTACCCCCAGTTATTCGGAACCAATGCAACCACTACTGAGGCTGAAGCTACTACTGCGGAATTTCGGGACGAAATTCCAGATCAACGGGGGGAGGATGTGACACCCCAGGAAAACCAGTGAACAATACAACTTACCTAGCTTCCTCAGTGAGTGCGTACCAAATTTCGGGACGAAATTTCTTTTTAGTTGGGGATAATGTGACAACTCGTATTTTGAACCCGTCTTTGTAACGTATGTAATGTATGTGAACTTAATTGACTTATTGAATGTTATGACATTATGATATGTGATTATGTGAACTATTGCGAGTAATGGAGGTTATGTGCAATGTGTATTACGTGTATGTATGATAAACACACAACCCGAACCGCACAACACTACACAACCAATCGCACAAGCCCTTTTGGGCCGTATAGCTTGTAATCGGACTTTAAGGCAGCCCATGTTTGGGTCGGCCCATCCTCTACTCGTATACACTAGGGGTATGGTAACTACCCCACACTTTTTGGCAAAACACAATACACATACACAAGAACCCTAGCTTCTCTCTCTCTCTCTCGCTCGAACTCGACGGCACAAGGCAACCGAAGAGCATTCTTTTGTTCGGATCACCCTCCTACTACCATTAATCGGTTAGTGTGCTTATGATTGTTTGATTGATTGATTGATTATGTTGATAAATGATTTGTGTGCTAATAATCGACTCACATGTATGTATTGAACGAGGTCCTTGTAAATCGTTTAGGATGATAATCGGCTATCGTGTATTTGAATCGGATGAGTGTTAACGGCTGTTGTTTGATGTTTTTGGATGGATATCGTTCATATGTTTGATGCTAGGGATCAAGAACACGAATCTGAATATTATGTTTAAGTGTTATGAATATTGTTCATGTTGATTTGATTAGGGTTCTTATGAGTTAGTCTATAGTTGCACTGTTTGATCGATATTATGCTAACTGATTTGTGGAAATTGTGTTAATTGATAATTGTTAAAATTGGAAACTTTGGAATAGATGTAACTGATGGCATGTTTTACGGAAATTTGTTAACCGGTCGCACAAGACCTCTTGATCGTACAAGAGGTCCACTCGCACAAGGAGTCCATTCGCACAAGACTCCTGACCGCACAAGATGATCCTTACGCACAAGGGGACCTGGTCGCACAAGGTGTTCCTAGTCGCACAAGGCGTATTGGATCATACCAGTTGTTAAGTTGTTGGGCCGGACAACCCAAGTCACTCACACAACCCAAGCTGATCATACAAATCTGCTTGGATTGCACAAGTTGAGTTGCTGTTATGCTGATTGGGCCGATCAAGCCCAATGTCGATCGCACAAAGCCCAATTTCAATCGCACAAGTCACCTAAACGACTTCTAATTGGGCTGAACATACTGTTGAACCACTTATTTAATCCAGGCCGGATTGTTTGAACCGTTTACCTATATGTTGGGCCGGGTAGTGTTTGGGCTTAGACTTTTGTATCGCACAAGGTGGTTGGGCTCGCACAAGCTCAACGGCCCAACCCTCCGAAACGCACAAGCATGACTATATTATGCCTTGACTGATTTCGTGTTGCTATGATATATACGTGTTTGCTATGATTTATACGTGCATTACTTGGAGTCAAAAACCTGACTTGTATGGTAACCCTGTTAGGACGAGGTTGACCACCCTTAGTTCAAGAAACCCTTTTCTTTGTGTATCTGCCGAGCAACCCAAGGTGAGTTCACACTCTTACCAAGGCATGGGATTCCCGGGGTGTTGGGAATGGGATTGAAAGGATAAGGTTGAATAGATTCATATGAACACTGTTACTAGACTACCATACCATCGTCCTCGGTTGTGCAGGATACATACGTAAAACCTACGTATACCTACGTTACTCACTGTCCTCAGGTTGCGAAGGACACTCACGTAAAACCTACGTGAACGGATACTCACTACTGCCTCGGTTGTGTCAGGCACTTACGTAAAACCTACGTAATCCCCCACGTACCCCTATCCTCGGTTGTGAAGGATACTTACGTAAATCCTACGTAAATTGTACGTATTACTGTTCTCGGGATATGCAGAACACTTATGGTAACGCATAGTCTAGTGGGTAAATAACATGGGAAGCCTCCACCAATAGAAACCTATATCGGCCCAGTAGAGCCACCTGATACTCATGAACTTACTATTACGCATTTACTTTCTGTGAACTCGCTCAACTAGTTGTTGACTCTCTGCTGCATGCCTTGCAGGACCTTAGGTACTAAAGGAGCTTGCACAAGGAGGAGCAGGTCGTTGTGGGAATTGGATCGTGAATAAACACTCATTACTTTTCATACATTAACATTTATGTTTGGGTTTATACATTATGCTTCCGCTACATTTACTTATGTTGGTTTGATAAACACCTTTCGTATTGATGGATAACTTTTACTATTTAATTACATGTTCAATATGATTGGTGGCTTGATCCTGGTCATGTCACGCTCCCAAGCGGCGATACTCTGCAGGGGGAATTTGGGGGTGTGACAATCGGTGTAAGCATTCACGAATTTTGATACCACCACCTCCTTCAGTCTAGACTCCGATTGATACTTCCCCGACACGATACTCGCAAAAGATTTGCCTTGTGAAACGAAGTTATTACCTTTGCCATTGTAGTGATCTTTGAAAAACCGATTTCTAACCTCCTTGTCTTCAAATCTTTGCGCCTTCTTCTCCTCAGCGTCCGGTATGTCGCTCCCCTCCTCGTTCTCCAAAGAAAACCTCGCCACCTTGATGAAGAGTTTGTAGCTGCCCATCCAAACGTTCCTCATCTTCAACTCTAAGTCCATAGCGTCTTTCATTCCTTTGAAACTTGCAAACCCGAAACAGAGCCCCCTTTTATTATTCTCGGGTATTTTTAATAATTTCTTAAACTTTGAATGTATTTTAGTTTATACATAATAAAAAATAAATGCCTCATTCTGGGAGCACTAAGCCAATTTAATGGTAATCAAGATCAATTTCATAATATATAAAATTTAAGAAATTTTTTTAATATAATTTCTTTAATTATGATTCCTAAGAAGCTCTCGAGCCTCTGAACTTGTTTACACTCCTATTCATAGGTTGAACCGTAACCCGTTTATAGTTATTATTCTCGGGTTTTTTTAAATAATTTCTTTAATTATTATTGTATTTTGATTTTATACATACCAAAAAAGAAATACCCGCGTTCTGGGAGCACTAAGCCAATTTAATGGTAATCAAGATTAATTTCATAATAAACAATATGTAAGATATATTTTTAATAATTTCTTTAACTATGATTGTATTTTGGTCTTATACATAATAAAAATAAATGCCCCCATTCCGGGAGCACTATGAAAATTTAATGCCAATACGTGTCTTGTTTACTTGACAGAGGCTTATATATCTTTAAGAGGAGAGATCCTAGTTTCAAACCTACGTAAGGGTGTAATTTGGATTTAGAGGGAAATGTCTAGATAGTCCGTGTGCTTTAGTGAAATTTCATCTTTAGTCCCAAACTTTCTAAAATTTCACCTATAGTCTCCACCATTTGCACACTCATTTCTCGGATAGTCAATAACGTGGATGGGGGTTAGTTTTTGTTGTTAAGTGGATGTGAAATAATTAAAATGCCCTTAATTATTAAATAAATATACATATTTATTTATGGGACCTTCTTCTTGTAAAAACAAAACAATCCCACCCTGACTTTTCTTTATTTCTTTTTTTTTCCGCAATCTTGTCTCTCTCCCTCTCTCTCTCTTTCTATCTCGAACACCTTGCACCACCATCAATGACCAACCACAACCGCCTTTCACCACCATCGAACCACCCTCTACAATCTGAATCGCTGAGAACCTTATTTAAGAAAAAGATTTAAACGCCGCTCGTGAGATCGCGTTCTTAGCTTAGGAAACAGAGTTCTTAATCAGCGGCTTCGATCAAATCATTGCCATCACTGAGGTCTTAATCGCCATCGTAAACATATCAACAATAACCGCTGCAACCACCACTGGTACGTCATTCTCCAGATCGATATCCACCGTAGGACGATTCAGAGCTTATCAAACAACAATACAATTGTCTCACTCTCCTCCATCATCCAGATAATAACAAATCCACCGTATGGTCGAATCCCACAACCCATTGCATGTTGTTTTTGCGTTTTTGGAACAAAACAAAATAAGTTTTACTTTTAACCGATGAAATCTTTTAATGCTTTTCAAGAGAGGGAAAACGGTTGATTTTGTCTTCTAAGTAATTTTGGATAGAGAAAATGATGAGATGATGAAGATTGAAGGAAGAATTGGGAAAGAGGGTGGGTTAGTGAAAGGAGGAGTTGGTTGAAGATGGTGGTGATGGATCCCACAAAGAATGGTTTGAGGGGGTTAATTAGGTGAGGGGGTTGGGTTGGGCCATTTGAATTTATAAACGGTTTTTTGTTTTAAATATTTTTATTGATAGTAAGGGTAATTTTGTCATTTCACATCACTTAATCGAGAAAATTAACCCTCATCCACGTTAGGGACTATATGAGAAACGAGTGTGCAAAAGGTGAGGACTATAGGTGCAATTTTATAAAGTTAGAGACTAAGATGGTGTTTGTTTTTCTAAAAAAGATCTGCGCAGGCTCTTTTGTCTGCGCCGCGCAGACCATGCGCAGACATTGCTATCTGTAGACTGTTTGTTTTTCCGAAGACGTTTCATTAAAAAACGTCTGCGCGAGCTCTTCTTGGTGCAGACTTGGCCCAACCACTTCTAAGATCTTCTAAAGTACGAAGAGGGTTAAACACCATCACCACCACCACCACCACCACTGTCCATTACCCCCACCACCGTCCACCACCCACCGTTCACGTCCACCACCACCACCCACCACCATCGTCCGTATACCACTACCAGTTTATTTTAAAAGTCTACATACGTTAAAAAAAAACAAACAACCTTCTTTTTACAGACTGCGAAAGTTTGGTCCGCCTCTTCTTATACAGATGTCTGCAGACCGCAAACATTTTACCTCTTAAAAACAAATAGCACCTAAATGTGAAATTTCACCGAAGTATAGGGACTATCCCTGTATTTATTTTTCTTTTCAAAAAAAAAAAAAAAAAAAAAAAAACTAAGCCAATTTAATGGTAATTTCCATACTATAAATAAGCAACTCCTTTGTGTTTTATGGAGTTGTACCCCTAGCATGAGGAGTTTTCCATTTTTTTTTATTTTTCACTTTTAATCGCTAAAATCTTTTTCATTTTAACTATTTTGATTTTTATACTTCAACCCAAAGCTTCTCATATTTTACAACTTAACTCTAATACTTTTTTTATTTTCAACTTTGGTGCCCCATACTTTTCATCTTTTTGCAAGTTTTTCGTTTAAGTTTCGTTCTATATTTTACAAGTTAACACGCCACAACGTACGTGTGGGGTTCAACGTTTCTTCGTCTATTTTTTCTTGTTTTACAGACCCGTCGCAAAACGTCTATTTTTTTCTGTTTGGCAGGTTTGTCACAACGCGCGGGTCCTAGACCAACTTAGTTGTTTTTTCTATGTTTTACGTTTCGGTCTAATTTCTTTACATTAACATGCCGCAACGGGCGTATGTGGTTCAAAGATTTTACTTTGCTTCTCGTTCGATGTTATTTTTTCTTTTTAATTTATTTTGTTTTTACGAGCTTTTCCGGTGTTGGTGATCACCGACAGTGGTGTAGCATTGGTGCAACGCGTGGATGTCTTAATACTAGTTAAGATCAATTTCATAATAAGTAAAAATGTAAGAGAAGAAGATCAATTTCATAATAAGTAAAATGTAAGATAAGTTATGAACCCGAGTCATGCCTTATATTTTAATGAACTCCTTGAAAAATATAGAAAAAAGATCAGTCTCATATATTTTATATAAAGTGAAAGCGTGGAAGAAATCATTTTGGTCTCTTTCAAAGAATCATTGCAAATAGGGGTGAAAGTGTTTGTAGTTATAATATACTAATACCTCCAATTTTTGTATATTATTTAATGTGTGTTTTTATGAGTTTTGGTAAGCTAAAAATAGATTAAAACTGCTTATAATTGTTTGGTTGATTAGCCATGATTGAAGAATTGATATAATCTCATAGGTTTAAGAAAAAAATCACTGAGATAACCATATGATCAGAACAGACTTTTTGAATTGTAACAAAACTGATCATATAGATAATAACACAGTTTTAGTTTTCACCATTTAACACCTATGAGTTCGTAGAAACTAGTTATATTCAAACTAGTTTCTACGAACTCATAGGTGTTATAATTGAAAACATACTTGATATATTTAAATTTGAGTGGTTTCTGTTATCATAAAAAAATATGGATGGTTTTAAGTTTTTAAAGTAACATTGATAATTATTGGTCGGAAAATTCAATAAAATATGAAAATGTAAGAACGAAGTTTCTAAATTTTAATATTATATAGAAAATCATGGTCCCTTTCAAATATTGTTGCAGATTGCCAAATGGGGATAAATCAAAAGCTGCTTTGTGTTTGCGCAAAGATATCGATCGACTGAAAAGTAGCAAACAAAATCCGATAACATGAACACGAAGGCAGCGTCAGTCGCAGCCGCCACGGAGAACAGCAAGGTAACTAGAAGTCTCAGATGGTCTCTAGCTGGAATGACTGCTCTTGTCACAGGCGGTACACGTGGCATTGGCTATGCTGTCGTAGAGGAACTCGCGGAGCTTGGGGCAGCCGTACACACCTGCTCTCGCAACCAGGAGGAGCTTAATCGACGTTTACAAGAATGGTCCACCAAAGGCTTCAACGTCACAGGATCCGTCTGCGACGCATCATGTCATCCTCAACGCCAACAACTTCTAGAAAAAGTCTCCTCCATTTTCAATGGAAAGCTTAACATTCTGGTATATTTTTTATTTTAGGCGCGCTTTTTTAAACCAAGATTATTTATACCAGAAAATGGGGATAAAACTACAAAAGATATTAGAGCATTCACATCCATTCCATCAAAGTATGTCTGTGGAGTTTTTATAATATAAAGAGTATAAAAAGTGGTTGTGAGTGGAGGAGAGAGAAAATGTTACTGTTCTTCTGTATATTTGGGGGGACACTGTTCACCCCCTATAATTTTTTAATATATTTTGAAAGTGGTTGTGAGTAGAGGAGAGAGAAAAGGTAATGATAAAGGTATAAAAGAATATTATTTAATTGAAAAGAAGAGAGAAAATATAGTGTTTTTTAGTTAATTTAAGGTGAAAATATGGTGGAATGGATGTGAATGCTCTTAGTTGTGTATTTCTTTTAGGATCTCTCAGACTTACTTTCATGTAGATAAATAATGTTGGGACAAACATATTTAAACCTACTATAGAGTATACTTCAGAAGAGTATTCGACGCTTATGGCTACCAATTTCGAATCCTGTTTCCATTTTTGTCAACTTGCACATCCTCTTTTAAAGGCTTCTGGTGTCGGTAGCATTGTTTTCATGTCGTCGGTGGCGGGTCAGGTTCATGTGTTTTCGGGATCAGTCTATGGAGCCACTAAAGGTATGTTTTTTCCAGACCCATTTGAGGTTATGAAGACTACTTACTATATTCCATCATGAAAGACTACAATTTATCTGCCAACAACAGGTGCAATTAATCAGCTTACAAAGAATTTAGCATGTGAATGGGCCAAAGATAATATTCGGGTTAATAGTGTGGCACCATGGTTCATCAAAACCCCACTTGTCGAAAGTGTAACATACTTTCCCATACTCTCTTTCTCCACCATATTTTTACGTTTAAGGTGTAAATATATTTAACTGAAATAGTTTGTTTTGTGAAGATGCTAAGCGATAAACACTTTTTGGATAGAGTAATATCTGCAACTCCATTGGAACGTCCTGGAGAAGCAAACGAGGTTTCATCAATGGTGGCATTCCTCTGTATGCATGCTGCTTCGCATATCACCGGACAAACAATTGTTGTGGATGGAGGATTTACGGTTAATGGTTTCCCATGATCCCAATTCCTTTTTATGTTTATGTCTACGTACTTTGGTAATGATCTGTATTCGTTCCTATGTTTAATAATGGATCATAGTCTATTTGGTATTTTTATGATTTTTGTTTAAGGTTGAGTTTTAGTTTGGAGAAGAGGCATGCATGGGTCGATTTTGGTTTAATCCTAATCACAACTGTGATTTTGGTTTCAGGAAACGCGTTAGTTTTCGCTTTTCGGTTTTATGCATGGGTTTACTTCAGTTACGAGGTGATTGTTAGTTATACATTTGGGCTTAAAATGTTTTTATTAATCGCTTATAATTATTAAATTTGGTTATGAAAATTTTGGCCCAAAATAATAAATTTTGCTTGAAATCGACAAAGAACATTCAAGCAAGTTTGGTGCGGTTTGATTCCTAGTTTATGTTGGACTTACAAAAGAAGAGATGGTATTCAAAAGCCAAAACATGACCCACTGATCAAGAAATAAACAGTAGAATAAGCATTCTCCTCTCAAAGATAGTGAATCTTGAACACTAATCTGAACATCTGTTGAAGACATGCTAACATCTGTTCAAGCCTTGGAACCAGTGTTGAAGAAGAACCAAGCACTGATCATGGCCAAAGCCCTGTTGAAGCAAAGCTCTTTCAAGAAGACCAAACATATGTTTTGGCGAAACAGATGTTTGGACAAAGCAACAGCGGTTCAAATATTAGAGGTTTCAACGATACAACAATACTTGCTTTGTAATAGACTTTTCATGTAATAGTTCAGATGTTAGATCTCGCCAAATGTCTACGTACTTTGGTAATGATCTGTATTCGTTCCTATGTTTAATAATGGATCATAGTCTATTTGGTATTTTTATGATTTTTGTTTAAGGTTGAGTTTTAGTTTGGAGAAGAGGCATGCATGGGTCGATTTTGGTTTAATCCTAATCACAACTGTGATTTGGTTTCAGGAAACGCGTTAGTTTTCGCTTTTCGGTTTTATGCATGGGTTTACTTCAGTTACGAGGTGATTGTTAGTTATACATTTGGGCTTAAAATGTTTTTATTAATCGCTTATAATTATTAAATTTGGTTATGAAAATTTTGGCCCAAAATAATAAATTTTGCTTGAAATCGACAAAGAACATTCAAGCAAGTTTGGTGCGGTTTGATTCCTAGTTTATGTTGGACTTACAAAAGAAGAGATGGTATTCAAAAGCCAAAACATGACCCACTGATCAAGAAATAAACAGTAGAAGAAGCATTCTCCTCCCAAAGATAGTGAATCTTGAACACTAATCTGAACATCTGTTGAAGACATGCTAACATCTGTTCAAGCCTTGGAACCAGTGTTGAAGAAGAACCAAGCACTGATCAAATGGCCAAAACCCTGTTGAAGCAAAGCTCTTTCAAGAAGACCAAACATATGTTTTGGCGAAACAGATGTTTGGACAAAGCAACAGCAGTTCAAAGATCACAGGTTTCATCAATACAACAATGTAATAGTTCAGATGTTAGATCTCAACAAATGTTTGTTAACAGCCTTTGCGCCGTCATCATGTCCAGCCAATTTGATAGCCATTGCATTCCACTAAAATTCTTAATTTATCCTTATGAACTCTGTCGACTTCATGAACCTATCACCTATGGAGTGAGGCTTGTGCATAATTTATTTCATTCAATGGCATTCGTTTTGCATTTGTTACTGCACAAAACAAAAGTGAACATATTAATTGCGATATTAATGTCAAGTTTTATTTTTATTTCTTTTCGTTCACCATAATCTTCACAAGACATCTAATTCTTAAATTGCAATTAGTTAATGATTATAATTTGACTTTCCACATTGCAAACTTTTATAATTCATGATTAATGCATTTATTTCTTATAAATTTCATGATTCAATCTCATATATATTTCATAGCTACTTTTTTTTTTGAACGGCCGACAAAAGATTTTTATTCATTGTAGCAAGGAGCTACCACCAAATATACAACGTTTGAAACCAAAAACCTTAATACATCACCAAACTATTACATTAGGTCAAATTGCTTAAATTAAAATGACTCCATTCCTCCCAAGATAATGACGCCACTTTTGCCCTGCTTTTAACCCATAAAAACGTCATTGACTTGACCTCGTCCAAGTTTCTCGTCGTGTTTGGGATGACTTGTCTAAAAACGACATCATTTCTCGACTTCCAAATACTCCAAAAAGTCACCAAGACAAGAGCATGTATTACTTTCCTAGTTTTCCTCGAAGCCGAACTCGAACCATGGAGTGAAAGCAGATCGTTAATTCCAAACGCAATGATCGGTGGGATTCTGCACCATGCCGCCAAATTCTGCCATATGGATTGTGCAAAATGACACGAGACAAAAATGTGATCACATGTTTCCTCATAATCTCCGCAGAAAACGCAGAAGTGATTCTGAACCGGGATATTTCGTCTAACCAGAGCCGACTTTGTCGGCAGCCTTTCCATCTCCGCTCGCCATGCTATTATACCGACTTTCTTGGGCACCCAGTTATTCCACTCAAAAATCCGCTCGGGCCTGACTCGATTAACAGAGCTAAGCAGTTTTTTAACACTTGAAACAGAAAACATACCATCCTTCTCATGGCACCACTTCCATACATCTGGGCCGCCTAAACTGGCCCAACCTTCAATCATAATTAACAAAAGTTGAAGCTGATCTGCGGCTTCAGAAGCAAGTGCAGGCCGAGACCAAGCCCAGCAAAAATTCAGCCCAGAACTACCTCGAACGCACCGGTCGGCTACCATGCATTGTTTTTCCGATTCTTCCTTGAACAGGGCTGGAAATTTAACATATAGAGGCAGTTGATCTAACCATATATCCAACCAAAAAAACACATTATTCCCGCTGCCCACTACCGCTGAAAAATCCTGGTATAAATCGATATTGGCATACAATAATGACTTCCTAACGCTGTGAATACTTTTCCACGGGCCCGGTAATGAAACCTTCACCGGGATGTCGTTCCATTCCCTTGTCCTATGATGAACTGCCCAAATAACCCGACGCCACAACCCACTTTTTTCTGTTTTGAACCGCCACCACCATTTCGCCAACATAGCCAAGTTTGCATCCCTGAGAGATCCAAAACCCAACCCCCCATATTCCACCGGCCCAATCGTTTTATCCCAAGCTACCCAGTTCATTTTCGCCTTCTCTACTGACCCTCCCCAAAAAAATACCCGTCTAATCTTGTCTAACTCATCAATAACTTTAATTGGTGCTTTAAACAAAGAGAAATAGTAGGTTGGTAGTGAGTTTAACACCGATTTAATAAGTGTTATTCTCCCGCCGTAGGAAAGTGTTTTGGCTTTCCATATTGATAGTCTACTTTTGAATGTATCGAGCACCGGCTTCCAATTCCGAGCTAAATTCATATTCGCTCCTACCATTAAGCCAAGGTGTTTAAACGGAAACGTACCTTGTCTACATCTAAGAAGGCGAGCCGCGTCTTGAACCTCCTCTTCACCAACTCCCACACCAAAAATGCTGCATTTAGCTAAATTTACTTTCAGCCCGGAAGCTAGGTAGAAGCATCTCATAATCCGTCTCAAATTGACGGCATTCGCCCTCGACCACTCGCCAACAAACATTACATCGTCTGCATATAACAAATGAGATAGGACTTGCCCCTCATTAGAGAAATTAATCCCTTTAAACAGACCAATAGACACTGCTTTTTTCATTATTCCTGTGAGGGCCTCCATAACGATGACAAATAAGAAAGGTGAGAGCGGATCACCCTGCCGGAGACCCCTAGAACAGTCAAACTCTCTCGTTGGTGACCCGTTTACCAGAACGGAGGCTCTGGCAGAGTATAGCGTGGCCATAACCCATCCCCTCCACCTGCTTGGAAAGTTCATTTGCGCCATAATCGAGTTGAGAAAACCCCAGTTAACTGAGTCATAAGCCTTGTTAAAGTCTACTTTAAAGAACATCCCGATTCTCTTTGTTTTCTTTAACCAACTGAGCACTTCATTAAGAATAAGTGGTCCGTCCATGATGTTTCTTCCGGCCATAAACGCTGATTGCTGCTCTGAGATCAATTTACCCAGAAGCCCTTTTAGCCGATTCACCAGAACCTTTGAGATCACTTTGTTGATCACACCAATTAGACTAATTGGCCTAAAGTCCACCGGACCCGTCGGGTCTTTTATCTTAGGGATCAAGGCTATGAAGGATGAGGTGCAGCTTTTATTAAGGTAACCTGTTTCATAAAATCGATTAAAAAGTTTCACGAAATCCTCACGGAGCCCCGACCAACACCTTTTAATGAACTTAAAATTGAAGCCATCCGGTCCTGGTGCTTTATCCCCATCACACTCCCATATTGCTTCTTTAATTTCCTCCACAGAAAACGGACACTCCAGCATAGCTGCCTCATTATCCGAAATGGTAGCCAGATTTGGACATACCAATTCCGGTCTATTAGGCATTGGTTCCTTGAACTGATGATCGAAAAATTCAAACAATGCTTCCTTAATAGCCAAAGGGTTCGTAACCCATACCCCATCAATCAACAACCCATTCAATCTATTTGTAGAGATATTCGCGTTTATTATGTGATGGAAGTATGCAGAATTTTCATCCCCGTCTATGGCCCACTTGGATCGCGATTTTTGCCTCATATCTAGTTGCTTTAATCGGTCAAATTCTGCCACATAGTTCTTGCACTCGGCTCTTTCCGCCAGCTCTTCTTCCCGGAGCAATCTTTCCTCCGCCAAACTTTCAATACTAACCAATCTCCTCTTTTTCAACCCATACATACCCTCTCGAGCTTCCTTTTCCTCTTTTAGCCAGGCCTTGATTTTATTTTTTAACCACCTCAACTTAATAGCTAGAGCAAGATCCTCCGGACCTGAAAATGAAAAATCCATACAGATCTGTTCTGCATAGTTAGCAAAGCCCGGGTACTCAAACCAGGAGTTAAAGAACCTGAAAGGTATATGACCAAAATCAGACTGAACTGTTGACAGGACAATTGGCCGATGATCCGATGCACCTCTGTCTAAGGCAAGAACCGCTGCATTAGGCCACTGCTCCCTAAACCCCAAACATACCAGAAACCGATCCAGTTTACTAAGCTTTTTCCCATTGTCTGATATGTATGTGAAACTTCCCCCGCCCATGTTATATTCCACCAACCCAGCAGAAAGAATGAACTGATTAAAAGCTTCAGCGTTTGCTTCAGAGAATTCTGAATTCATACGCTCACTCGCAGCCCGCACCTCGTTAAAATCACCCATCACCACCCATAATCCCTGTAATGTGTTTCTTACACCTAAAATTTCTGACCACACTGCCCGCCTACTAGCAGCCTCATTGGGAGCATACACATTTATGTAATTAATTCTACTTCCTGAGGGCAACAAATAACCAGAAACTACAATAAAGAACCTGTTTCGGATTATGTCAACACACCTGAATATAGCCGGGCTCCAAAGGCATGCCAGACCCCCTGATCTACCATGTGAATTTACCGTGGCTAGATGAAACTCGGCCCTGCCCCATAACTGACTGAACATGAACGAATCAGAATCTTGCAGCTTCGTTTCCTGAATGGCAATAAAGTGTAACCCATGACTAGTCTTGAGACCCCGAATCCATTCCGACTTCCGACTATTCCTGACCCCCCTAATATTGATTGACAGACAATTCATCGAGAACCGTTTTGAACACCTTCATCAACAATAAGCGTCTCTGTCTCTGTCACGAAACCATTCAGATCCAAACCAATAAGGGACCCAACCCTAATTGTATCCTCTAACTCTTCATCGATATCCCTGTTCGGAGCAGGAAATCTCGAGCCTTCCTCATGCCCAACACCCAAGCTATTACCCTCTGGCTCCATGTTACCTGTTTGGACAATTTCAGGAACAGAACCCTCATTAGGGATCGAGGGGGTTGTACTATTAGTACCCGCATTCTCCCGCATAGGAGTGTTTAGATCCAAAGGTTCACCGTTATTAATTCCAGAATGATTGAAAATACGCTGTGGAGGACCTTGTGTTGACCCAATGGATGGTGGGCTCCTTTCACCTCTGTTTCTTTTACCCAAATTAATTACCGACATTGGGCCCAAATCTACCTGCCCATCATCTGGGCCGTTATGATGAGTATCAGGTCCAGTAACAAAAGGCCCAGAGTTTTGCATTCCCTCAATATTCACACCTGGCCCACCACAATCAACTTTGTCTGACTGACCAGTAGTCGGCGCATGCAGATCATCCGGCACGTGCATCTCCCCTATCTCTTCCCCATGCAATTCTTGAAAACCCACGTTAGCATTAAAACTCCCCGACTCTTGGGCTACCGGCGACTCCTGCTTTCCAACTGATTGTTCATCGATTACCGGTGCACCGTCCGGCCGTTCTCTTTTCCGATCATCCTCCTGACTCCGATCTATGTTGTCCATTTCTTGCCTAAGCTCACCTTCCTCTAAGTCCTCCAAATCTTCTAACTCCACGTCTTCCGATTCCATGTCTGAATCCGAGTTCGATTCAAAATCATTATCCTGGGAATCCATCACTGAATCATCATCCTTATCTGGCTGCCAATGGTTATTAGACTCCACTACCCAGATTACGGTTGTTCTATTGTTCCACTTAATGACCACCGCTTCTTCAATCTTGGACGCTTGGGCCGTAATTACCTTAACCGATGCCAGGGAATTATCTTCATTCTGCCACGAAAACGACGATTTTTCTACGACTTCCCCAAATAAACCCCCTATGTTATCAAACAGAGTGTTATCGCGGATAATGAACGGTACACCTGTGATGTTGAGAGTTACCATCCTGCTAAAAGGAATATCCTCCCCCAACCATAAGTGGTATTTTGAGAACATTTTTTTGAAAAAGCTGGCATATAGATCCATGCACGTACTGGCCATTACTTTATCCCTGAAGGTTAACAAATATGTCACACCACCGACGAACGATAAACCCACTTCCATCATACCTTCATTCTCCATTGCCTGTTTCATATTCCTTAGTGACATGACTTCTTTGGCATACCCGATTACTGACCTCCCAATACAATGAAGGGGATATAATGAGCCTTTCCCTTGTACAGAAATTACTTTATTCCCATGACATTCTTCCACAGGTTTTCCTTTAAACAAATCCGCATATGACCTACCCTCATGGATACCCGATGCACGATTAGGACCTTGAACATCTGGCTGTTGGGGGTTTTGGGGGCATTCAGCATGCCTGTTGACTCCCGAGTTATTCCTGTTGTTTTGCTGCCCGTTTTTCATCCTCCATTCACAACGACCCATCATATCTGGGGCATATGTTATCTTTTTATGCTCTTTATCATACTTGGCTAAAGAGACTGTAACCTTCATATCAAACATCCTAACAGAATTCATTGACACCAATGTTTCTTTCATGTTCACCACTCCCATATACCGTACAAATCCAAAACACCTGCCTCTGGAGTCTCTTTTTCGTGCCACGTAAACATCTGATACAAACCCAAACGGCCGGAATGCCCTCCACATGATATTTCTTGTGACTTTATCCGAGATATTCTGTACTAAGAAGGTCCATTCCACACCGTCTCCCCTACTTCGGTTGTTCTTCCGGTTTTGAACTTCATGCCACGGACCACCATAATCACGTTCTTCCCCACCGACTTCCGGCGGCGTCATTTCTGATTCTAACCCAACCAAACTAAACACGGAACACTCCTAACCCCTCGAGAAAAACAATCGAAACAATGGCGACTAGACCCTAAGGGTGTTAATGGGATTCGAATCGATCTAGCTCAACTATACTCAGATAGCCGCGACCAATATCAGACCCGCTAAGCCCCGAAGAGATCGAGAAACCACTGTGGGAATTGAGGGAATAGGAGGTTCAACTACGTACTCTGAAAAGATGGAAGACGACCGAGTGACGGAGATGCAAGGTCAAGATAGAAAGCAAGGTGCAGACCGAACCTACAAAGGGAGATTCGGGACCTCACACGCTATGTCGACGGGCAAAACTCCGGCTACACTCCGGTGACTCTTCGGCTGCTCGAGAGAAAAGCAATATATTTTTTGTATTTATCTTGTAACAATGTATATTTCATAGCTACTAAATAACAAAACTGATAAAAGTAGTATCTTTTGTAGCAATATCAAATAAACTAAAGTGTACTTAAAATGTACCGATCATAGGGGTGAATGGCGAAGGGACCAACACTATAACTTGAAGCGATAGTCGTGGAATGAAGGTCAATAGTGTTTGTCAATGTGAATATTAAAGAAGGAAAGAGGAACGATGCATAAACTCAGTTGGAATAGGGTTTCCTATTTTAATTGTTAGGGTAATAAAATGTATAAATGTTTAGATAAAATAAAAGTACAAAAATGAACGAATGTTCACGAACACGTTACCAAACGTTCACGAACACAATCGAACGAACGAGATCCCTGTTCATGTTCGTTCATTTAACTAATCGAACGGAAATTCTTGTTCATGTTCATTCATTTAGTAAATGAACAAACATAAACAAACGTCCCACCGAACGGTTCACGAACTGTTCGTTGAATGTTTGGTTCGTTTTAGGGCAGCAAACGCACCGAACGAACAAGACCTTGTTCGTCTTCGTTTATTAAGAAATATACGTGTTCACGAACTGTTTATGAACACTTACCGAACGAGATTTATGTTCGTGTTCGTTTGTTAAAGAAATGAACTTGTTCATGTTCGTTTGTTTTTGTTTGTTAATTTTACGCAATGAACGAAAATGAAGGTTGATTAACAAAAATGAGCATAAGCTAATGTTCATGAACACAATTGTAAACAAACGAACACAAAGAAACATTCATGAAAAAGAATATATAATACGTTGACAATAGTTAAATATTTTATTTGTTGGAGTTTTGAAGTATTTAAATAAAATATAGAAATTAAAAACACTAATGAACTATTGAACATAAACGAATACATTACCGAACGTTCACGAACATAAACAAACGAATGACCTTTGTTTATGTTTGTTTATTTAACTGAACGAACGGAATTTCTTGTTCGTGTCCGTTTGTTTAATAAACAAACAAACGCAAACAAACTTCTCGCTAAACAGTTCACAAACTATTCGCCGAACGTTTGGTTCGTTTACAGCCTTAGTTCGTTTACAGCCCTACCGGTAAGTGTTGTTTAGCTAAAGCTCTAAATAATTGTGCAAAATGACTATATTACCCCTCTAAACTATTTTGTTTTGAATGAAATGTATCTGGTGTTTGGCGGGTGGTGATGGTTGTTGTTGGCGTAGGCGCTGGTGGTAGGTGGTGGTTAGTGGTGACAGGTGGTGGCGGTGCTTGGCGGTGACAGGTGGTGGTTGGCAGTGGTTATGGTGGTTGGCGGTGTTTGTCATGGGTGATGGATGATGGTGGTAGTGTGTGGTGGTGGTTGGCGGTGTTTGCCATGGGTGGTGGGAGTGAACAGTGGTGGTGGCAGCTAGAGTTTTAGGGTTAATGAAATTTATTAAGGCAAGAGTAATTATATGGCTTGACCAATTGGTATCATCTCATTACTTAATAATTAGGAGGTCAACTCAACGATTAAGAGGTGTTAATCGGCCTTAAGCCAATTTAAGGGTAATCAAGATCAATTTCAAGATAAATTATGAAGTAGTAGTCGCATGGGTTCGATTCCCACAAAGGGGGTTTTCCTAGATTTATTGGGTTTCCTCCAGAATTGGTGTATAGGCATTATTGCCTAGTGGAGATGGATATGATCGGGTGGTTCTGTTGATGGCACGATTGTCACACCCCGATTTCCACGTGTATCACCGGTGGGCCTGGTAGGGAATTACCGTGACGTAGTTGGCAACAATATAGTCAAACCACACAATATATAAATGCACAGCGTAAGCATAAAGATAAATATATTTCAACCTTTGAATGTAATATCAAAGTATCACGATTGTCGAAATATAATCCACAGAGGATCAAAATAAAATATAAGTATTGTTCAACAGACGTAGGCATCTTAAGCTTGCGAGACTCTTTATTGATGCTAAGGAGAAATATCCAGCCAATTACGCTTAGAACCTGCATTTAATCTTTTTGGGGAAAATACGTCAGTTTACACTGGTAAATACATTCAACCGACACTTTTGTAAAATGTTTAATAAAATTGATTTGAATGCACAAGGCACAAACTCTTTATAACTTGAGATAATTTATAATTAAATCTTGTAAAAGAATTACATGTTTACTATGCGTTCGGTTGCCCGGGTCGTGCCGGGTTAAAGGTTAATAGACTCGCCACAAAGCATAAAGCCGTGGCAGGAAAACCAACGGTTATACCTTTAATAATAATATAGACACATTACGGGTGTACGCCTACACCCGTGTGTCGGGGTCGTGGCCATTTCGTAAAATGATGCCAAGGATATCCGGGACATGGTCATTAAGCTCCCAAAGGCGTAAAGCCAACAAAACAAGTTTTTTAAACGGGTCACATTGATAATACCCAACTACTAATGAGTTGGGGTCAATTGCTCGACCAAGCGGTATTTTAAATACCGTAACCCAAGCCCGTATAACGGAAAATAAGTTAAAAGTATTTACCTGAGCAAGTATTAATCCTTAATTAACAATGCAAGTTTCTTTTACTGGTCTCCTATTCTGGAACGAAGGTTTAAATCAACCTATTAGAATCCTAACGGGTCTTTAATTTAGCCTTAGCTTAGACCGGTCAGTTTTAGAGGATATTTACGGTTTAATCGCGTGAAGGGCGAAAACCGGGAATGGAATGTGATTCGCACCCAACAAGTTTGAAGACTTGTTTTATATGGGTAATATAATCACACTCTGGATTTTGAGGTCAAAACAATAAGGTTTGACCCGTTTCGGCTAGTTCATGTAAACTAGTTACATAAGCCGAACCGTGCGCGCAAAAAGGCGTAACGGGTAACCGTAAGAGTCCTACACAAGTTTCCTAAGTCGATATGCTTTAAAGAGGTTGTGGTACCAGTAGGATACCTTCCATAATGCCCGTAACGAGTTTTAATCCAATATTTGCCCCGTAGGGGTATTTCGGTCATTTAAAAGATTATAAAAGAGGTTTCTGAGTTCTACAGGAAATCTGAGTTTTCCGAACAGTTTATAAAGTCCAAAATACTCTATTTATTATTTAAAGTCAGTAGCAACTGGAATCGGGTCAAAAGACCATGTAGAACTCAAGTTATGTCCGAAAAGGGTATATTCGGTATTTACCGAACCGATGCCATAACCGCAGGTTATGAGCAGGTTAAAAATAATTAAAAATCTTTAAAAATTTCAAAATATTATTTTACATCAGTGTGTAAAAGGTTTGGTGTCGAAATTTGGGTTTAGATAGGCGTTATGCTAATTGCGCCGTTTAATTATTAAAGTTTCCGTAATTGCGCTATTTAGCATAACTCCCATTCTAGACCTCGGATTGACGTGAAATTTTAGGGACATGCTTAGAAATCAGTAACTAAGATTTTTGTCCTTTCACATGTCCAAAATTCTCGTTTTAAAGTGACAAGGGCGTTACGGTCAACTTTTAAGCATTTAACGGAAATGTGCTAAAGACTCGGACAAACAACGAACCGGTCACAGAGGGTTATGCCATCATGTAACCTAGTCCTAATAGAGTCCTAAGGCATATCTAAATCATACCATAACGGGTCAGAACTGAAGTCAAAGCAAAAGTCAAAGTTTTGCGACTTTCGGTTCCAAACCGAGTCAAAACAGTAAAAGGTCGGATCAAACAAGCTTAGACTAGTTAATATACTTATTATCATGTTATATGAGTGTTAAAACAGGTTACACGCCATCTACATTACTGATTATGCATAAAATCGCAAAATAGCATTCTGTTGACTTTTTCTAAGCAAGTTTGACTCGACATTCGGACTAGTTAGAGTGGGAATCAGAGGGTGCCCTTTAAGGGGTTTAATGCCCGCATGATTACCAACATATAACTACCTTTGATTCGACAAACCACTGGACCATTTGTGATTTATCGTCAAGTCAATCGTTAATTACGACGGATTGACTTTTAGGCTATAACTAAGCAAAAACTAAACCACAAAGGGTTGGGCATACTTACAGAAGCTTGGTGCACGACCAGAGATGTTAGAAGAATGCTCTTGAGCTCCAGAAGTGATCAAGAAAGCAGGTTTGAGGTGTGTTTCATTTGTGTGCATTACATTGCCTTTTATAGTGAAAATTGGAGCACAAGATCATCACAACTAAGTCTATAATTGCTCATGGATGATCAGCAGCTGTCCCTGAGTGCTAGGGGACATGTAGGGGGCGCCCATGCTGCCATAATTGCTCCCAAGGTCGGTTAAAGCATCAAACATTGAATCTGTGCATGTTTTCTGCATCTGCTACCTTGACACGGCCCGCATTAAGGATCAGGCTAGGCTCACGCGGGCAGCCTGAATCCTTATGTCAGGAACCGGATCTTCATATGGCTCGCGGCCCGCCTGAACTTCCTTGTTTCTCTAATGCGGGCCGCATGAGGCCTGTAATTCAAGATTTTCAAATCTTTTGCCATTATTAGCGTGACCTTTCGGTTTCGAAGGGGTAACTTTGCGATTTGGGCCTCGATTAATTACGAATAAGGGCCTCGTGACTTTTACCCGCGCCGTTAAGTCCTCGGTTAGTTTAATTACTATCCAAAAAGCCTTATCTTTCATTGTTGACGCTTCTAACCCCTTGCATACGGAATTGATCATAACTTTCTCGTTTTAACACGGAACTTCGTGAAATTTATATCGTATATTCTAGTGAGCGTAATTTACTGTTACAAAGCCTCAGGTATGTTAAAGGGTCACTCAGAGGTATAACTTAAACATGTTGACACAATTAACCACTGTAGTTTGTAATCTCTCACTTTCTTCCGTATTTCGTTCCGTACGATCCATGATTTATCCGTTTGAAGGTACGAGCATCATTTAGGGTTACTGTACAATGTATTCATCCCTCGTTGACATTTTTAACCCTCGAATTTACATACTTTCCATGTTTGTCAACTTTAGTCCTTTATTCTGTATTTAATACCACGTGTAAACTCAAGACACGTGTCAATACATTATTGGACGCAAAATTTCAAGGTGTTACATCCTCACCCCCTTATAAGAAATCTCGACCTCGAGATTTATTGGAATAGATGAGGATACTTCTCCTTCATCGTGGACTCTACCTCCCACGTGTACTCGGGACCTCTACGGGTATCCCATTTCACTTTCACAATAGGTATATACTTCTTGCGAAGTTTCTTAACCTGTCGATCCTCGATCGACACAGGTTTCTCAACGAATTTTAAGCTCTCTTCGATGTGTACATTTGTATGCGGTATAACCAGTGATTCGTCAGCGAAACACTTCTTCAGGTTACAGATGTGGAACACATTGTGGATACCACTGAGCTCTTCCGGTAAGTTTAATTTGTAGGCAACCGATCCGACACGTTCGATTACCTCGAAAGGTCCAATATATCTCGGGCTTAGTTTGCCTTTCTTACCGCATCGCATCACCCCCTTCCAGGGTGATACCTTAAGTAATACCTTGTCGCCTACTTCGAAATTGAAAGGCTTACGCTTCAAATCCGCGTAGCTCTTCTGCCTGTCTCGGGCAGCTTTCAATCGATCGCGAATTTGGACAATCTTGTCCGTTGTTTCGAATATTATATCAGGTCCTGTCATTTGGATATCTCCAACTTCTGCCCAACAAACGGGCGTTCTACATTTTCTTCCATATAAAGCTTCAAAAGGTGCAGCCTTGATGCTTGTATGGTAGCTGTTGTTATAGGAGAATTCGACTAATGGTAGGTGGTTATCCCAACTACCACCTAAGTCGATTGCACATGCACGAAGCATGTCTTCTAACGTTTGGATTGTACGCTCACTCTGTCCATTAGTCTGAGGGTGGTAAGCCGTACTGAAATTCAAACGTGAACCCAAAGATTGTTGGAAGCTTCTCTAGAAGTGTGATGTGTATCTGGTATCTCTATCCGAGATGATAGACACATGCACTCCATGAAGGGCTACAATCTTGTCTACAAACAACTGGGCTAATATATCGGAGCTATGAGTCTCCTTTATGGGTAGGAAATGTGCTGAATTGGTCAGTCTATCAACTATTACCCATATTGTATCGTTTCCCTTCTTTGTCTTTGGTAATTTGGTGATGAAATCCATCGTCATCATTTCCCATTTCCACTCGGGGAGTTCAGGCTGTTGTAGCAAGCCTGACGGCTTTTGATGTTCAGCCTTTACTTGTCCACAAGTCAAGCACTTTGCTACATAGGTAGCTATAGTCTTTTTCAAGCCTATCCACCAAAAATTCGCCTTTAAGTCCTGGTACATCTTATCAGCACCAGGATGAACGGAATATCGGGAACTATGGGCTTCCTGAAGGATAACGTCACGAAGACCTCCATATACAGGAACCCATATCCTTCCATTCAATCTCAGAATTCCGTCCTTGCCACAGGATAACTGCTCCTCGGTTACCCCTAGCTTTTCGTTGGGATAGTTAGCTTCTGACACAACTTCTTTCTGTGCAGCTAACAATCGTTCATTCAGACTGTTCTTGATTTCAATGCTCTTGGCATTGATCCTTATCGGCTTCACTCTTTCTTTCCTGCTCAAGGCATCTGCGACTACATTGGCCTTGCCTGGATGGTATCTTATTTCACAGTCATAGTAGTTCAGAGTTTCTATCCAACGTCGCTGCCTCATATTCAGGTCTTTCTGATTGAACAGATGCTGAAGGCTTTTGTGATCAGAATAGATCACAAATTTAATGCCATAAAGGTAATGCCTCCAAAGTTTTAGTGCAAATACAACGACACCCAACTCCAAGTCATGGGTGGTGTAGTTCTTTTCATGCACTTTCAATTGTCGCGAAGCATAGGCAATCACCTTGCCCCTCTGCATAAGCACACAACCCATTGCGGTGTGCGATGCATCACAATACACGACGAATTCTTCCATTCTGTCTGGCAATGTCAACACTGGAGCATTGCTCAGCCTTTGCTTGAGGATATCAAAAGCTTCTTGCTGCTTAGGGCCCCAATCGAACTTTATTTTCTTTCTAGTTAAAGAAGTTAGGGGTGCAGCAATTCTTGAAAAGTTTTCGATGAAGCGTCTGTAGTATCCTGCTAGACCTAGGAAACTGCGAATTTCCGTAGGTGTCTTCTGCTCCTGCCAGTTCATGACAGCTTCAACTTTGGCGGGATCCACCTGGATGCCACGCTCGCTGACCACATGTCCAAGGAACTGGACTTCTCGTAGCCATAAATCACATTTAGAGAACTTGGCATAAAGCTTTTCTTGATGAAGTAGTTTAAGGATACATCGAAGATGCTTTTCTTGGTCAGCTTGACTCTTCGAGTAGATAAGGATGTCATCGATGAAGACAATGACAAATTTATCCAAATAAGGCTTGCAAACGCGATTCATGAGATCCATGAATGCGGCAGGTGCATTGATGAGTCCAAAAGGCATCACTAGGAACTCGAAATGACCATATCGAGTCCTAAATGCAGTTTTATGCACGTCTTCGTCCTTGACCTTCAATTGATGGTACCCTGACCTTAGGTCAATCTTGGAGAAGTATCTCGCTCCTTGCAACTGATCGAACAGATCGTCGATCCTGGGCAAAGGATACCTATTCTTGATCGTCACTTTGTTCAGCTCATGGTAATCGACGCATAAGCGCATCGAACCATCTTTCTTCTTGACGAAAAGGATTGACGCTCCCCAAGGAGATGAACTTGGTCTAACAAAACCCTTGGCTAGCAGATCATCTAACTGCGTCCTTAATTCCTTCATTTCCGTGTGTGCCAATCTATAGGGCGCTCTCGCAATAGGCGCGGCTCCTGGAATGATGTCGATGCTAAATTCTACTTGTCTGTCTGGTGGCAAACCAGACAGTTCTTCTGGGAAAACTTCAGGATAGTCGGAGATGACTGGGATGTCTTCAATTCTGGGTTTCTCCTCACCGATGATTACCTGTGCCATATAAATGACACATCCTTTCTTTAAACATCTGGATGCCTTTAGCATAGATACATGTGCAGGTAATCCATGTCGAGTATCTCCTTGGATGGTAAGTGGTTCTCCAGACAGAGTCTTGATTACCACTTGTTTCTGGTTACACACGATTTGGGCTTGGTTTTGCGATAACCAATCCATACCCAACACTACATCGAAACTAGCTAATTTAAAGGGTAACAAGGATAAAGGAAATGAGTGATTCCTAATGGATATAACACATCCATCTAAAACAGTTGAAACTGTCCCCATAGTAGGGCCGGCAATTTTACACGAATACACGAATACACGACACGAACCTACACGAAGTTAACAGGTATCATGTATGGCCATAACAGGTATCGTGTACCAAACAGGTAGACACGATATTACCTGTTAATTTTCGTGTATAAACAGGTTAAATACCTGTTTACCTGTTAATACCCGTTAGTACACGATAAGAAATTAAATTAAATAAAACTCATCAGCCATGTGCGTGTGGGTTCCTTAATTCCTTTCTATTTTCATTCCCCATTCAATTCAAAAAAAAATAAAACCCTAAACTCCCTCTGTAACTCACAGATAGCATGTCGTGTTCGTGTTTTTGTTCGTGTTAACAGGTATTAACAGGTAATTTTCGTGTATAACAGTCGAAGTGTCATGTTAACAGGTATTAACAGGTAATTTTCGTGTATATCGTGTCGTGTTCGTGTTCCTGTTTGAAAAAAAGGACACGATAAGTTATCGTGTCGTGTTCGTGTATCGGATTTCGTGTATCGTGTCTTATCGTGTCGTGTCTTATCGTGTACGGGTATACACGATATGCCAGCCCTACCCCATAGTCCCATCGGCTAGTTCTACTTCATATTTTACATTCAAGGTTTTAACAGGCAATTTTAATAACTCGCAGAACTTATCATCCACAAAGGATTTATCTGCTCCAGAATCAAATAAGACTCTTGCGAAAATATCATTGATAAGGAACATACCCGTTATGACATTGTCGTTCTGGATAGCCTCTTTAACATCCATCTGAAAGACCCTCGCATTGGTCTTCTTCCCATCTTCAGCCTTCTTCACTAACTTCGGGCAGTTCGTCTTGATATGCCCTTTCTCGTTGCAACTATAGCAAGTTGCATCCTTGAGTTTCTTGCACTCAAGAGTCCTATGCTCCGAGGACTTGCATATCCCACACGGCTTCGGTGGGGATTTCTTTTCAAACCTGCACCTTCCAAAGTGGTGCTTCTGCCAAACCTTGCACAAGGGCTTATCGCCCGACTGTCGGTCATTTCTCTTGTTCTCTGACCCCCTCTTGTGGTCACGATTTCCCCGGTGCTTCTTGTTGGATTTACGCGAATCATCATCTTCACGCTTCCTCTTCTCACTGTCGGCATTCCTCAACGATCTCTGCCTCACTGCATCAAGCGTGAGAGACAGAGATATATCTGCCACGGATCTGAAGGTAGCAGGCCTAGAAGCCTTTACGCTAGCTTTTATTTCTGGGGCCAAGCCCCCAATGAAGCGCGCAATCCGTTTGGGTTCCGGTGTTACAAGATACGGAACCAACCTCGACAGAGTGTTGAAAGTCGTGAGATATGCCTGGCAGTCCAGGTTCTTCATGACTAGCGATAGGAAGTCAGATTCGATCTTTTCAACCTCGTGCTGAGGGCAGTAATTTTCCTTGATGAGAGCCATAAATTCCTCCCACGTCATGCTATACAAAACAGCCTTCCCAGAGGCTTGAACCAGAGATCTCCACCACGCTAGGACTTCACCCTTGAACGACTGTGAAACAAACTTCACCAAGTCTCTCTCAGCACAACCACTGATGTCCACAACAGTGTCCATCTCGTCTAACCAGGTTATACAATCCACAGCGCCTTTTTCCCCAGTGAAATCTCGGGATTTGCAAGATACGAAATACTTATACGTGCAACCCCTGGCGCGAGGTGTATCATCGACCACCTGTTTCTTAGGGTGGACGCTATTCTCATTGGATGAGTGTCTATCGTCGTCCTTCTTTGGCTTAGACGGAGTTGAGGGTGGTTTGCTATGAGATTTAGAGTGGGTTTTTGGCTTTGAGTGTGGTGTAGATAGGGTTCTGCTTCGGGACTCGGTGTATTCCTCGTACTGTCGGTCCAAGGCTGCCTTAACAGCGCCGTCTACTAGAGCTTTCAATTCAGCGCCCGTTAAATGAATCTGGGCGTTATCATTGTCATCCTCCTTCGAATGACTATTAACTCCACTTGGTTCAGCCATTGTAACTCGAATCTGCTATAGAAGAAAATGACAATGTTTTATTTATGAGTTTATTATGGAATTGTCTTTTATGGCAATTCATTAACCATGGTAAACATAGACCATATCGGGTTAATTTGTTACTCACTTTTATTTAGGATTTGAATACAACTTATCCTATTTACAATAATATAGTTAGTGGCACAAAAGCCTAGTCACAGGGACGTTTTATAATATAAGCCGGGATTACAGAGAATCAAGGCATGGAGGTTTGAACCGTAGTCCTTTTACCTTTTCTGACAGGGAGTCATAGACTACGACTGTCTTTTGTCTTATATGACTATAAGTATGGCCCGTGGGCACTACATCACTAATGGATGTTTGATAAATGATCATCTTTATTGACGATTTAACCCATGATTTATAAATCATTAATTTGGGTCTTGGAATCCTTTGAAGGATTCTTATATCAGAATGACGTGTGTGATTTTAACGAATCACATCTGTCAAGGATGTTAACATGTTTACAGATGTTAACTGGAATCTGAATCTTTTAATTAAGTCTTACCATCTTGGACGGGTCTTATAATGACACCAGGCTAGGTTTCACTATTAAGATTCTTTATTTAGGCAGATTAATTTAAAAGGAATGATCTTTGTTTCATTGTATATAATAACAAAATGAAATTTATAACATATATTCCATTAATCATAATAATGGTTATACACTGCCCTAAATGGGACTTTTTTTTAAATAAATAAATACCTACGCAGAGGTTTACAGAAAACAAGTCCACGCAGGGACCAAATACATAGATAGGTGTCCTCACAGGGACTAAAAGATAAGTCCATGCAGGGACTGAAATGCAATTGTCCACGCAGGGACTAAACACATAGATAGATGTCCACACAGGGACTAAAAGATAAGTCCACGCAGGGACTAAAAGATAAGTCCACGCAGGGACTGAAAATGCAATTGTCCACGTAGGGACTAAACACGATAAATGTCCTTGCAGGGACTAAAATACTTAAGGCAAATGTCCTCGCAGGGACTTGATTGTAATAGTAACTACAATAATACATAAAGAGACTAATGATCTCGTTTCTTCCTCCCTTTTAGCAGGTTTGCTAGGCCTTTAAGGAATCCGCGATTACTTTTACGTTCTTGCTCAAAGTCTCACTCCACTCGGTTTAGACGGTGGAGGATTTCTTCTTGCTCCGGTGGAGAAAAACGTGGTTGCTGCGACGGTTGTTGAACCGGAGGTCTAGGAGGTATTGGATACCCATGAGCTGAGTAATCTGTTCCCCAAAGGTTTCCATAAGCTTTGTCGGGATGGAGGGCATTGTAATTAGCCGCTACCACGTAGGGGTCGGCATCGTAGTTATAATTATAGTGCGTGTGAGTCGGCTGCTCAAACGGGTTGTACGCGGTGGAACCGCCGTATGCTGGTATTGGATTGTCATAGCCGAATGGTGGTGGAGGTGGTGCAACTGGTGCAGAATTCACCTCTGCAGAGTGACCAGAAGGTTCCCATAACTGTGGTTCTTCAGGTACTGGCGGAAAGTGACTTGCACTCGAGTGGCGAGGGGTGCTAAAATGGAATTCCCCTCCTCGGGTGGACATCCGCGCGCCTGATCTCCTACGCCTTGGCGGTTCTGGAGGTGCTGGTTGAACTGGCGGCGGAGGAGGCGGTGGCGTAACTGCGACGAAACGCGAATCCTCGGAAGGATTCTGTTGCTGTTGCTGCTCATGAGGCGAGAAGTGATGAGAGGGTGTGAAGTACCAATCAAACTGGTTAAACCTCGCCTGGTAACTGTCAGGACCTTGATAGGGTGTTCCATGGAAGGATGACCCATCGGAGTCAGGCAACAGAGTTCGCGCATGTTTCAAGTGTGGAGACACGACACACCTTCGCCCACACTGTCCCTTATGGAACCAAGAACGACAACCAGCCCCAAAAGCCCCAGCTCTCAATGCCAACCAAGCTCAAGATGCCAACACCTAATGGTAAAATCGTCTCGATCAGCGTCGTTCTTCAACCATCATAACCATTGCATCGTTTCCTTTCTTTTGGTCTTTCATCTTGATTTCGAGGACGAAATCTCCTAAAGTAGGGGAGACTGTAACGTTCCGTATTTTTGAATTTTCTATTTATAGCTTTATCAGTTGTACTTTCCAATTTCAGTCGTTTGTACTCTCGTTTTACCCTATCTTGTATTCGAGACTTGGATCATAATGAAAAAGTGCATCGTTTTGATCATATGCTTGTTTTAATACTATGTTATGTTATTTCATGTTAAAACACGTTAAACTATGTCAAACACGTAAAAACAGTGGAAAGATATTCTAATCTTGGCTCTTGAAACAAGTATTATCAAGAGATTACCCTAAACCAGACAAAAATCAGGAATTCATACGTTGATTCGGTAGTTTACCAGAAAGTTGGGATAAATCAAATAATTACAATATTATTAATATTAAATAATTAATTAATATTTTAATTGATTAAATAAATAAATTATTTTATCAAATTTTGGGAATTAAATAAATAAAAAGGAAATTTTCATTAAATTAAACTAACTAAGTTGGTTAGTTCTTTGCAACTTAAAGATAACCTAGATTAACCTTGTTAGTTTATAAAGGAATCACTAACTGAGTTAAAGAACTCAGTTAGTTCAGTTAGTGTCATAATAGCAAAAAAAAGGGATAAACCCCCTGGAACCGCTGTGAACCGGACTCGAACTCGTGACCTCGACGATAACAAACGCACACTTAACCACTCGGCCGGGGATGCCACATCCAAACATTTTAGGAAACTAGTTATATTTATCTGTTAATTAAAATTCAAATCAGTTTCCTTAACCGCCTAATTACAGCCACGATGACCTTCCCCTTTCCTTTTGAAAACATGATTCCCGTAAATCATTCTTTCCTTTCTCCCTTTCAATCATCAATCACACACTGATTTCCTTCCTATTCCGGTTACCCTCTCAACCGAACCACTTTCTTTATTTTTATCAATCACGATCAATTACCATAATCACGAGATTCCTTCCAAAATTTCGACACATTCAACTCGCCTATAAATACCGGCTTAACCTTTCTGTTCGAACACCACACCCACAAGCATTCTTGTTCCGAGTCATACACACACCCTCTGTTACCTCTTTTCGTAACCAAGACACCGCCGGAAAAGACGAAACCCATCGGAGCTCGCCGGAGAAGACGAAGTTAGCGCCGGAAGTTCTACGTTCGGACCTCCGCTTTTCTTGCTTTCGGTACATCTCGATACTTATTTTCGTTTCGTTTCATTCACCAGGATCGAATCACGGGCACAGCATGAACCTGTGCTTGCCGTGATGTGGGCTGGCCGGGTTGGGTCCGAGATGGGCCGCCTTAGGGACTGGGTTCATAATGGTTGGCCCAAAATTCTTGTCAAATATATTTCTTGGTCTTAACAGTATTATTACTATTATCAAATTCAATTTCTAGTATTAGTAATTTTAATATAATTCATTTATTATTATTAATTGTATATATATATATATATCAGAATTTTTTTAAATATACATTAATCAGAAATTTTTTTTATTATTATTAGTATAAAGATATTAATCAGAAGTTCTAAATTATCATTATAACCACTGTTATTGTTATTATTATGATTATTATTATTATTATTATTATTATGTTCACATATAAATTCAGTTAATGTTATTATTATTAACAAAATTCAGTTATATTAAATTCAGTTAGGATATTTTAATGAAAAAATGTAACTACTATCATTCTTATTATTATTACTTACTATTGTTACTACTATAGATATTAATTTATAAATATTAATATCAATATTATTATTATTACTACAATTGTTATTATCACCATTATTATTATTATTATTATTATTATTATTATTATTATTATTATTATTATTATTATTATTATTATTATTATTATTATTATTATTATCATTTTATAACTAATAGTATAATTACTTAACAAATATTATTATTAAATCCATTCCTATTAATACCAAAATAACCTATTACATCATTTAAATACATATTATTAAGCGTAAATTCAAACTCTAAATTGTTCATGGTAATTATTATTATTGTCATACATTACAAATATTAGTAGCACTCGCAATATTAACGTATACCTAAAATCATAAATAGGGTAATCTCTTGCGCTCGTTTGCAATCCTCTTGGACAAATCTATTGTCTTATTCTCTTACCAAGAAGCGCAACGCACTCTAAGGTGAGTATACATGACCCATTTTCCATTTTCCACTTTTGGGTGCAATATGTATTCTATATCAAACAACACAATCACATCAAACATTTTATGCACACTCTATCCCTACTCTATGTGATACATTTTAATCATGTTAGACATGTTATGCTACTGTAAACACTCATGACTATGTGTTCATTAACTTCGTACATGCCTCCCCTAACAATGGTAGCGCTATAGGTTGAGAAACGCCCCTCCCGTTATATTAACGGGTATTGTTAGGTTAAACTATGTTAAAACCACCCGTACACTTTTGGGTTGGACACGTTAATTGCGTTAAACTTTGGTTTGGACACGTAGAGTAACATCGTTTCGAGTATACTGTTAACATGGTATTGTATTCACATTTGGATATGAGCAACATTTTAAACACGTACTATGCTATGTATAAAAACTTGTATACTCGCCAACATGCTTTTGTTGATTTTATTTTAATACATATTGCAGGTTGAATAATCAAGAAAACAAGAATCAAGTTAGGATGGACATTAGAAACCCACTTAGCATTTTTTATTATTGTTGAATGTTGTGTTTATTCATTTGGAACTATGTACCCCACTTTACAATTTATGTAATGAATCTAATAATTTATTGTCACAATAGTGTTATGTTGTTTTGAGCAATTTGTTCGTCTCATCTCGATGTTTCCGCCATCGGTTGGGGTGTGACAGATGATTGAAAGGGAGAAAGGAAAGAATGATTTACGGGAATCATGTTTTCAAAAGGAAAGGGGAAGGTCATCGTGGCTGTAATTAGGCGGTTAAGGAAACTGATTTGAATTTTAATTAACGCATAAATATAACTAGTTTCCTAAAATGTTTGGATGTGGCATGCCCGGCCGAGTGGTTAAGTGTGCGTTTGTTATCGTTGAGGTCACGAGTTCGAGTCCGGTTCACAGCGGTTCCAGGGGGTTTATCCCTTTTTTTTGCTATTATGACACTAACTGAGTTCTTTAACTCAGTTAGTGATTCCTTTATAAACTAACAAGGTTAATCTAGGTTATCTTTAAGTTGCAAAGAACTAACCAACTTAGTTAGTTTAATTTAATGAAAATTTCCTTTTTATTTATTTAATTCCCAAAATTTGATAAAATAATTTATTTATTTAATCAATTAAAATATTAATTAATTATTTAATATTAATAATATTGTAATTATTTGATTTATCCCAACTTTCTGGTAAACTACCGAATCAACGTATGAATTCCAGATTTTTGTCTGGTTTAGGGTAATCTCTTGATAATACTTGTTTCAAGAGCCAAGATTAGAATATCTTTCCACTGTTTTTACGTGTTTGACATAGTTTAACGTGTTTTAACATGAAATAACATAACATAGTATTAAAACAAGCATATGATCAAAACGATGCACTTTTTCATTATGATCCAAGTCTCGAATACAAGATAGAGTAAAACGAGAGTACAAACGACTGAAATTGGAAAGTACAACTGATAAAGCTATAAATAGAAAATTCAAAAATACGGAACGTTACAGTGCCGGGTTAAAGGTTAATAGACTCGCCACAAAGCATAAAGCCGTGGTGGGAAAACCAACGGTTATACCTTTAATAATAATATAGACACATTACGGGTGTACGCCTACACCCGTGTGTCGGGGTCGTGGCCATTTCGTAAAATGATGCCAAGGATATCCGGGACATGGTCATTAAGCTCCCAAAGGCGTAAAGCCAACAAAACAAGTTTTTTAAACGGGTCACATTGATAATACCCAACTACTAATGAGTTGGGGTCAATTGCCCGACCAAGCGCTATTTTAAATACCGTAACCCAAGCCCGTATAACGGAAAATAAGTTAAAAGTATTTACCTGAGCAAGTATTAATCCTTAATTAACAATGCAAGTTTCTTTTACTGGTCTCCTATTCTGGAACGAAGGTTTAAATCAACCTATTAGAATCCTAACGGGTCTTTAATTTAGCCTTAGCTTAGACCGGTCAGTTTTAGAGGATATTTACGGTTTAATCGCGTGAAGGGCGAAAACCGGGAATGGAATGTGATTCGGACCCAACAAGTTTGAAGACTTGTTTTATATGGGTAATATAATCACACTCTGGATTTTGAGGTCAAAACAATAAGGTTTGACCCGTTTCGGCTAGTTCATGTAAACTAGTTACATAAGCCGAACCGTGCGCGCAAAAAGGCGTAACGGGTAACCGTAAGAGTCCTACACAAGTTTCCTAAGTCGATATGCTTTAAAGAGGTTGTGATACCAGTAGGATACCTTCCATAATGCCCGTAACGAGTTTTAATCCAATATTTGCCCCGTAGGGGTATTTCGGTCATTTAAAAGATTATAAAAGAGGTTTCTGAGTTCTACAGGAAATCTGAGTTTTCCGAACAGTTTATAAAGTCCAAAATACTCTATTTATTATTTAAAATCAGTAGCAACTGGAATCGGGTCAAAAGACCATGTAGAACTCAAGTTATGTCCGAAAAGGGTATATTCGGTATTTACCGAACCGATGCCATAACCGCAGGTTATGAGCAGGTTAAAAATAATTAAAAATCTTTAAAAATTCCAAAATATTATTATCAGTGTGTAAAAGGTTTGGTGTCGAAATTTGGGTTTAGATAGGCGTTATGCTAATTGCGCCGTTTAATTACTAAAGTTTCCGTAATTGCGCTATTTAGCATAACTCCCATTCTAGACCTCGGATTGATGTGAAATTTTAGGGACATGCTTAGAAATCAGTAACTAAGATTTTTGTCCTTTCACATGTCCAAAATTCTCGTTTTAAAGTGACAAGGGCGCTACGGTCAACTTTTAAGCATTTAACGGAAATGTGCTAAAGACTCGGACAAACAACGAACCGGTCACAGAGGGTTATGCCATCATGTAACCTGGTCCTAATAGAGTCCTAAGGCATATCTAAATCATACCATAACGGGTCAGAACTAAAGTCAAAGCAAAAGTCAAAGTTTTGCGACTTTTGGTTCCAAACCGGGTCAAAACAGTAAAAGGTCGGATCAAACAAGCTTAGACTAGTTAATATACTTATTATCATGTTATATGAGTGTTAAAACGTGTTACACGCCATCTACATTACTGATTATGCATAAAATCACAAAATAGCATTCTGTTGACTTTTTCTAAGCAAGTTTGACTCGACATTCGGACTAGTTAGAGTGGGAATCAGAGGGTGCCCTTTAAGGGGTTTAATGCCCGCATGATTACCAACATATAACTACCTTTGATTCGACAAACCACTGGACCATTTGTGATTTATCGTCAAGTCAATCGTTAATTACGACGGATTGACTTTTAGGCTATAACTAAGCAAAAACTAAACCACAAAGGGTTGGGCATACTTACAGAAGCTTGGTGCACTACCAGAAGTGATCAAGAAAGCAGGTTTGAGGTGTGTTTCATTTGTGTGCATTACATTGCCTTTTATAGTGAAAATTGGAGCACAAGATCATCACAACTAAGTCTATAATTGCTCATGGATGATCAGCAGCTGTCCCTGAGTGCTAGGGGACATGTAGGGGGCGCCCATGCTGCCATAATTGCTCCCAAGGTCGGTTAAAGCATCAAACATTGAATCTGTGCATGTTTTCTGCATCTGGCACCTTGACGCGGCCCGCATTAAGGATCAGGCTAGGCTTACGCGGGCTGCCTGAATCCTTATGTCAGGAACCGGATCTTCATATGGCTCGTGGCCCGCCTGAACTTCCTTGTTTCTCTAATGCGGGCCGCCTGAGGCCTGTAATTCAAGATTTTCAAATCTTTTGCCATTATTAGCCTGACCTTTCGGTTTCGAAGGGGTAACTTTGCGATTTGGGCCTCGATTAATTACGAATAAGGGCCTCGTGACTTTTACCCGCGCCGTTAAGTCCCCAGTTAGTTTAATTACTATCCGAAATGCCTTATCTTTCACTGTTGACGCTTCTAACCCCTTGCATACGGAATTGATCATAACTTTCTCGTTTTAACACGGAACTTCGTGAAATTTATATCGTATATTCTAGTGAGCGTAATTTACTGTTACAAAGCCTCGGGTATGTTAAAGGGTCACTCAGAGGTATAACTTAAACATGTTGACACAATTAACCCCTGTAGTTTGTAATCTCTCACTTTCTTCCGTATTTCGTTCCGTACGATCCATGATTTATCCGTTTGAAGGTACGAGCATCATTTAGGGTTACTGTACAATGTATTCATCCCTCGTTGACATTTTTAACCCTCGAATTTACATACTTTCCATGTTTATCAACTTTAGTCCTTTATTCTGTATTTAATACCACGTGTAAACTCAAGACACGTGTCAATACATTATTGGACGCAAAATTTCGAGGTGTTACAACGATGATACTTCAATGGTCCGTCAGTGATCCAAATTTGCCGTTCAAAAAAAAAAGTAGCAGTCGCATGACTTATATATTTATTGAACTCCTTGGAAAATATAGTACAAAATTTGTGGCGTTTATATTAATTATTAATATCTATTAATATCTATTAATAAAGCAACCCAAATGAATAGTGGTTACAGGTGGTGCCACTATTCTATTGGGCCAAGTTTTATAAGGCCGCGCGTATGGCCTTTGTCAAATACGTTTGACACAAATCTAAAACCACACCGCCTTTCTTCATTGTTTAAAACCCATCGCACAGAAAATTTGTTTGAGAGAGAAGGAGAGATGGAGAAGAGATGCGGAGTATGCTCTCCGGCCTTAACACGGGGGATCTGCCGCACATGGCTCTCCGGCGTCGAGATAACAGAGGGGATTCGCCGCCGCGTATGGTGGCGAAGTTTGTGGCGGCTCTCCGGCGTCGACAACATTGAAGAGGTATCCACCGGCCGGAGGCATTCTGGCAACAGGTTATGTATTCTTAGTTTTATAAAAAGTTAAAGCGTGGAAGAAATCATTTTAGTCTCTTTTAAAGAATCATTGCAAATCCGGATGAAACTGACTGTAGTTATAATATACTAATACCCTTTTTGTATTACTAAATGCGTGTTTTTTTATCATCATCATCATCATACTCAGTAAATCCCACCAATAGCAAATCTAACGTAGGGTCTGAAGAGGGTAAGATGTAGACAGCCTTACCTCAACCCCGTAGGAATAGAGAGGCTGCTTCCAGTGAGACCCCGGCTCGATGGTAGCTTTGCATCAAGCCTTAGACATAAGGCACATAACACTCGGCAATTAAGACAAAGACCAATTAGTGCATGTACTCCCTTGTCTTTCGGCTATCAACGCCACCACATGATGCATGATTAACCATCCCCCTCTTTTAACATTATTTTCACGAAATTAGTAAAATAACGTTAAAATTAGTGCACTTTCACTTTTGCCCCCCCAAGCGCCCACACATATATACATTATATGCGTATACAACAAGCGGGTCTAAAATGCGTGTTTTTTTATGAGTTTTGGTAATCTGAAATTATATAATATCTATTAAAAACAACTGTGGTGGGTGCCCCTCAAATTAAACTAGAGCGGTGGTTGGCTCTCAAATTAAACTAGATGTTTTTTTATAAGTTTTTATGAGTTTTGGTAAGCTGAAATTATATATTATTATATCTATTAAAAACAATTGTGGTGGTTAGCTCTCAAATTAAACTAGAGCGGTGGTTGGTTCTCAAATTAAACTAGATGCATGGCAGGTTTATGGGCATTTGTCTTCATCCTGACCACGTGTCTTTACATGAAGACCATCTCAAGTCCGTGTAATTTTCTGTTTCGGTCTGAATTTAAGGATTTCTTCAATACAGGTTTTTTTTAGAACAACTATTTCATTCAACAAAACGGCACCTAGCAAGACCAGATACTAGATTCGGAGTAATCAATACGAGGACCAGATAGTAACATTTCTCCTTGACCATTCGCCAACAATAATAGCATCATATGCAAAATAGTAAATGAAATATCACCGGCCCATTATTTGGAGTATGAAAACCTTGAATTACCTCGACCTCCTTTATCATCATGTAAGAAAACACTTCCATACCAATAATGAATAAGAAATAAGATAATGGGTCCTCTTGTCTCATACCCGTATGAAAATGAAACTCAAACGAGGGTGATCCATTTATCAAAACCGACGATCTTGCCGATGCTAGGATGGCACAAACCCAATTTCGCCATTTTTGGGAAACTTCATTTAGTCAAGTATGGAGTGAATGAAACCCCAACTAATGTGGTCGTATGCTTTTTCAAAGTCAATTTTGAACATAAATAACTAGTGGTTGGAGGTGAATATGGTTTAGGATGCATGTTTGCTTTTGCATCTTGCTTTAATTTTCTTGAAAGAAATTCAACAATGTGTTACAACTACGTGTTGTAAAATTACTAAATCACCGTCACATCCAGAGGTGAATACAAAATGTTTTTAGGGGTACAACACAGTCAACTAAAAATGAGTCCAATAAAAAAACTGATAATATAATAACATAGTTCATTAATAAAAACCATTATCACATCAAGTGGCGAATACATAATTTTTTTAAGGGTTCAACACGGGCCGATTAAAAACGAGTCCAACAAAAAATTAATAATAAAATAGCATAGTTCATTAAGAAATTGTCAATAGTCCCTAACTAGTATTAAGCACCTCCCGCGTTGCGGCGGGGGCGAGCACTAATGCCACGCCACGCTACTACCAGCGACCACCGATACTGAAGTTGCGGCGTGTTAATGCGAAGAAATTAAACCGAAACGTAAAACATAGAATAAAATAACTAAGTTGATATAGGACTCGTGCGTTACGATGAATCCGCGTCAATTTTTTTCCCATTTGACGGGTTCATCGTAATCTATATATAATATATATCATTAGCACTATTCAAACCATAATACATACATTACAACAACCATTGCATCAATATGTTGCAAATTATATTTATACAAGATTTTGGCTAAATTAATTAGATTATTATAAATAATAATTTACAAATAAAACAACACAACTTTGAATGGATCAAACCGATTAAATATGGTAAGATAATGAAACCATTATTTGATTAGGGTACAACCACTTAAGCATAATTTACAACCATACATGCATACAAAACAGATTGAATTTGGTAAGGTAAGGTACAACTACTTAAGCACAAATTACAACGAAATATGCATACATGGTAAGGTAATGAAACTATGATTTAATTAAGGTACAACTACTTAAGCACAAATTATACCCAAAGATTTATACAAATGTTCCAAAATAATAATATATAAATAAGGTACAACTACTTAATCACAAACTACAACCAAACATGCATACATGGTAAAGTAATGAAACTTTGATTTGATTAAGATACAACTACTTAAGCACAAATTACAACTAAAGATGCATACAAATATTCCAAAATAATAGTATATAAATTGGAAATCAAATATAAATTAACATACACAAACAAAACAATCAATACAATTAAATAAAACAAATAAGAATACAAATATATATAACTAGTGTTCAACCCTGCTTTGCGTAAAACTATGCTAATTTTTACCTTCATGTGTTGTCAAACATAGACAAACACGAACGCGAACTTATATTGTGACCTGATGTAAAACATACACAAACTTGAATTTAAAGCCATGGAACTTTAACTTAAAGACAAAATAAAAAAAAGCACAGCGGAAAACGGAACATAAAAATCTAAGAGGCTAAAATGTAAACCAACAAAAAATATTAATACAAGACAATAACACAAAAAGGTAAAAAAAAAAAAAAAAGACAAAAAAGAAAAACTATCCTTCACCATCCGACTCTCTATGTGGTGAAAAAGAGAGACATATCAAACAACGACAATTTGGTAATTAAGTCTTAAATAAAGGGTTGTTTTTTAAGTGTACCAAAGTCCACACGCACCAAACCATCTCGTGTTTGGCGTTTTCCACGGCGTTGTGTGTGGGGTGGAGGATTCTTCACCGACATGCGGGACAATTTGGTTGGTGACATGGCGTAAGTTGATTGGTGGTTTATAGTAGGAGGTTTGTGTTTGGTTAATTTTTTTTAGAGTAAATTACAAGTTTTGTCCTTTATGTTTGTCCCAAATTTCAGGCGCTGTCCTTTACCTTTAAAATTGATGAGTTTTGTCCTTAACGTTTCAAAATCATGCACGTTATGTCCTTTAAGGCAAACCCAGTTAATTTTTTTTGTTAAATCTGATCATGTGCTTTGCACATGAGGGCATTGTTGTCATTTCATCTCATCAGGGACCATTGTGTAAAAGAACTTGTCTTCAAGGACTATTGTGTAACTATAGAAAAGATATTTACTCTAAAAAATATATATAAAAACACAAACCTGCCTTCTCTCTCTAACCCACATCCACACCGTCACTCTCTCTCTTCTCTCCCCCTCTCTCTCACCTACCGCCACCTCCCACACCACCACCATCCCGACGATCTGCTCCTCCGTCTTCTCCGGCGACATCACCGTCGCTCTGGCGACATCACCGTCGCTCCGGCGACATCACCGTCTCCTCCGTCTTCTCCGGCAACATCACCGTCTCCTCCGTCTTCTCCTGCGACATAACCGTCTCCTCCGTTCCAGTGGGGGTGGTGGGTTTAATGGTGTTTGTTGCTGGTTTGGGTTGTTGCAGGTTGGGGTTAGGGTTCTAGTGGGGGTGGTGATGGTCGAGACGGTGGTGGGTGAAGGAGAGAGAGAGAGAATCGATGGTGGTGGGTGGGTTGTGTGGGTGGTTTTGGTGGAAGCAAAGAAGTTATTTCCTCACACTTGATGTATACTCTTCACATAAAGGTTGTCTTCCGGTCACTTTGACATAATAATTTTGCCCTATAAATACTTCCAAAACTGCATTCTCTATGTACACTGACGACTCAAACTTTAAAATCAGAGGTATTTTTAAGTAAGTGCTTATAATGTTACTAATGTTTCATTTAATTTATTTATCATAAATTTGATTGCTTAATCTTCACTCGTTTGATTTTCACGCTGTAGACGGTGGTGGGTGAACAGGGCCTGATGAACAATTTTGATTGCTTATTATATGCAAAAAAAAAAAAATTATGATTGTAAAATTTGAATTTATTCTTATAACAATGGAAGTTCTTATTTTTTTCAATTTCATTAGTTTGACCACATGAATCAAGCTTGTTAATTTTGGTTTTGCAGACGATTGATGGTGGGCTTGTAAATATTTGGAGGAGAAGTGATGAGAGAGGGAAGAGAGAGAGAAGGGAGAGTTTTTTATTTCTTTTTTTATTTTTCAATGTTTTACATATAGTCCCTAAGTAATAATTTATTACAAAATAACCCATAGGAGGCAAAATGACAAAACTGCCCTCATGTGCAAGGCACATGACCAACTTTAACAAAAAAATCTAACTGAGTTTGACTTAAAGGACATAACGTGCAGGATTTTGAAACGTTAAGGACAAAACTCGTCAATTTTAAAGACAAAGGACAGCGCCTGAAATTTGAGACAAACATAAAGGACAAAACTTGTAATTTACTCTTTTTTTTAAACACTAGGTGAGGCCCTTTCCGCGTCAAACACCACCTCGTGCTTTTTTTACCACGCCCCCTTGCTTACATGCTTGATACATTACGCTTAACGCCCATCGCCCTCCACAAATGTTATATATATTTAACTCATGCCACTACTTTGTCCATATAACCAACAAACGTCCATATCTTCCTCTTCACACCTCTCTGCAATTTCCACCTACACCAAAAACTGCAATGGGTTCTTCCGTGACCACCATATACACCACCATTGTTGAACACTATCACCACTACCAGTAACTGATAAAGAACCAATGTCTGCAAATGTATCAACATATATCAAACACAATCATCGGCCTCTCGGCTTTTCTAATCCTCGCTATATCATCATTCGATACACTCTTTAACTTCCTATTTCTCTCGGCATCATCTAATAACTTATTAGCTTCTAATTCAGTTAGGGTTTTGTGAAGAACAACAGAAGGAATATCTAAACAACACCCACCCGACCCCGCATGATCTATAAAACTAAAAACACAATCAGGAACATCAATAATATCTTTGGCTTTAACAGAAACCTTAACAAACGGTTTGTTAAGTTTTCTGTTAAAGCCAAAGACATTATTGAAGTTCCTGTTTGTGGTTTTAGTGTTATAGATCACGCCGGGTCCGGTGGATGTTATTTGGATATTCCCTCTGATGTGCTTCACCAAACCCTAACTGAATTAGAAGCTAATAAGTTATTAGATGATGCAGAGAGAAGTAGGAAGTTAAGAGTGTATCGAATGATGATATAGCGCGATTAGAAAACTGGAGTGGCCGTTGAATGTGTTTGATATATGTTGGTACATTTGTAGACGTTGGTTCTTTATCAGTTACCGGTAGTGGTGATAGTGTAAACAATGGTGGTGTATATGGTGGTGACAGAAGAAATAAGTAGGGTTGTCCAAACTGCTCGACGATCGAGGATCGCTCGACGATCGCTTGAAAAATGTTCGTTCGATTCCCGCTGATCATTTTGTAAATGAGCCGCTCGGATCGGTTCGATTCAAATTCAATCCAAGCATGAGCAAAGGTCCACTCGCTCATCGATCGCTCGGTTTCGCTCGAATTATTTTTACTAATAATTAATATACATACATACATACATATATATATATATATTATAGATTTTAATTAACAAACCATAAAAGTTGTTATGTAATGTGTAGAACTTAATGGTTTTGTTTAATGTTTGTGTTTATAGGTTATATGTTGATTTGAAGTTGAATTTTATGGATGGAGATGATCAAGCTTAAAGAAGAAGTTTATAGCTTTTGAGCTAAATGACAATTTGTATTTCGCACTTTACTTTGTGCTTCTTGATATTGTTAAGAACATTTTTAGAATCGTGATTTTAGTTATGCATTGCTTTTGTTAGTAAGGTGTTGGACATGTTTTAATTAAGTTAGGATTTGTTTTTGTTGAACGCAGCCTTATAATTCAATCTAGCGAAAACGATCCGCTCGATTTTAGTTAGGATTTGAGAAAAACCGAGCGAAAACGATCCGCTCGATTCAAATTCAATCCGAGCATGAGCATCACTTTTGTGATCGGTTTTGCAAATTTGATCCGATCGGATTTGATCGGTTGTAATTCAATCTGAGCATGAGCAGACCCTCGATCGGATCGGATTGGCTCATGAATACCCCTAGCTATAAGCAGGGGCGGAGTTAGTGTATTAGGAGGGGTAGCACCCGTCTACATAGTGTAGTTTTTTTTCCAGGTTTTATACAAAGGATACCCCTTATCCTTATCCTGGTGCAGAAAGTGGCCGGATGAAACACAAAAACTGAGGTATGTAAGCTTGGTTTGGACGTCATTTTGCATACGTATGGAAGAACATGCAAGAATTCCCCCTCTTTTGTTTTTAGAAAAATCAACCAATGAAGGGAGACATTGTGATCTTATTAATTTGGAGTTTTATAGAGACCAGAATCTGATATTAGACTAAATATGCATACATTGAAGAAGTCGTATTAAACCGTTGTAATCTTACTACTTTGAAAATTAACCCTGCTGTGTCAAATATCATTGCAGAATGACCGATGGGGATAAATGTAGAGCTGCATTGTGTTTGCACTGACGCTGCCGTCGTAGCATTGTCTTCATGTCGTTGGTGGCGGATCAGGTTCACGTGTTTTCGGGATCAGTCTATGGAACCCTTCCAGACCCATTTGAAGATATGCAAGGGTTCAATATTCCATTATGAAAGACTACAACTTATCTGCCAACAGCTACAATTAATCAGCTTACAAAGAATTTTGCATGTGAATGGGCCAAAGACAACATTCGGGTTAAAGTGTGGCACCATGGTTCATCCAAACCCCACTTGTCGAAAGCGTAATATTGTTGAGGAAGAGGGCATGATGTCCGTGATGGTGGGACAAAACTGTTGTTGAAGAAAGGAGTACATATGCTAATCGTGTTGGATTGACGGGTTAACTTGATTCACGTTGAAGGGTTTAGTTGGTGAACTTTAGTGCGACCAATGTATTTACTAGTGTCCAAGATATCAACCTTAACCCAAACACAAAATTGTGCAACAGGAACACTATCTATTTAAACATCTATCTATTTAAACGAGTCAAAGGGTTAATGAGATGGGTGAGCATGACATGCTTAGAAAAAAATCTACTCAATGTGTTAACAAAATATTACACTATAACTAATAACTATATTTCCCGTGTGGTGTGGTGTGCTACGGCGGTGTTAAATATTATAAGGTATAGTAATAAAACCAACACATTATTATTTTATAAACCAACGCATAAACTAACGATTTCCAAATCATAAGGTTAGATACTAAAATTCGTGGAATCATTGTGCGATGCAGCAGGAAACATGTATTTATTAAAAATACCGAGGTTTATTTACCGTTATATTAGATTTAATTACGCAAAAGTTGTATCATGATATTTAGTTAATAAAAAGTAAAATACAAAAAAGGGAGTAAATATCTAAACTTCACCATTGTTTGGTAGTTGAAGTACCTAAAATATAAAAGGTCGAAGCACCTAAATTACAAAAAACAAAAGTATCTAGTCTTCATTCCTGTTCGGTAGCGGAAGTATGTAATTGTATTCCACCAAAGCTACTCATAGCTGGTGTGAAATTGTTTACGATACAAAGAAATACTTTCGTTTGAATAAACTCCGTTAAAACTTTTAACCCCAAACGTAAGCCAAAAACAATCTTGTCTTCATCACCGCCTGGTAGGCGAGGTACGTAATCATATTCTCAAAAGTCATTTACGATAGCAAAAAATACTTTATTTGAATACACTCTATTTTCAATTAAAAGGCTGACAAAAGAAGATGTCAAATTAAAAAATGTAAATATTTAGTCTTCATCGTTATTGAGTAGCCGATATATATAGTTATATTCCACTGAAATTACCGGCTAAAGCATGTGCGAAAGTCATTTATGAAACTAATAAATACTTTATTATGAATATAACTTCGTTTTCAATGAAATTTATTTCTAAATATTAGAAAAAGAACTAAACATAATTGTTTACCTAGAACTATTAAAAATATTAACAGAAGTTATTAAAAATATAATAATATGATAAATAGATTATAATTAATTAAAAAAAATAACAGTTAGATGCGTCTACAAACAAGCCTGAGGTGACGATGAATTTGTGGAATATATGCTTTTAAAGTTAACTAGTATCGAAGACTCATGTGTTGCGGCAAATTCGTAAGTGTAAGGCTACTCGGTGTGGGAGGAGGCAAGTTCTTGAAGGATGCCCTTCTACCTCAGCGTCACATCAACATTCAAGGAGAATGCCCCTCCAAGGATGGATAAAGGGAAATAGAGGATGGGCCTATATATATATATATATATATGTGTGTGTGTATGTGTGTGTGTTGTATGTATATGTGTGTGAGATGAGGGAGGCCCGACCTCAACGTCTTGGGGAAGACGCTGAAGACGACCACACACAAGGGGAAATGGTGTTGGGGACCGTCGTCGTGGCTGGACGGGCCAAGACCGTCCCCCAAGCCGAGCAACCTAAGTACTCTATGTTGATTATATCTATAAACATGGGTCAAAATATAGAACCTAATCATGTTTATTCAATCATAACGTAAATATAGATACCAAGTTAGAGACACTTACTTGTGGGAGTGGTCATCTTTGAAGACGAAGATAAGGCCATGATTCCCGTTATGGTACATTGGGTTGATGGATCACCTTAGAGAGAATTTTAGTGTTGGTGTTCTTAAGGAGTTTTTCATACCTTTTTATCAATACCAATGATCAATATATAATGATCATAAGTGATGGTAGGTTATGAAAACTCTTTACATTCTCTATTAAAGGTACCTAAAGGGAAATCATACTTGCCCCTTAAACTAATCAATAATTACAATTACTACCATCAAGTAATTGTCAGGGATTAGTTATGTCATATTGGTAATGTTACAGAATGATCCGTAAGGCCACATCAACGGGTTATTTCTAACATTCTCCCACTTGGCCGAGTGATCATTTGTGATAACTATAAGTAAGTTTGGCTAAGTTAAAACATTAATCAATGTTTCAAATTGAAATTGCAAAAGAAAAATACAGTCATTGAGTTATTCTCAACTCAAGACCCCCATTAATCATGTTACAACCCCAAATCAAAACATACGTAAATTTAAGACCAAAATGACTAAGGTAAGCCCTTTAAAATTAATTTGTATAATTCTTGTCTATACGTCATTAGGTGCACATACGTATTTATAGACAAACAAATTGTATAATTGAGGAAAAATAATAACTAATCATTCACATGTATGATATGCTATTATGTAAGGCCTTTAGTAAAACCCGTCTTTATTATGAGCTCTTAAAAAGACTTTGGGTATAGACCTTAGTTATCGGATCCGCAAGCATATCATGAATGTAATGTATTTGATACAAATAATTAGTTTCCTCTTCTTGTTCATAAACGAACAATAATTTTGTATCGAAGTTTAATGCGGCACCTCTCGAACTGTTACTGTTCGAGGAAATAAGGTAGCTGACTTTTCACAGTAAGTCTTCAATATAGTATTTATATGGAGTTCATAAGTTTATGAGTCTACTGATAAGTTTTCAACAACACTTAGTGACAATTGCGTTGTTAATTAACAACATATTATGTCATTATAATTTATGTTGTTTTATCAGTTTCTTATGACTCCTCCATGAGACAATTATATCTGCTGACGTAAGGATATACCCCGAAATTGATATTCAAAGGAAAAGTAATTAACCTGTTTGAGTTCTCACTTCGTCTTACAGTCTTTCTCGTTTCTAAAAGATATCGTAAGATGCTTCACAATAATCTATAGTGGTCTAGTGTTCATCAATGTGAGCAATATCTAAACGAGTATAGACTTGAACCTTCGTAAGGCTTCTAATTAACGAAGAATAAGGAAGTAATCTCATTTATCATTTTATCCTCTTAATTAGAGCAATATTGTTTGTTACATATGTAAGGACCCACTTTAGAGTAAAGCTTATGGCATGAAACTAATGCCCCAATGGGTCTATCTCGGTATATTTTGATATCTCTCATGTAAGTGGTATTTCCGAGATTCATTATATCAAAATATGTGTGAGAAATTATTTGACTTATGTAACATATACTTATCAAAAGAGTGTCATCTATATAAGGATAAGTTTACATTAATTGCTCCCACTCATCCTAAGGTTGGTACACATAAATCCACTTAATTCGTGATGAAAATAATTGCATTAAGATTTCGTCACATTTTGATGTTTGCTTCAACCCATATATGAATTTCATCGACTTAGAAACTAAGTGTTATTGACCTTTCAGTTTAGAACTTTCAGGTTGTTTTGAACATGTAAGTCTTTGTTTAGGGAAAGTTATTTTAATATCCACTTAATGTAGCTACAAAAGATTATAAGCTACTAGAACAACAATGATCCTCAAAGAAAACTTTTGCAAAAAGGTAAGATGATTCTTTGATTACAAACGTTATTCTAAACAAAAAATTAATTTTCTAAAATAATTTTTATTCCATTTAGAAAATTGATTAACGCAAATGGCTTTATTAGAAAAGGTAGAATCAGTAAACTTTTCAATATCCATTTCAACTTCAGTCAAGTAGGATACATAATCATCAAAGTTAAACCTATATGACCTCCGTAGTTGATTATTGGGTTGTATAATGAGTTTCAGATTTATGGATTAACTCTTGATTAAGTTGCTATCGCTTTCAAGATTCTAAGTGTGTAAGAGTTGGTGGAGTATGGTGTACAAGAGGTGTAATCAGAGTAAAAATTAATAAGTCTCTTTCCCCCGCCTCTTGTACTTCTTGCAAGTCCTGATAAGGACTATTACTGCTCCCACTGACTTAGAAATCTTTAACAATTTAGCATGCTTATGGTCAACATTAGGAGACCAATAAATTCTAATAGAGTAACAAATTAATGAAGTTACTCCTTGTAGTTTCTCTGTTTGAGGATTCCAATTATGGCAAGAAATCTGATTGTGCCCACGTCTAAGCAACAATGAAACTTTTGTTAAAGTAGCAGTATATTCTTAAAGAGAAAAGTTGTGAAGGAGAAGTGTCTTGTACAAGAGGTACAAATTGATGTAACAACAAGCTTTCACTCCCCTACCTCTTGCAACTCTCGCAAGTTAAGATAAAGACACTTAATGCTCCTACTAACCTTTTAGATCTCTAGGAATGCTACAAGATGAGTTTCAGTGATGTGCGTGTTGTGGGAACATTTCATATATGTTAGACTTGATTTCCTTAATGTCCAGATGTTATAAAATATTTGAGGACATATTTAGAAGGAATCATAGTATACATGAATTAATTTCTTTAATATCTTTATTCATATAAGACATATTAAATACAAGTAAATATTATGATAAATGAATTATGTCTGAATATTCCATTTTGGGATAAGTTCCAATGAAATATAACTTCTAATGGAACTTAATTTATTCCCTTAGCCATTTAAATATTAAGGCTTATAACACATACTCATAAGTCACTAAGAATGAGATTTGATAATATTTCATCCTTCATTAACCTAGTCATGATTTCTCATGAAATTTGGTCTTAATGGATGGAATTTTTAAGTCTCATTTTTCTTTTGTTAAATTTTCATTTTCATGATAACAAAAGGTTGTGAAAAGTGTAGCATCATCTAGTGCTATCTTATAAGGTTTCTATCTAGATTGAGATGACAAATAATATGAGAGTTTAAGGTAAGAGTGACTTTGTTTTAACCATACAAACCTCACAACTGTCATAATGTAGCTTTCATATTGATACTAAATTCTGAATAATCTACAGAATATATAAGGTATCATAAAGCCTAATTATAAAACAGTTTATTATGGTTCTTATAGTCTTAACATAAAATTTTTCCACTAACTCTCATATTAATTATTTGTTGATTTCTGGTAAGGAAACACAAAGAACTAGAGTCAACTCGTCATGTGTTGATTGGAATATCATCATTAGCAGACTTAAATATCATAAATTTCTGACTACTTATCTTAGCCAGTTGTTCCATTGAATAATGGATAGTCTCGATGCTCATGCCTGGTTTAATGACACAAATTTGCAGCGAGACTTTCCTTTTGAAGAAACTTATAGCTGGAAATAGTACTTGTACACTATCGCTGAATCTTAAAAGTATCCTCGTTTAAGGTTTAGTGGCGGTGAGATGAACAACATCTAATTTTCCAGTTTCATGCATTCCTTTTCCTGTACATATGCTGCTAATCAACACACTCGTTTTCCTTTGGTACTCTTGAGTGGTATAGTTGATTCTTAAGGCAACTTATGGTATTGGGGGAAAAGTTATATGTAATGCACCGAAAAAGTGTACTGATTTCCATGTGTAAACCTTTAAATTATGGGTCATGGTATTGTACACCATGATGTACTCGCATATGCCACTAACTTTTTAGTAAGAATCTAGAGTAATGCATGCATCTTAGGAGTTATTTTGATTCTTCCAAAGAAAACAAATTAGTCTTCGGAAATTTAGAATCTAGAATAGCTCACATGATAGCAATAATTAAGTTAGTTCTTGATTATCATAAAAGATATAATGGTTGACTTATCCCACTAGTCATACTCTAGTTGTCTTCTGGAAAACTTTTATCAGAAAAGAGCAGTAGGATTATCATATCTTAAGAAATAATCAACAAAATAACAAGAGCAAATTTTGTAGAAACTCTTTAGTAAGCAAAACATTTTAGGTTTTGAAATTAGAGTGGATGAAATAGATGAGATACAAACCTAAGAAGAAGCTTGGAGTGATTAATAAATTTAATGATTGCAATTAATGAATTGATTATAGAAATTCTAGACTATAATCCATGAACTGAATAGTTGATTTTGTGCCTAAATGTTTGTACACTTAAAGCCCTTTATATGCAACTTTTATGTGAGATTCTTATTTTGCGAATGACCCAACTTTAATTTATACCACTTTATGTGATTATGTGTATTGTTGGATAATGAAACCAACAACGAATTGTTTGATGATGCACATAATAAATTATCAGCCTAATTTACATAAATATTTCATTTCTGGCCCAAAGGTGTTATGTTATATTTATGTGCTTTACTTTATTATTTATGTGTGTTCATAATACATGAATTTTGGTCAAAGTCAAAGCGAAGCCAGAGTTCATGTAGAACATTGAGACAGTCTATATTTATGTGTGTTCATAATATGTGAATTTTGGTCAAAGCCAAAGCGAAGCCAGAGTTCATGTAGAACACTAAAGACGGTCTATTATTTATATCATTCATAATGCTGAATTTTGGTCAAAGCCAAAATTTAGGTAGAACATTAAGCCGAGGTTTATTATTTTATATCGTTCATAATGCGTGAATTTTGGTCAAAGCCAAAGCGAAGCCAAAATTCAGGCAGAACATTAAGTTGGTTTTATTTATTTATGTTCATAATACATGAAATTTGGTCAAAGCCAAAGCGAAGCCAAATTTCATGTAGAACAATAAGTCAGTCTATTATGTATGTTCATGATGCATAAATTTTGGTCAAAGCCAAAGCGAAGCCAAAATTATTTAGAACATCAAGACAATCTGTTATTTATGTACGTTCATAATGTCTGAATTTTGGTCAAAGCCAAAGCGAAGCCAAAATTCAGGTAGAACCTTAAGTTAGTCTGTTATTTTGGTGTTGTAGCAGACTATATCTTCAATATAATAATTTGTGTCTGCCTTACTTGATTACCCCATAATGTAAATCACTCCAATTTTCTTCTTAGATTTGTATCTCATCTATTTTATCCACTCTAATTTCAAAACCTAAAATGTTTTGCTTACGAAAGAGTTTCTACAAAATTATCTCTTGTTGGATTGTTGATTATTTCTTAAGATATGATAATCCTACTGCTCTTTTCTGATAAAAGTATTTCAAAAGAAAACTAGAGCATGACTAGTGGGATAAGTCAACCATTATATCTCTTATGATAATCAAGAACTCATTTCATTATTGCTATCATGGGAGCTGTTCCAGATTCTAAATTTTCTCAAGACTAATCTGTTTTTTTTGGAAGAATCAAAATAACTCCTAAGAAGCATGCATTACTCTAGTTTCTTACTATAAAGTTAGTGGTATATGTGAATACATCATGATGTACAATACCATGAACCATTACTTAAAGGTTTACACATGGAAAGCAGTACACCTTTCTGATGCATTACATATAACTTTTCCACCAATATCATAAGTTGCATTAAGAATCAACTATACCACTCAAGAGTACCAAAGGAAAATGAGTGTGTTGATTAGCAACATATGTACAGGAAAATGAATGCATGAGATTGGAAAATTAGATGTTGTTCATCTCACCACCACTAAACCTAAAAGGAGGATACTTTTAAGATTCAAAGATAGTGTCAAGTACTACTTCCAGCTATAAGTTTCTTCAAAGGAAAGTCCCACCTCAAATTTTTTCCATTAACTAGGCATGAGCATGGACTATCCATAATTCAATGAGACAGCTGGCTAAGATAAGTAGTTAGATATTTATGATATTTGAGTCTGCTAATGATAATATTCCAATTAACACATGACGGGTTGAGTCTAGTTCTATACGTTTACTTACCAGAAAAAACAAATAATTAATATGAGAATTAGTGGCAAAATTTTATGTTAAGACCATAAGAACCATAATAAACTGTTTTATAATTGGGCTTTATGATACCTTATATATTCTGTAGATTATTCAGAATTTAGTATCAATATAAAAGCTATATTATGACAGTTGTGAGGTTTGCATGTTTAAAACAAAGTCACTCTTACCTTAAACTCTCATATTATTTGTCATTTCAATTTGGATAGAAACCTTATAAGATAGAACTAGATGATATTACACCTTTTCACAACCTTTTGTTATCATGAAAATGAAAATTTAACAAAAGAAAAATGACATCTACACACTTCATCCATTAAGACCAAATTGCATCTGAAATTTGGACCAGGTTAATGAAGGATGAAGTATTATCAAATCTCATTTTTAGTGTCTTACGAGCGTGTGTTAAAAGTCTTAATATTTAAATGGCTAAGGGAATAAATCAAGTTCCATCAGAAATTATATTTCAATGGAACTTATCCCAAAATGAAATATTTAGACATAAGTCATCTATCATTTCAAATAATGTTTACTTGTATCTAATATGTCTCATATGGATCAATTTATTAAAGAAATTAATTCATATATACTATGATTCCTTCTAAATATGTCCCTCAAAATTTTTATAACATCTGGACATTAAGGAAATCAAGTCTAACATATATGACATGTTCCCACAGCACGTACATCATTGAAACTTATCTTTTAGCATTCCTAGAGATCTAAAAGGTTAGTGGGAGCATTAAATGTCTTAATCTTAATTTGCGAGAGTTGCAAGAGGTAGGGGAGTGAAAACTTGTTGTTACCTCAATTTGTACCTCCTGTACAAGACACTGCTCCTTCACAACTTTTATCTTTAAGAATATACTACTACTTTAACAAAAGTTTCATTGTTGCTTAGACGTGGGCACACTCAGATTTCTTGCCAAACTTGTAATCCTTAAACAAAGAAACTACAAGAAGTAAATTCATTAATTTGTTTCTTTATTAGAATTTATTGGTCTTTTAATGTTGACCATAAGCATGCTAAATTGTTAAAGATTTCTAAGTCAGTGGGAGCAGTAAAAGTCCTTATCAGGACTTGCCAGAAGTGCAAGAGGCGGGGGGGGGGGGGGGGGGAAGAGACCTATTAAATTTTACTCCGATTACACCTCTTGCACACCATACTGCACCAACTCTTACACACTTAGAATCTTGAAAGTGATAGCAAATTAATCAAGAGTTAATCCATAAAACTGAAACTCATAATACAACCCAATAATCAACTACGGAGGTCATCTAGGTTTAACTTTGATGATTATGTATCCACCTTGACTTAAGTTGAAATGGACATTGGAAAGTTTACTGGTCCTATTTCCTCTAATTAAGCCATTAGCATCAATCAATTTTCTAAATGGAATTAGAATTGTTATTAGCAATTTTGATTTCAACGTTTGGGATTTGGTTGAATTACCTAAGGGTGTTCATCACTAAACAAAATCTGAATGCAAACGTTAAGACGCTAAAAGTATGATTGATTGTTAAAGGCTATGCTTAGAAGAAAATTATTTATCAAAGAATCATCTTACCTTCCTTACAAAATGTTTCTTTGAGGATCATTGTTGTTCTAGTGGCTTATAATCATCTAGAGCTACATTATATAAACATTAAAACAACTTTCCGTAAACAAAGACTTACATGTTTATAAAACAACCTGAAAGTTCTAAACTAAAGGTCAAGAACACTTACTTTGTGAGTCAATTAATTCCATGTATGGGTTTAAGGCAAACATCAAAATGTGATGAAATCTTAATGCATTTTTCATCAAGAATTAAGTGGATTTATGTACCCCTCAAGATGAGTGGGAGTAACTAATGTAAACTTGTCCTTATATAGATAGCATTTTTTGGATAAGTATATGTTACACAAGTCAAATAATTTCTCACACATATTTTGATATAATGAATCTCGTAAATATCACTTACGCGAGAGATATCAAAATATACTGAGGTTGACTTAACAGGACATTAGTTTCGTCCCATAAGCTTTACTCTAAAGAGGGCTCTTACATGTGTAACAAACAATATAGCTCTCCTTTAGAAGATAAAATGCTCACATTTATGAACATTAGACCACTCTAGATTATTGTGAAGCATCTTACGATATCTTTAAGAAACGAGAAAGACTATAAAGAAGAGGTTGATTATTCTTACCTTGATTTTGTAATATTCAAAAGAACCTAAAAGTCAATTTGGGGTAATCCTTATGTTTGCAAACAAATTTATCTCATGGAGGAGTCATAAGAAACTGTTAACAACAACCTAAATCAAAATGACATAATATGTTGTTAATTAACAACGCAATTGTCAATAAATGTTGTTGAAATTTTATCAGTAGACTCATAAACTTATTAACTCCATATAAATACTATATTGAAGACTTACTGTGAAAAGTCAGCTACCTTATTTCCTCGAACAGTAACAGTTCGAGAGGTGCTGCATTAAACTTCGATACAAAATTATTGTTCGTTTATGAACAAGAAGAGGAAACTAATTATTTGTATCGAATACATTTACATTCATGATATGCTTGCGGATCCGATAACTAAGGTCTACACCCAAAGTCTTTTTAAGAGCTCATAATAAAGACGGGGTTTACTTAAGGCCTTACATAATAGCATATCGTACATATGAATGATTATTTATTATTAAATTTCCTCAATTGTTTAAATTTGTTTGTCTATAAATACGTATGTGCACCTGATGACGTATAGACAATAATTATACAAATTAATTTCAAAGGGCTTACCTCAGTCATTTTGGTCTTAAATTTATGTATGTTTTGATTTGGGGTTGTAACATGATTAATGGGGGTCTTGAGTTGATAGTAACTCAATGACTGTATTTTTCTGTTGCAATTTCAATTTGAAACATTGATTAATGTTTTAACTTGGCCAAACTTACTTATACTTATCACAAATGATCACTCGGCCAAGTGGGAGAATGTTAGAAATAACCCGTTGATGTGGCCTTAAGGATCATTTGGTAACATTACCAATATGACATAACTAGTCCCCGACAATTACTTGATGGTAGTAATTGTAATTATTGATTAGTATTAAGGGGCAATTATGATTTCCCTTTAGGTACCATTAATAGAGAAAACATAGAGTTTTATAACGGATCACCATTCATGACCATTATTAATTTTGATCTTTGTATATTAGTGATAAGTGGTGATCAAAACTCTCTAGAAGAACACCATGATCAATTCTCTCTAAGGTGATCCATCAACCCAAGGTACCATAACGGGAATCATGGCCTTATCTTCGTCTTCAAAGATGACCACTCCCACAAGTAAGTGTCTCTAACTTGGTATCTATATTTACGTTATGATTGAATAAACATGATTAGGTTCTATATTTTGACCCATGTTTATAGATATAATCAACATGTGGTATCAGAGCCAGGTTGATTATATCTATTCAATCATGTGATTTGATGATTAGTTTCTTCAAAATAATTGTTGAATCATTTTTTTATGAATAAGGGTATGAAATTGAAGAATGTATTTAATAAAATCCAATCATGGGATTCAAAAGTACACAATGGAAATACTATGGTTGACATTGTTGTTGTTTGTTATCTTCTTTTGTTGATAAAATCAACAGTGGTTTAAAACTCAATTCCTTTTCAATTCATTACTCATTACCATGAATCAAAATTATTTTCCATGACCCAAACTTAATTAATCTAATCATTTATTCAACTTGATTATTATTTTTCCATAAATGACCATCAATGATCAACTTAATGTTGAAACGTCTAATCATCAATTTGATATTATGGATAGTTATTTTGCCTTTACTATGGGCATCAAATAATGATATAGCATTGGTTGTCATATTTTGTAATAATTTAGTCAAGAATTGTTTCATGCAAAATGACACCATACTGTATTTTAAATTCATGAAATTGTGTATTAAATAATCAACACAATATTTGGTTAATGGTATGAATTTTATTTTTTAA